>NC_030834.1:682500-999166 GCF_001704415.2 Capra hircus | reverse complement strand
CTGGAAGCTGTATAACCAGCAATATTCAAGTTGAGAGGTGGCCAGGCAGAGCTTGTCACCTCCAGAGTAGATCCAGGACTGGGTATAAAGGGTTTCCTTGCTATGTCCCAGAAAGGGTGTTGATTTATAGCTCAGACTGAGGGTGTCTGCAACTCCTCCAGCCAGAAACTTGTTTGGGAGAAATTGGCAGAAACCTGGTGTGTCCCTTCCCCATCCAGCAAGGGAACGAAGACACAGCTCAAACCATTGCAAAGTGTCTGCAAGCTCCATCTGACCAGAAAGGATGGGAAAAACAAATGAACAAAACACAATCCACTGAAAGCTATGTTTAACAGCAACACTAAAGCAAAGAGGCATGCAGGCAGAGCTGGTGGTCGGAGGAGCAAAGCCAGCGGTGCTGATCAGCCGAACATGGGGCGAGAGTCAGCCCGAGTTATGACAACACCCGAGACTTTTGCTGGCTTATGGCTGCTTCCACCGCTGCACACACACACAGGGACACTAAGCTGTTCTCTGCGCGTTGCTGATTGCAGCCTTCAGCCTGCTCAACCAGGATATGTGTCGCCTGTGAGAAGGGATGAGCCCGTCCTACCACCCTGCTTAAAGTGACACTTGGGAGGAGAGCTCCGCCCGCTGCTTCCCCACTTGCAGAGCAGAACCAGCGACTTTGCCTGACCAGGAAGTTCAGTGCACACTCTTGCCTGATCCAGCAGCTCAAACGCAAGCCATATAGGCCCCTGATCCCATTCTTCCACCCCACCAAGGCAGGGAAACTAATTCATGGCCCAGTCTACTCCCCAGTAGAGTACACAGCCCCAGCCACACGGAACGCTGACCAGGGAGGGGGCCCATCCCACAGGGTCACTCGTCCAGGGAGCCAAGCCAGCAGTCCTGGTCGACTGGCCATCCCAGGCCTCAGGTCAGACAGTTGCCTCACCCCAAAGAGACCAGAATGGGAGCCCCCGCTTGCCCGGAAAGCCAGACTGAACTGAACTTTAGCAACCAAGACAAGGAGTCAGGGCCACAACAGTCAGATCACTGTGACGCCACTGAAGAAAGCTAGCAAAGGGCCAATGACTGACTCTAAAGGAAAAAAATCTATACACTATCAGGCAAAGACTTCAGAATAATCTTGTTAAGGAAGTTCAGAAAACTGCAAGAATACGGATGCAGGCCGCTAGATGACGTTGGGAATATAATGCATGGACAAGAAATGAGAAGTTCAAGAAAGAAAGAAAAACTGTTAAAATGACCCAAAGAGAAATTCTAGAGTTGAAAAGCACAGTAACTGAATTGAAGAATTCAACAGAAATTTTCAAAGCACACTTCACTGTGACGAAGAAACGGGGACGTGGGCGACAGGACAGTGGGAATTACGAGGTCAGAAGAGCAAAGGCTAAGTGAGGAAAGCTTGCAGGACTCCGTGAGAAGAAATACCTGCCTTCTGGGAGTTCCAAAGGGAGAGAAAGACAGAGCATATTGAAAGTAACGACGGCTGAAAACTTCCAAACCTGGGAGAGACGTGGACATTCACCCTATGCAGCTCAGAAGACAGCACATAGATTTAACCACAATAAGCCTGCACTGAGACACATCGTAATTAAATTGCCAAAAGTCTAAGAAAGAAAGAAATACCCTTTTCCATTCCATCACTCAATGTGTGCTTTTAAGACCAAAGTGAGTCTCTGGTAGCAGCATATCATTGATTGTTATGTTTTTTATCCCTTCAGCCACCTGTGCCTTCTGATTAGAAAACTTTATTTATGTGAAAATAATTATTGATAGGTAAAAATTTAGTATCATTATTCACCTGTATGTGAATTCTAAACCAGAAGCAAACAAAAACTCCCTTTCAAATTAATAGAAAAAGAGATCAGATTGCAGGCAAGGTTTGGGGGAAGAGGAATTTGAAGACAATTATTTAAAAGGTGCAGACTTTTAGTTATGAGATAAATAAATACTAGGGATATAATGTACAACACTGAATATAGTTAACACTGCTGTATGATATATAAGAAAAAGCTTGATATTTTGTCTATATAAGATGATGAAAGTGAAAGTGTCACTCAATGTGCCTGACTCTTTGTGACTCCTTTGACTGTAGCCCACCCGGCTCCCCTGTCCATGGGATTCTCCAGGCGAGAATACCAGAGTGGGTTGTCATGCCCTGCTCCAGGGCATCTTTCGACCCAGAGACTGAACCCGGGTTTCCTGCACTGCAGGCAGGTTCTTTACCATCTGAGCCGCCAGGGAAGCCCAGCTACTGTGGTCATCATTTTACAGTAAAAGTAAATCAAACCTTTAAGTGGTATACCTTAGGCTATATGATAATGTTTGGTAATTATGTCTTAATAAAACCGCAAAAAATGTGTTAAATATTAACCAACTGACGTTTCCATCTGTATATACACCAGCCTGCCAATTGCAGTGTTTCTGGTGGAAGATGTTCCCTATAACCGTGTTCTAGGGTGGAGCTCTGCCAAGCTGTGGTACACTTTGCTGGCAAACGGAAGACCATCCATCTACATCTAGCGGATTTCACAGAAGTATTTGTTGTAACCAAGGCAACCACCAGTGGTGATGTGTGGCTGGATTACTGGCACTCTGAAGAAAGTAATGGAAGACTAACTTTCCCATTAAATCCAGCATCCTCTGGTATGCGTGCAGCAACAGAAAACATTTCCTTTCCCATGGCTTTGCCCTTGAATGGGCAACCTCCCTAGTTAAAGTCCTATCATCCCATCTTAGATTGTGGAGGCGAAACTTGAATGATCATTAGAAATACTTGGGCAATGTTTCTGAAACTATAGGCTATTGATAACCAGTATGAGAAATTCTTATTCACAGACTCTACAGTGGAGGTTGACAGCACACACAGTTTAAGAAAAATGTTCCCCCTGTGACTCTGATCATCAGCCAGATTTTAGCAGCATTGGTGTAGGAGCGACAAGGAGCAATTGATCGGACAAATAATAGCAGATGCCTAACCTGGGGCTCACGGCCTTGAAAACCGCTACCCAAGTGCCTCTGCTGTCTCCTCCTGCTGCCAGTGACCTCCCGGATTGTCAGACTGGACAGGGAGAGACCCATGCCTAATTAGTCCTTGACTACCTTCCAAAGCAGATGACCACAATCCCGGCTCCCCCCAGCAGGCTATTTGCTCACTTCATTCATCCAGTATGTGACTAAGACTGAAGCATTTCTGTGGGGGACCTCTGAGCAAGGAAAAGATTGGCAGCAAACTACAAAATTAATTCTCCTTGAGCCATACAGCTGCCTGCCTGGGACATTTCACCCTTTGTCAGCCATCTGAGATGATGTTGATATTCCCCTTTTTTGGCAATGAAAATCCAGAAGGAAGGGAAATTTTTCCTTTCCTTTTTGCAAGATCCTCCCCTTTGCATGATTCTGTCCTTCCAAGTGAGGGTGGGCTGTCCTGACTGTACACAGAAACTCCCAACATCCTGCCAGCTGCATGTAGCTTTAGGACCTTTCAATCACTAAAAATGTAGCATTTACAGGTTCTACTGGCAGAGACAGTCCTCTGGGATGTTCAGGATGGATGTGTGTGTGCAGCTGGACCTAACCAGATGTAAGAAAGAATATACCCTCCCCTTGTGGTGCAGAGTGGAGTCTCAGCATGAGGTCAAACATGCAATGAGGAATAACTTTCTTTGGGTGTCCCTTCTCTACTGCCCTATATATCCAGGATTCCGTGTTGTAAGAGTGTATCCACCACTCCTCTAATTCCTTCTGGGCTAATTATGTCTTGGCAGGAGACCTTTATCAACCATTTGTAAATCTCACCTACAGACCTCAAGTCCTATTCTCTGAACCTGATGCTCAACTGTGCACCACTATGAGGGATGTGGTCAGGGATAAAAGCTAGGTGTTCGGTATTGTTAGTTGCAAGTGGGTGGATGACTTTGCCCTTCTGGCAGTGCAAGGCTCAGAGAAGCGTTCGAGAAATGTCTCCTGAATGAAGGAACGTGTTTGCATCCAGACCAAGTCCTTTGGAAATGATGCTTCAATCACAGAGTAACTGGTTATTCTGGATATTTTCATCTGGCTCTAATTCAAATGTGACTTCTCATCCTGCTTATGCCTGAGGTAGCCTCAAGAACTGGACTTGGAACAGAAACAGTGAATTTTCAGTAAAGGGGCAGGATTGAGCCAAATTTAATCTCCATGGGCTACAGCCTTCCTGAGAAGAAACCACCCCCGGAATAAAAATAGGTGTTGAAAAAGGTCAAGAAAGGACAGCAGAATAAGTCCAAAAAGATCAGAATCGGGGTGATTTTTCAGCATAACTTTGGAGAACTTTCCACACATTTCAACCTCAAGAAGGTACCGAGAGAACCCAGGAGAAAAATATGTTTAGTAGCCTAAAAACAATTTCAAAGAAATTCTAGACTTGCTCTTTCCAAAATAATAGTTTTCAAGCACTCAGCTACTTAAGAACTCATTTTTGCCTCCCTGAGATCAGGCTCACACAAACTACCCAACTCTGTCTCCACAACTTACTAACAAAGGAACATTCTCTGCAGAGCACTCTTCTTAACCTGTGTGCTGTGCTGGCCTCAGTCACTCAGTCGTGTCTGACTCTATGTAACTTCATGGACAGCAGCCCACCAGGCTCCTCTGTTCATGGGATTCTCCAGGCAACAGTACTGGAGTGGGTTGCCATGCCCTCATATGGGGGATCTTCCCGACCCAGGGATTGAACCCAAATCTCCAACATTGTAGGCAGATTCTTTGCAGTCTGAGCCACCAGGGAAGCCCAAGAATACTGCAGTGGGTAGCTTATCCCTTCTCCAGGGGATCTTCCTGACCCAGAAACCAATCTGGGATCTCTAGCTGAGCTACCAGGGAAACCCCTTCTTTAACCTAGTAGGCACATTTATTTAGCAAAACTCTCTTTCCTCACTGATTCTCTCTCCACTTATTCAAAGTTCATTGACCCTTCAAAATCCCAGCCTTGTTCCCTTTGTTTCAAACTATTTAAGATTTATTTTTGACTGTGCCACAGGGCATGTGGGATCTTAGTTCCCCAACCAAAATTTAAGCCTGTGCCCCCTGCACTGTAAGCACGGAATCTTAGCCACTGGACCACCAGGGAAGGCCCTCTATTCTGTTTTAAAATAGCCATTCTAATGACTCTGGCCCTTTCTTTATTATTTTTTTCACCTCTTGTCTTTTTGTACTTTCTATCTTCACCCCTTAAGACTATTCCCTGTTGTTTTACAACTATTTTAAATGCATTGTAAATTATCAAGGAAGTTAAGAAGCTATTTGAGGGCAGGATTCCTGTCTTCAGTATTATCGTAGATAATAAGGAACAGAATCAGATTTCTTGAATTGGGTAGCATCAAACTGACCATTGTCATTTCTAAACCTCATAGTCAGTCAAAATCATTACAAACCCATGGGTGAGGGTCATTCAGGAGCAGGGCAGAGGATCATCTTCTGTTCTCCACACCTCTGCTTTTGAATCTGTGTTAGCAAATATTTCTCTGAGATTCCACGGGCCCCAGGGGGCAATCATGCATGAGTAAAGTTTCCAGTTTCAGGCCTGTGTGGTTTGCATTCCTTGTGATGCTAAGCCAAGCTATTTACTTTGTTTTAGATTGATGAGGGGAAATTTGTATATTTTGAACACTCAGAAATTCCCTGAGAAGTCTTGTGGGAACAAATAAAAGTGTGTGTAATTATTCAATCTACATGGCCAAATGTTACCTACTGGCCTGTTTTTCCTAGAAGATAAAATCTCTATCAAGTGAACAACACACATCCTTTTAACTGTTAGTGTTAGTTAGTGTTACTTGCTCAGTAATGCAACCCCATGGATTGTAGCCTGCCTGGCTCCTCTGTCCATGGAATTTCCCAGGCAAGAATACGGAAGTGGATTGCTATTTCCTTCTCCAAGGGATCTTCCTGACCCAGGGACTGAACCTCCGTCTCTTACACCTCCTGCATTGTCAGCTGGGTTCTTTGCCACTAGTGCTGCCTGGGAAGCCCTACCACATGCTAATCCTTACAGAAAAGTTGGATAGAAATAAAAATGCACATGACCACTTGTCAGATATTGTCTTACATTTACACCCATCAGCAAATTTACTATCCTATGTTACCTTTTTCACATTGTTTCAAATCTTCTTCCAAAGCAAGTGCCTGATCTCAAGGTTCCCATGAACTCTGTTCCCCCATCCCCGCCCCCAGCAGACGCTCAGTGAAAAGGCTGAATAGAACTGCCTTGAAACGTGTCACTGTAACTCGGGGTTCAAAGGAGAAGGTGTCAAAGTAACTCTGGCGGTTTGTTTTCCACACTGTTTTCAGTTTACCCTTTTCACTTCAATCTAGCAGCTGAGTGCAGTGCTTGTCATCTACCTGGTGTAGGCCAAGACATCTTGGCCGAAATTTAGGTTAAATTCTCTCTTTGTTTGAATAATTGTTGAAAGGATACCCAAATGCTAGCATGCTCAGTGACTTCCAAATACAGAGTAAGTTATCAGTGTAGGGCAGTTATTGCTCTTATTTTATTCATGGAAACTGAAGTGGGAGTCCCTGTGAAGTCACAAGGACTGTTGTTGCTTTGGGAAAGGTACTGGCTTTTCTGGGCACCAATTTACTTATCCATAATATAAAGCCATGATGTTGGAGGGTAGATTGAACCAGAGAATTTTCAAGGTCCCTTCTGAATTTCACATTTATGCTTTCATAGGAATAAAGGCATCTTAAGAAATGTCTGTGTCTTAACTTTTTACATCAAGTTGGAAAAATAGAAAAAGGTATTAGAAAGAGAACTTTTACAGAGATTATATTTTCCTGGTTGATTTAATTGCTTGGTTTAAGCACTCAAGCTGTGAAAAGCAAGAATTTGATGAATTCATCAACATTTGCAAAGAGTTGTTGGTTTTTCAGGGCAATTGCATAAACCTAGAGCTCTTGCACTTTCAGGGAGCAATTGCAATAACTTCCAAACCCAATGACCTGCTTTATCAGGTTGAAATTGATCCTCTTTCCTTTAAAACATGATTACTGAATGAAATTTACACCGAGTCTTATTTCTTAGAACATGCATTTTTCATTCATTATGCATTAACTTATTATTTTATTCACCGACAGTGGTGGGCTGCCAGGTTCTGTGTGCTAAGAGAACTGCAAAACTGAATGAAATCTCCTTTTAATCATCTGCAATATTAATGAAGCCACGAACCCCACATCGGGAGACACAATTATGCAGAAAG
This sequence comes from Capra hircus, assembly GCF_001704415.2. Classification (NCBI taxonomy): domain Eukaryota; kingdom Metazoa; phylum Chordata; class Mammalia; order Artiodactyla; family Bovidae; genus Capra; species Capra hircus. Next base: position 991,919 of record NC_030834.1, on the reverse strand, counting down.
TTATGAATCCCCTATTGGCCTTTTATATTCTCTACATGATTACTCAGAAGAGGAATGCTGAAAATAACATGAATTGAACATACTTTTTTTTTTTTGTACAATCCCTGCGTTTTATCCAAGAATATAGGGTGGACTAAAATATAATAAGCAATCCGTGTTGAAGCAATGTGTCGGAGTGAAAAGAACAAAAACATTAAAGGATGTTACAGAAGTCACCCATGTGTCATCTAGCCACATCTCCATTCAATCATTTATCCATTTATTTATTCAAAAACACTTATTGAACACCTATTATGTGCCAAATACTGTGTTGAGGAAGAAAATTGACAAGAGCTCACATTTTCCAGTGGGATGATGGGAGCATTAAGCTAGAGAAACTTTCTCTTATTGATGATAGATTGAAATGTATGGGTACCAGAAGTCAAGGACGTGGTCTTGGATGAAGGAGCATTTCTGAGATCTGTAGTATGAGTAGGAATATTCAGGTAAAGAGCAGAGTGAGCAGTGAAGCAAACAAGGATTGTGCCCCTCAAAACAAACAGCAAGAACCAAGGTCAAGAACAAAGAGGAAACAGGAAGTGGAATTAATTTAGTTTTATAGAAATGATGACCTCCAAAAGGGGAAGGGAATGTTAAGAAATAGGCCTGTAAATGTAAGCAGAGAAAATCATACAGGGTCCAGCAGGGGCTGCAGGAAGAAAAATGATGTGATTGGATTTGCCTGTTAAGGCGATCACTCCAACTGCAGCACAGAAAAGATAATGAACCCAAGGAGGAGACAAGCTCAGAGCCTGCGGCAAGAACCCAAACATGAGATGATGAAAACTTGCAGCAGGAAAACATCTGCAGTTTCTGGAAAGAGGCAGTTTTGAGTTTCTTAGTATGCAGAGTGGACATGACTTGCTGCCTGAATTCTGGGATGAAAGGGAGCTCTGGTGAGTTTCTTGCTGGATTATGGTGCCACTCGTTGGTCAAGATGGAATAAGAGTCGGGGATAAAGAGAGTTATGGAGGGGGGGGTAGGATGGCTGCTGTGTTCAGGATTCTGAATTTCATGTGCGTGCAATATATCCACCTAAGGTTCTCCACTGGGCAGTTTGTTTGGTTTGGTTCCAAAGTTTAGGGAAGACAGAGGAAGTGATATTTGAGAATCATTGTTATAAAAATAATAATTGATGACAGGGAGATCCAGGGAGAGGATGAAATCATCTGTAAGAATGATCGTGGACCTCGAAGGGGGAAGGGACTGAGCAAGGGCTTTGAGTAATATTAGTATTTAATAACATTTAAGAGGAAGAATAGCCTAGTAAGGAGATAGAGCATGAGTGGTCAAAGATGGAGAAAACGTTTCTGCATCGAATGTCTCTGGAAGGTTCAGCTTGTCCTTCACCTGTTTGCACTCAGCTCTTTCCTGTGCTGTGCTCAGCTGTGCGCGGCAGGGAAGGGGAGCATGCGAAGCTACCTCCCCAAACTGGCTTCCACCTTGATTTGAGCAAGGAGAGAGGCTCGCTGGAAACTGGAAGGTGTGAGAAGGGAGAAGCTAGTGTTCCGTCTCTCCTCCTGTCTCCACCAGCAGCAACACTCCTGTCTGAGAGGCGTGGGGGCTCTCCCAATGCCGAAGATTCCCAGGCAGTGGCTTTTTCTTTTTTTTGACTGCTCCAGGCAGACAAGGCAATGGCACCCCACTCCAGTACTCTTGCTTTGAAAATCCCATGGACGGAGGAGCCTGGTGGGCTGCAGTCCATGGGGTCGCTAAGAGTCGGACACGACTGAGCGGCTTCACTTTCACTTTTCACTTTCTTGCATTGGAGAAGGAAATGGCAACCCACTCCAGTGTCCTTGCCTGAAGAATCCCAGGGACGAGGGAGCCTGGTGGGCTGCCGTCTATGGGACTGTACAGAGTCGGACACGACTGAAGTGACTTAGCAGCAGCAGCAGGCATCTTAGTTCCCCGCCAAGGATCGATCTCTCAGCCCCTGCAGTGGAAGCACAGTCTTCACCGCTGGGCCAGCAGGGAAGTGTCTCCCAGACAGTGATTCTACCCACAGCAGCGTTCACAGCTGCCGCTGTCAGCTGCCGGTGGGCCCCTGAACTACTTCCTGCTTATCGAGCTCCTCTCGGGATGGGTGAAGTTTCTGGAGTCGTGTCCTATGCTAACGCGCCTCCTGTTCTTGCTCCCTTACTTCTTCAGACACCCACAGCCTCCCCATCACCTGTCTTTTGAATACTTTTCTAACTTCACCTTGTGCCGTTCTAGTCCCCCTTTTAAAAGGAGCCAATTATACAGAGTGAAGTAAGCCAGAAAGAAAAACACCAATACAGTATACTAACACATATATATGGAATTTAGGAAGATGGCAATGACGACCCTGTATGCAAGACAGGAAAAAAGACACAGATGTGTATAACGGACTTTTGGACTCAGAGGGAGAGGGAGAGGGTGGGATGATTTGGGAGAATGGGAATTCTAACATGTATACTGTCATGTAAGAATTGAATCACCAGTCCATGTCTGACGTAGGGTGCAGCATGCTTGGGGCTGGTGCGTGGGGATGACCCAGAGAGATGTTGTGGGGAGGGAGGTGGGAGGGGGGTTCATGTTTGGGAACACATGTAAGAATTAAAGATTTTAAAATTTAAAAAAATAAAAAATAAAAAATAAAAGTTCACCCTTAAAAAAAATTAAAAAAAATAAAAGTAATACTTCAAGCAGATTTGAGGTTATGTTAATCTTCCACTTTTGTGATGATTAGCTTGTACTGAGTCCCCTCCGTTTGAAACGCTTAGCATGGTGCTTGTGTTTCTGGTTGGACCTTAGTTGACTGAGAGCTACTTCTGAAGGGGTAAGACTGCTGTTGTAGGTGGCAACAAGGAACTCGCTGGGGAAAGAATCATTTCAGTATGAAAACGAGGCCATGGCTGAAGATGTTGAATGATGACTCATTCCCGAAAACAAGGATAGCTATTTCCTGTAAATCTGGCCAAGAAAGAGGTAAGAGAAAGCAGGTGGAACAGAGCCCTAGCCTTGTGTTATCAGATGCGATGGACATAGTTGTGTGTGGCTACTGGTCACTTGAGTTGTAGTCTAAGTTGATACGTGTTGTAAGCGTGAAAAAAAAGAAACACTGGATTTTAGATACTTAGTAATAACAAAGGAAATATCTCATTACTATTTTTCTGTGGATTATATGTTGACTTAGAAATATAATAGGGTCAATAAAAGTACTGTTAAAATTAATTTAATCTATTTCTTTTAAATTTTGCTGAAGGTAGTTATCAGAACATTTAAAATTGCCCATGCGGCTTAGACGGTGCTCTGTTGAAACAGCCAATAGCATCGTGAGCCCTCTTTCTGTATGGCAGCTTACATGGCACCTGGCTTAAAGAGTTAGGACCAAAAAAATGTTCTTTGTACATGATGCAATCTTGCATCAAAAGACACAGAGGTAAGTCAGAAAAATGATGATTATTCCTGTGCTCATATTTAAATAGTATATGATACTCTATGCTCAGAAGACTCTTGTGAACAAATGGGATTTGTAGGCTGTGTTCAAGGCAGAATTGAGAAAGAAGAGAAAGAAAGCACAATCAATCGGAGGACTTCACCAGGATTCCTGGGAAATGGGGATGGGTGTCTGAATTAGGGCTCTGTAGGTGGGAGAGAGCGTGGGGTATACAGAACATTATGGAAGCAGAGTTGCCAGGATTTGAATAATGATTAATATGGAAGTTCAGGGAGAAGCCACACTGCATATCAGATGTGAAGAGTGCTGTGCACTTAGACCGAGCACTTAGGGTTCAGAAAGGAAACATTATTCCCTTTCAGAAGGTGTTTGCTTATACTGGGGTTTGCCCAGGACCAGAGACAGCACTGAATGTTCTGGTGGGGTAGCCAACTCTCCTGACAGCAGGCATTCTCCTGAATCCCCAGCTGGCTAGTCTAATTGCCATCAAGTCTGATGCAACCATCTCAGCTCTCCCCCACAGCCAAATGTCTAATCTTCACATCAGTTTCTAACACACCATCACTCTCAAAGAAGGCTGAACAGCTGCACACAGCAGAAACTGCCTTGGAGGTGGAGGTAGCAGATAAGGGGTTCAAGGCCTGGCTCCATCAAAACCAGCTACGAAAGTGACAGTACCTAGTGGAACATCAATTTCTTCACCCATAAAATAAAGATGAAAATACCTGCCACCTGAGTGCTCTAAAGCTATACAAGGCTATGCGAGTGAAGGTACTTTATAAAAATGGAAACTTCGCCTAAATATACATAGAGTGCATTTTTCATGGCTTCTGTTTCAAATTTACACACAGGCTTTATTTGGCAGAAATATGAGTTATTTCCAGAAGTGAACTTAAAATGATTAACCTCCTGTACTGTGGAAAAAAGAAACTCTGAGCTAAAGGATCTATTAATAGGGCTTCCAGCACTCATCCCCACCCCCAGTAAATATGTGTTGCCGGGTGTGATAGTGTCGCAGGGGTGAGTGGGTGTGCTTCAGAGTGGAGTGCGGACAGAAAGCATCACAGCTTAAAACAGCTACACTTGACTGCTTTGCAGAAACGGTTTCTACAATTAACCCTACTCATCTGTTTATAGCCCCAAAATAGTACAAGCACACAGTTGTGTTCATTAATTTTTGATAAGCAAAAAGACTCACAAATATTTCATTTCCAAGCATATGTTATCTGCATTTGGCTTCAGTGGCAGGCATATGCTTTGACATATGAAATTCCATCTTGTGCCAAACACATATGACTCAACATCTCAAACAATAAGTGAACCACACGTGGGCATCTCATTGGCAGAGAGTTGGGCTTGTTTGTATTTAGAGTTCTTTGAATAAAACTTTAAGCAGGGGAACCACTAAAATCCCTAAATCTGGGACACTGATTTTATGAATGCATGTTACCTATCCATTCTGAAAACAGTAATGGAAAGAGCAGATTGGCTGTCTATAAGTATACTTTGTTTGTGAATTTCTTTCCCCAACAACTTGCATGTATCCTCAACTCCACGTTTGTCCTCAAATAATCTGATACACTATGCCTTGTCTGGAAACATAAGAGATACAGCCATTGTTTTGTTTTAAGCAATCCAAGCAAGTTGAATACCTTTTACGCATTTAGCACAACTCTTGGCACAATGTTTTTCAAAAGTAGCAAAAGATGCAAATAGCAACCTGGCAGTTGGAAAGCCAAGATTTACACACAAATAATTAACAAGCCTGTACTCTCTCTGTATACAAAATTCTGTATTATTCAGTGAAAACTAGCAGGTTTACCATCAATCACTGCAGGCTGTGAACCCTAGAATACCTGAGGAGTTAAAGGAGAGAAGATAGGATACAATGAGGAGATGATCACCAAACTGAGTACAAACCACAGGCAAGCTGAGAACTTCTGAAGAGAGGCGTAAGGTGTGCTGGTTCAAATCACATCACAAGCCAAGATGTGAAGGCTGGGTCAGCGTTTGGCCCAGTCACAGGGAGACTGATCTTCCCAGGGCAATTGCACCTGGGGAGGGATAGGTCAGAGTTAAAGTTATCTAGAGACCTGCTCTTAAGGAATGTAAGGGACAGGCAAAAGTGATAAAAATTGGTGGGTAAACATTGGAGCACAGTGCTGGTTCTTCATCAGGGACCAGTGGGAACAGAACTGGATTAACCTGGGGCAGTGTTCGGGAAGTATTAAAGGCAGAGAATGATGTCATCCACGTGGCAACTGAGGTTTCATTATCAGCATCCCTTTTACAAGAACAACAGCTCACAACAGTTCATGGATAAGATGATACTCTGGATCAGAGGAGGGAGTGAGGCTGCACAACCCCCTACACCACACAGCCAAGACAGGCCATGAGACAGTAAAAGAAATGGCTATTGCTGACTGGCTGCCTCTCCCCCAGGCTGCCCCAGCATCGTGCTTGGAAGGTTCCCTGAGCCTCCAGTTCCTCTGAAGCAGAAGGGAAGTGGGCAGGGAACCTTTAAAAGAATAACATCGCCTGAGGACATGACATGAACTGATTAGAACCAAAGAGATCCAAGATGGCAGACAGCTGACATCCACTAGACCCCGAGTCTCAGAGTTTGCTGGGTTCAGCACAGCAGCAAGCCCCGTGGCACCTCCACGACAGTCCCGAGGTCAGCCTTGAAGGTCAAAGGTGGGTGTTGACCCAATTCCTGGAAATCCTCACCCCCTCCCCAAAATAGCTGGAATATTTTCCCCAATCCTTAGCCTGTGAAATCACCTACCCTAGAAAAACAGACAAGGCGTACCCTGGGGCTATTCCAGCCCTCTAAGAAGGCCGGCGTTCCGCGGAGTGTGCTGCTCTCTAAGCAAATCCATGTCTCACCTATCACTTTGTCTCTCACTGGATTCTTTCTGCAATGAAACATCAAGAATCTCAGTGTCATTATGACCCAAGATTAGGTGGAATCTCAGTTAAAGGACCATGGGTTCAAGTCCCAATCTGAGTTTTGGCTGAATTTGAGTCCCAGCCCTTAGGTTCAAGTCCCAGTTTGAATCACAGTTTCACCTCCAGTGGGAAAGCAGAACCCAGGGTGACATCCAGTACCCCCCACACTGTGGGCTGGTTAGCACCCAGTCCCCCAGCACAGAGGGCTGGTTAGCACCCTGTCTTCCAGCACAGAGGGCTGGTTAGCACCCCATCTTCCAGCACTGAGGGCTGGTTACCACCCAGTCCCCCAGCACTGAGGGCTGGTTAGCACCCAGTCCGCCAGCACTGAGGGCTCATTAGCACCCAGTCCCCCAGCACTGAGGGCTTGTTAGCACCCAGTATCCCCCACACTGAGGGCTGGTTACCACCCAGTCCCCCAGCACTGAGGGCTGGTTACCACCCAGTCCCCCAGCACTGAGGGCTGGTTACCACCCAGTCCTCCAGCACTGAGGGCTGGTTACCACCCAGTCCACCAGCACTGAGGGCTCATTAGCACCCAGTCCCCCAGCACTGAGGGCTTGTTAGCACCCAGTACCCCCCACACTGTGGGCTGGTTACCACCCAGTCCCCCAGCACTGAGGGCTGGTTACCACCCCGTCCTCCAGCACTGAGGGCTCATAAGCGCCCAGTTTCGCAGCACTGAGGGCTGGTTAGCACCCAGTCCCCAGCACTGAGGGCTCGTTAGCACCCAGTCCCCCAGCACTGAGGGCTGGTTACCACCCAGTTCCCCAGCACTGAGGGCTGGTTTGTGGGAGCTCCTATCCTGGTTAGTTTTCACAGGGATATCAGGAGAGCAGCGGTGCTAAATCCCTAGGAAACTGACAGAGAAGAGAGGAGGACTTCCAACACTGCCCTTGGCAGACAGGATTCTTACCTCCAGAGCTCAGGTAGGAGTCCCGACCTGCAGCTCTGCTCACCTGTAGAACCAACTCAATGGCCCAGTCCAACGAGGGAGTCCAGTGGGAGACAGGGCTTCCTAAGTCAGGTCACCAGATAGGGGATTTTGCCCAGCCTGGAGCCTGGTCTTTGCATACTTCAGGCAGAGGGTCTGAGTCCCAACCCTGCCTGCTATGGAGTGTGGCCCCCAGTACCTCCAGATAGGAAATTTTACTCAGGAAGATTGAGGAACTCCCCAAAGTGGGCCTTCCCTGTTCTCCCAGGCAGGAACCCGAGTTGCAGCCCCGTTGCTGTGAAGCCTGGCCCCCAGCCCCATCAGGCAGGAAGTGCTGGCAAGAACACTTGGAAGCAGCACAACCCAGCAACCCTAGACCCAAGAGGTGGGCAGGCAGAGCTGGTCACATCCGAGCAGAGCCAGTGGCCTTCTCCAGCCAGGGAACGGGGTCATAGGTGGACTTCAGTCAAAATCACAAAAAGCGTTTCTGGTTTTGGAGCCCTTCTTCCTCTGCACCTGGGTGGGAAACTAATTTGTAACCCACTTGTTGCTGACTACAGCCTCCAGGCTGCCCAGGCAGTGACCCTTACCTCGGGAAGCCGCATAGTCCATGGAACAGCCCAGCTTGCATGGTGCTTAAACAGAGAGCACAGCCTGTGACTTTCTCCCATCTGGAAGCCGAGCGGGATCCTGGGGGCATCCTAGGGATAGAAACCTTCACACAAGATTGTTGATCAGGGCAGGGAGGGGTGCAGAGACGAGAGAGAAGCAGACAAGGAACACTAGCGCAACCTTGGGGCAGCTCCTTGTTCTGCCTAAGGGATACACACACCAATATCCTCAAGTTCTTCTGCAGAACTGAAACCCACAGCAATGGAAGATGCCAGCATTCTTCATTCCAGAGGAGATCACAGCTGGATAACCAGAGAAGACCATCAAGAGACCACCTGAGGCAGCTTAAAGAAACCGTATCAGCTCATCAGGAGACCATCTCAGGCCAGGTTAACGGAGTGCAGGCGCTGCACTCACCCTGATGCTCATCAGCAGCCCTGCTGTTGAACCACTGCTATAAAAAGTGCTAGTCCCTAAGTTGTGTCTGACTTTTTGTGACCCCATGGACTGCAGCCCACCAAGCTCCTCTGTCCATGGGATTCTCTGGGCAAGAATACTGGAACAAGTAGTCATGCCATTCTCCAGGGGATCTTCCCAACACGGGGCCTGAACCTGGATCTTCTGCGCTGCACCATAAAACGCTTCACCAATTCCTTCCTGGTTGGGACACATTGTTCTGAGAGGCATTAGCCCACTGTGTCCCCCTTTGTCTGGCAAAACAATTAAGCCATTTTTTTCCTACTCCGCCCAAAAATCTGTCTCTAAGATTTAATTCGGCACTGGTGCGTGCAGGCCAAGTTTCGGAATCCATTTGCAGAGCAGAACTGGTGACCTCACATAACTGGCATGTTCGGTGCACACTCTTGCCAATTTCAGTCCCCAGACACTGAGTTCTGCAGGCCCTGGGTCCTGTCCTCTGCCCAGCCAGGGCAGGGAAGCCAACTCATAGCCCCATCTACTGTTCGGTATGTACCCAGTAGATACTTACTTTATGCCAATGACAACACTCAGTACATACCAGGTGCTGTGCTAAGTCCTGTGCAGGTACTACCTCTTGATTTATATATCAGTTTAGGAGTTTTTTCTTTGCCTGTTGTTTAGATGAGTAAAGTGAAGCTTGGGGAGAAGGGCCTGGCCCAAGTCCTCCAAGGGGGAGTTAGGATTCCAATTCAGATCCACTTGACACTGAAGCCCAAATGTGTAACTGAAACTCATCATCAGATCCAACACCTATATTAACACAGGGTGGGCAGTCACTCCTTGATTATTCTTATCTCCAGGTTTTCTTTATTTTTAAATCTTTATGTAACTATATTAGTAAAATATGCTTATTACACACACACACACACACACACACACACACACACTATCTGAAATATGAAGGAAGTAGACCCAGGACAAGGCAAGCCTGCCACTCCTTCCTGTGTCCCTCCTGCAGCTGATTTCCATCCCCTCCCTGGAGGCGACTGATAACAGCAGACTCAAGTGTGGCTTTCCATATCTTTTTCAGCACTGACAGCAATCTTTGCTCCCTGAAGAATTCGCCCTGCTTTGAATCTGTCTTGATACGTAAGTTAGATCCTGTCTTCTCATCGTCCCATTCCCTTTGGTATGGTTACAGGAGCGGCGGGAGGGAACAGGACACTCAAAACACGATGGCCTATGGGGCAGCTTAAATCTTTTGATAAGGTTTTCTTTTTTTCTTCTCACCCAATTTGATAAATATAAACAAACAAATTCACACTGTACATGGACTTAAATTCAACAAGTGCCTATTGAAAGTCTATAATTCAAGCAGACACCTATAGAGCAGGACCCCAGTCTTCAAGATGCTCATAGTCTAGCAAAGGATACAATCATAGAAAGAGATAAATGCAGTGAATGGAGCTTAGCCGCAAAAATAGAGAGCCTTTGAAATCAGATAAACTGTATTCAGTTACTTATTGCAACATAACAGACCACCTCAAAACTGAGTGGCTTTAAATAGTTTGTGGATTGACTGGGCTCAGCGGGTAGTTCTTGCTTCGAGTCCAAAATTTGATTACAGTCAGATAATGGGTGCAGTTGGAGTTGTCTGATGACTCAACGAGGCTATATGTCAAAGCAGTGCCTGGATTTTTCACTCAATACCTGGCACTTAGTGCCCCTCTTGGCTATACTTCTGTCCATTAGCATAGCCTAGAGTTTACCTGGGGGTTTGATCCTGCCAGAAGAAGAGGGAAGAAGTTGAATTTCCAGGCCACTTAGGGTTGTGTCCATAGGAATTATGCATCATTTCTGTCTGGGGCTAGTGGTCAGAGCTGTCACGGGGCCTGTCCAGGTTCAAGGACATGGAGAATTAGATCCCGCCCCTTGGTGGGGAACACCAACGGCAATGTCCAAACATAAAATTACATATGGTGTTGGATACTGTTACAGTCATCTTTGGAAAATGCAATCTGCCACAAAGAGTACAAGGAATGTGATAATATTTTGAGAAGACAAAGTTTCCTGAAAAAGGCAAAAATTGACCTAAGTTTTGAATCCTAAATCAAATTTCAGTGGTAAGAAAGATGAGAAGCAGGGCAGGTGAAGCATATTCCAGACAGAGTATAGATATTGTCCAAATACATTTCATGCTGAATGTTGGAGAAAGCATAGAGGCCTATGTTGCACAGGATTATACAATACAAGGCCAGAGCTTTGGCAAATGGGAGAGGATGGTTAGACATGGGAGAAACAGTGAGGAATCTTGTCAACTATATTCAAGCAATGGAGAGTGTCTGAAGGATTTAAAGCATATGACCAGTGGGGTTATGTTACTTTTAAGAAAGCTCAGGCTAGTAGTAATGTAAATTTAAAAAAAAAAAAATGAGGGCAAGAGAAGAGACAAGTAAAGTAGCAGAGCACTTCCTGACCAAGAGACAGGCTGTCTTCAGTGCACTTGGGATCAGTCTACCTAGGTGTGAACCCTGGCACTGACATTTGCTAAGTGAGTGAGCTTATGCACTTGACCTGGCCTCTGTGTTTGTCTCTTTTTCTTCACCTGAAAAATAGATGATGCTTTTGAACTGTGGTGTTGGAAAAGACACTTGAGAGTCCCTGGACTGCAAGGAGATCCAACCAGTCCATCCTAAAGGAGATCAGTCCTGAATATTCATTGGAAGGACTGGTGCTGAAGCTGAAATTCCAATACTTTGGCCACCTGATGCAAAGAACTGACTCATTGGAAAAGACCCTGATGCTGGGGAAGACTGAAGGCAGGAGGAGAAGGGGACAACAGAGGATGAACTGGTGGGATGGCATCACCGACTCTTTGGATATGAGTTTGGGTGAACACCGGGAGTTGGTGACGGACAGGGAGGCCTGGTGTGCTGCAGTCCATGGGGTCACAGAGAGCTGGACACGACTGAGTGACTGCACCAAACATACACAGGGCTGTTAGAATGATCACATGAGCTGATCTCTATGAGGCATGAGGAATAGTGTCTGTCATATGGAAAGGTAATATTTTATGGATTTATTTAAACCCCGTAAATCACCAGGCTGGTGCAACAAGAGCTTACCACACATCTGCCTCACTTAACACCTTTAACAACCAGGTACATTATCAGCTCCTTTGACAAATGAGGACAGTGAGACATCGAGACTCATGTAAATTTCCCAAAGTCAGCCATTTACAATAGAGACCAAATTCAGCAAAGAGAGAATGACAGCAGAAACATGTAGAACCAGAATCAGTTTTCCATTCTAAACCCTATATTTTCCAAACAGAGAATCTATGTATTTCTATTTAAACAACCAAACCATTTCTTTGCAGCGATGATGATTTTTTTTAAACATTATCTCTCAACCAAATTATTAAATCTTCTCTGAGTATATGAGTATAAAGCTTACCAGTTGCTAAAAGTCAAACGTATTCAGAACCACAGATCACCATTTGCTTCGATAGAAAGACAAATTAGACTTCTTATCTGTCCAAAGGAAAATAGCTGACAGATCTATTTTGCATGAAGCTTCGGAGCTTGCGTTTGGCCTTTCTTCATTAGCAGCACCACAGAAAACTTCCGAGATCTGGCCTGGTGGTTTCTCCTGTCCACTAACATGCCCCTCTCAGAAGGCTCAGCCTGGAATAAATGAGTCAGGATTTGCAGGCCTGAGTATGGAAGCAACGGGAGGCAGGGGAGTGTGACTTCCTTCAAGGCAATGTGCTAGTAGGTTTCATCCGCTCTTTCTTCAGCTATTGTTTTGTGTCCTGTCGTGATGCAGAAGACGCTTTCGTCGGATCAGGAATAAAACTTTAGGAGACATCTCTACTGAAAAGAAGGAAGGAAAGGAAGAAGGAAGAAAAAAGAACGAGAATGGGAAAGAGAAAGACATTAAAAAGTAAAAATAAAAACAGAGCATGCTGACAACAAGCCTTTGCGAAGTAGACACTTCTATTTATTTCTCTGAGACAAGTTTTGCGGGGTTTTGCAATGACCTGATCAGAAACCCTCCACGCGCACACCCTGGCTGTAAAGTCCACACCCCGCAGGCGCCAAGTCCTCCTACCGCCCCGCCCTGCTGCTGCTCCGGCTCTCACACCCCCTATCCTCTGGAGAAGGAATCTGTGGGAAATGCGTCATCTTCCTTTCACTCAGCCTCCAACCAATTCTTTCACAACCTCTTTTATTTGATCGATATTGCACCCATAAGACTTAGCTGGAAGGTTGGTTTTCATTCAAGACAGTTTAGAAACCATGGGAATCAAATGGGCTAAAAATTCTTCGCTTCACTGAAAGGAAATAAAACAAACAACAGACACACACACACACACACACACACACACACACACACACTTCTTTTCTCATTCTTTCTCTGTTTCTCTGATTTTATTCCAACCAGATGGACTCAGTGACCAGAACCCCACAAACAAAACAAAACAAAACAAAAAAACACAAACCAACTCTAACATGAAATTCTACCTTTTCCACAATGGGAACCTGTCACAGAGCTGGGAGGAGAGGTGTTTCTCTGCTCTAATGTGGGGTTCCACCGAGCCCCAAGGAGACAGCAGCCTGTCCTCATTGACACTCCCTCCTGAACCAAGCAGAGGCCAAGACGCAGGATGAAATGCCGGGGGCTTTCTTTGACCACATTCCCTTTGTTTAAAGAGCTTGGTTTTGTATATATGACTCACATTGGCCAAACAAAGGAAACAAAATCTTCCTCCTTCCCTGAAGTCAGGAAAATTCAATTACTTTAGGATTACTCAGAACTATTATCATCACTTCTGGGACCACTCATGCCAGGAACCTGGGTTCTTAGCAATGGAACCGAATTCCCAGCTGTACTCTTTTTGATACTGGGTCCAGGGGCTTCCCAAATTGTGCTAGAGGTAAAGCATCCGCCTGCCAGCGCAGGAGAGCCCAGAGGAGTTCCACCCTTGGGCCGGGAAGAAGCCTTGGAGTAGGAAATGGCACCCCGGTCCAGTGGCACCCCACTCCAATATTTTTGCCCGGGAAATCCCATGGGCAGAGGAAGCTGGCAGCTCTAATCTATGGGGCTGCAAAAAGTTGGAGGCAACTGAGCACACACACTGTGTCCTAAGCCATGCAGACTATTGGGATCTGTTTCTCAGAGCTTGGGGCAGAGCAGACAGAGGGGCCAGGAACCAAAAAAGCCACAGAAAAGATGACATAACGAACTTGAGTGCACTTCAAGGGCATGGTTTTAGCAGTGCTGAATGTGCTGGCTGTGTTTCTTAAGGTTGGGAGTCCAGGTTTAATAGGAGAAAGATATCTGTATTGGGCTTACCAGGTGGTGCTAAAGGTAAAGAACCTGCCTGCCAATGCAAGAGATGGAAGAGCTTCCAGTGCAGTCCCTGGGCTGGGAAGATCCCCTGGAGGAGGGCATGGCAACCCACTCCAGTGTTCTTGTCTGGAGAATCCCATGGACAGAGCAGCCTGGCAGGCCACCGTCCTTAGGGTCACAAAGAGTCAGACACAACTGAATGGCATGCACGCAGTTATCTGTGTTGATGCAGGAGACACCGAAGCAGGCTCTAGGCCCGAGGGCAGAGGGAGGAGCCGGTAGGGGGAAAAAAAGAGAGAGCGACAGAAACGGGGAGAGAGCTTGTGTGACTGTGCTTGAGCTCAGATGCGGTAACTTGCAGGGAGCACTGGAAACAGAGCAGGGACTGGTTCACCCACACCAGGAGGTGTTTACACAAGGAGACTGCACCCCTGCTGTTCACTTTCCACTCAGGAATATGTCTCCTCACTTAACGCACACTGTGTGGAGACTACAGACTTCCAGAGCCCTAGACCCAGGTAGGAAAGTTCCACCGGATATCTTATCACCCTTATCACAGTTTAGAGGCTAAAAGAGTCACTCGGTAACCCGAACAAGCAAGAAGAGGCAAACACAGACATTTAGATTCATTTCCCCACAAATGTTTAATGAAAGCTCTGGCAGAGTACTGGGCTGGCCACAAATTTCGTTTGGACTTTTCCATGCCATCTTGTAGAAAAACCCAAACAAACACCCATTTGAAGGCAGAGTTCCAAAGAATAGCAAGGAGAGATAAGAAAGCCTTCCTCAGTGATCAGTGCAAAGAAACAGAGGAAAACAATAGAATGTTAAAGCCTAGAGATCTCTTCAAGAAAATTGGTTGGTTTTTGCCAACCCAGTGGTAGACTGCTATCAATCCCCAGTTTGAATGTTGGTACATGCATTTGGAGTGTGAGACGTGTTTCAGAGTCAAAAGCATGTCTGCTTTCGCTCTTCTGACAAGTCCCAGTTTTACATTATGTTGAGCAGAAACCAAAGGAGAAGCTGTTAATCCTTCTGCCTAAGTTTTCTGGTCAGGCAGTCAGTTTTTATTGCTGGCTTTAAGAGGCCAAATAGGAAAAGGAGGGCGTCAAGTCTGTATATTGTCACCCTGCTTATTTAACTTCTATGCAGAGTACATCATGAGAAACGCTGGGCTGGAAGAAACACAAGCTGGAATCAAGATTGCCGGGAGAAATATCAATAACCTCAGATATGCAGATGACACCACCCTTATGGCAGAAAGTGAAGAGCAACTAAAAAGCCTCTTGATGAAAGTGAAAGAAGAGAGTGAAAAAGTTGGCTTAAAGCTCAACATTCAGAAAACGAAGATCATGGCATCCAGTCCCATCACTTCATGGGAAATAGATGGGGAAACAGTGGAAACAGTGGCAGACTTTTTTGGGGTGGAGGGCTCCAAAATCACTTCAGATGGTGACTGCAGCCATGAAATTAAAAGACGCTTACTCCTTGGAAGAAAAGTTATGGCCAACCTAGATAGAATATTCAAAAGCAGAGACATTACTTTGCTGACTAAGGTCCATCTAGTCAAGGCTATGGTTTTTCCTGTGGTCATGTATGGATGTGAGAGTTGGACTGTGAAGAAGGCTGAGCGCCGAAGAACCGATGCTTTTGAACTGTGGTGTTGGCGAAGACTCTTGAGAGTCCCTTGGACTGCAAGGGGATCCAACCAGTCCATCCTAAAGGAGATCAGTCCTGGGATTTCTTTGGAAGGAATGATGCTAAAGCTGAAATTCCAGTACTTTGGCCACCTCATGCGAAGAGCTGACTCATTGGAAAAGACTCTGATGCTGGGAGGAATTGCAGGAGGAGAAGGGGACGACAGAGGATGAGATGGCTGGGTGGCATCACTGACTCGATGGACGTGAGTCTGAGTGAACTCCGGGTGCTGGTGATGGACAGGGAGGCCTGGCGTGCTGCGATTCATGGGGTCGTGAAGAGTCCGACACGACTGAGTGACTGAACTGAACTGAACTGAAGAGGCCCACCCTCAAAATATACTTCGACAACTGAGTCGGAGGTCGTCTACGGAATTCCAGGAAGTCACGAGGAAGAAGTGGAAACGTCACTTCCGGTGGACAGTGTGGCGCGCTTCCTGCTAATGGCGCTGTCGGCTCAGGTCGAGGAGCTGGAGCGCCGCGCGGCCGGCAGAGGTGCTGCCCCGGGCCTGGGGTCACTGCGGGGCGCTCGGACCCGCGCCAGCTGCTCTCACAGCGGCTCTCGTGGCAGCTGAGCTCTGTGTGTGGCTGGCGGCGGCCACGGCGGACGGAAGGCAGAGCCGCCTCAGAGAGAGCGCGGGGAGGAAGTCGCCATGGGCTCAGGGAGCAGATGAAACGCGTCTTTCTTCGGTGAGAAGCCTGCGATGGAGGCTTGAAAACAGCAGCTTCAAGCTGAGCAGCCTGAGGTCCAGCTCTTGGAAACGGGCAGGTTGTTTGGAAGCGGGGGCTTCAGAAAGAAGGTGAAGAAGACCACCGACATGATCAGGGAAGGCACCATGGCCTTCGTCACAGGGGACTAAGGTCTTGCCCACTGTCCACACATGTCTCTGAGGGAACATGGAGCTGACATAGATCTTTCCTGAACACATTTATTCAAACAATATTTATTGGGTGCTTATCATGAGCCTGGTTACTGGTGCTTATCATGGGCCTGGAAAACTGAACGACATGGCGCAGCCAGGATCAAAACCAGACACAAAAATCCTTTTTCTAATGTTTGATGGAGACTCCCCAGCATGTGCCTTGAATTTACTCTTTAAAGTGGATTATAAATAAAATTTAAACTTAGCTAGAATGAATTTTAGGTTTTGAATTATGTCTTTTTGCACAAAAAGTTCTCATTACTTCAGTTACTCCAAGAAATGTTCAGATATCCTTCCCAAAGTGAGCTACAATCTGGACAATTTAAATATGTGAATTATTTTTTCAATAAAAAAATTTCTGATTTTTTTCTGACCTTGAACATAGTGTTTCACAAAAATTTTCAAGTACTTTGTATATGCCTGGTTAAAACGGTAAAAACTTTGTAACAGAGTCATCTACACTCTATGCCAACAAGAAGATGTTGGATTTTCAAGGACTTGATTCCTTCTCCTTTTATATTTATAAAGCATTCCAGAGCTAAAGTGAGGACTTAGTATATATCAGACCAGGTCTTAATTCATTTATGTACATTACTTCATTAAACCCACACAACCACTCCTTCAGTAGTTACTACTATATCCCCAATTTTCAGATGAAAATAAAAGTCTTGGATCCAGGAAAGGCTTAAATGAGAATGAGATATGCAGTCAGAGGAATACATCCAGTCCTCTTTTCAACCTGATACAAGTTCCAGAAAATTACTGATGGGTTTAGTTAGTCAGTAAAGATAAATCATGAAATTGATAGTTGCTCACTTGGGAACTTTTCCAGCCCTAAAGGGCTAAAGGAAATCCCATCTGGCTAAGAGTAAGCTTCTATCCATATAAAAGCAGTATTGAAGAAGAAAACCATTGCTTAACTATCCTTGTTTCCTGCCATTGGTTTCCGGAGCTTACCGAGGACGTATTATTTCAATCACCCATCTAATGCTGGATTACTCATTTCTTTATACAGATAGCTCATATAATCACATGTATTAAAGCCATAATCTTTGTGAGGTCAGAGAGTATGTCAGCTTTCAGCTAGACAAACATCAGGGGCTTGAGTCATCCATTCATGTCTGTATATGGTTCACAACAACCGCCAAAATCTGCCCACTCCTTTAATAAATATTGATTTTTTTGTTTTGCACCAGCAAATCTATATGTTAGGGATTTAGTGGTTTGGAACAAACAAACAAAAAAAGACAAAATTCTTATTCAAGAAGAGAAATCCAGGCAAGGGAAATAGCAAAGTCAAAACCCCTGAGGTTAGAAATAAGCTTTGTGTGGAACAAAACAGAACAAAAATGAAGTGACTGTGGAAGCAGGAAATAGCCCAGAGGTCATTGCAAGTATTACAGAGAGATAGTTGCTGTCTCCCACTATGGCAAGAGAGATGGTGAGATGTGGGCACAGATTTCAGGTCTAATATCAAGGTGTCTGTCTGATAATGTGAGAGCAAAAGTGGCTTCTAAGGTTTATTTGCCAACAGGAGGAGCAGGGTTCCTGTGAAGGAGACCAGCGGTTCTCTGTGGACTCTGGTAAGCAGGAGATGACTATTTCCTTAGAAATGTCATTCAGGCCACTGGAGGTCTATGTCTGGTACCCAACACTGAAGTCACAAACATGGGTAAGCACAGTCTCTGAGCCCAGTGGCCTCACAATCAAGTGTGCTTTGTTGGTAGTGATTTTGGTTGCTGGAAATATAGCTCTTGTTTCTTTCTGGACAAGTAAGTTATATTTATCAGGGCAGGAATATTCTTTTGTCCATCTCTGAAGTTCCATTCTTTAACTGGATGCATACCATACCTTTGTAAAGTTGGGCTGAATGTAATCAGTTCAAGCAGAGACATACTGGACCAGCACATCATTAAATACATGGTCATAACAAAGTTCATATAAGGTGTAACTTCTGTTTTCCAGGGGCATAAACCTTAGATGAGGCATATAATACATTTGCACTCATCACACAACTGTACTCATCTCACATGCTAGTAAAGTAATGCTCAAAATTCTCCAAGCCAGGCTTCAGCAATACGTGAACTGTGAACTTCCTGATGTTCAAGCTGGTTCTAGAAAAGGCAGAGGAACCAGAGATCAAATTGCCAACATCTGCTGGATCATGGAAAAAGCAAGAGAGTTCCAGAAAAACATCTATTTCTGCTTTATTGACTATGCCAAATCCTTTGACTGTGTGGATCACAATAAACTGTGGAAAACTCTGAAAGAGATGGGAATACCAGACCACCTGACCTGCCTCTTGAGAAATCTGTATGCAGGTCAGGAAGCAACAGTTAGAACTGGACATGGAACAACAGACTGGTTCCAAATAGGAAAAGGAGTACGTCAAGGCTGTATATTGTGACCCTGCTTGTTTAACTTCTTATGCAGAGTACATCATGAGAAACGCTGGGCTGGAAGAAGCACAAGCTGGAATCAAGATTGCCGGGAGAAATATCAATAACCTCAGATATGCAGATGATACCGTCCTTATGGCAGAAAGTGAAGAGGAGCTAAAAAGCCTCTTGATGAAAGTAAAAGAGGAGAGTGAAAAAGTTGGCTTAAAGCTCAACATTCAGAAAACGAAGATCATGGCATCCAGTCCCATCATTTCGTGGGAAATAGATGGGGAAACAGTGGAAACAGTGGCAGACTTTTTTGGGGTGGAGGGCTCCAAAATCACTTCAGATGGTGACTGCAGCCATGAAATTAAAAGATGCTTACTCCTTGGAAGAAAAGTTATGACCAACCTAGATAGTATATTCAAAAGCAGAGACATTACTTTGCTGACTAAGGTCCGTCTAGTCAAGGCTATGGTTTTTCCTGTGGTCATGTATGGATGTGAGAGTTGGACTGTAAAGAAGGCTGAGGGCCGAAGAATTGATGCTTTTGAACTGTGGTGTTGGAGAACACTCTTGAGAGTCCTTTGGACTGCAAGGAGATCCAACCAGTCCATTCTGAAGGAGATTAACCCTGGGATTTCTTTGGAAGGAATGATGCTGAAGCTGAAGCTCCAGTACTTTGGCCACCTCATGCGAAGGGTTGACTCATTGGAAAAGACTCTGATGCTGGGAGGGATTGGGGGCAGGAGGAGAAGGGGACAACCGAGGATGAGATGGCTGGATGGCATCACGGACTCGATGGACGTGAGTCTGAGTGAACTCCGGGAGATGGTGATGGACAGGAAGGCCTGGCATGCTGCTATTCATGGGGTCACAAAGAGTCGGACATGACTGAGTGACTGAACTGATAGTACATTCTTAAAAACTAAAATTTGAGAAAGCATATGCTTGCATGCTAAGTCTCTTCAGTTATGTCCAACTCCTTGCAGCCCCATGGACTGTAGCCTATCAGGCTCCTCTGTCCACAGGATTCTCCAGGCAAGAATGTTGGAGTAGGTTGCCATGCCCTCATCCAGGAAATCTTCCTGACCCAGGGATCAAATCTGAGTGTTTTAATTGCCTGTATTGGCAGGTGAGTTCTTTACCAGTACTGCCACCTGGGAAGCCTGAGAAAGTATATACTATGTGCCAAAGCATGCATAGATGAGAGACTTGTAGGGAATGAGGTACTTGTCAGGTACCTGAAGGTTGAAGTGGCCAGGGAGAATGTCAAGAAGGCATATATCCAGGTCTGAGCCTTGCAAGGTAGGTAGGATTCAGAGTCCTGATGATAAGCTGCATGATCACATGTACTATATCATATTTTTATAAACTAAGCCAGTATAGGATATCAATTTGAACAAAAAGATCGAACTTATTTGGGCAGGTCTTTAAATACTGGATAAATACCTAGAATTTATCATGTATACAGATCACCGAAGAGGACACTCTCTCCAGGGTTTATGCAACTAAAGCTTAAGAGTCTCTCAACTCTTTTTTAGGAAAAAAATTCTAATGATGCACCAGTGGAATGGATATCATGCTAACACGTGAGGACTTAAGAGGCCATGGGAAAATCCCCCACAGACTCAAATAACCCCTCTTTCACTTCTCTCACCTACCTCAACAAGATATGCCATCATTAAAGGACCACTTCTTTAACTCCAGACAGCTCACTGGTTTTCTGGTTGGAGTCTAGAGGCTTATGCATTTGGTTTTAACGCTTTAAGGGACATAAGTGGATGGTAAAAAACATCTGACCTTAGATGAGTAAGTGGGGCCCCTGAAGTGGAAAGAGGCAGGAAGAGAGCTTAGGAGCTCCAGTTTATCCTGGGATGGATATCTTCTTCTTTCCCTCTCTCTCGGTTTATTATTTGCTTATTTATTTATTTGACTGTGGCAAGTCTTAGGAGCAGCACGTTAGGGCTTCCCCAGAATGTTGGGGCACAGTGGTAAAGAACGCACCTGCCAATGCAGGAGACACAGGTTTGATCCCTGAGTTGGCAAGATCCCCTGGAGGAGGGTATGGCGACCCATTCCAGTATTCTCGCCTGGAGAATCCCATGGACAGAAGCCTGGAAGAGTCCATAGCTTCACAAAGAGTGAAGTGACTTTGCATGCACACACGTGGGATCCAGTTCCCTGACCAAGGACCCAACCTGCGCCTCCTGCATTGGCAGCGTGGAGTCTTGGCCACTGGACTACCAGGGAAATCCTTCTTGTTCCTTCTTGAGTTTTGTAAACACAGTCTCTCACAGTCAGAGAAGAAATCCCTCTTTAGAAAGAAAAGACAACCACCATATCATTTTGTTTGCTTTTACAGCATCTGGGAAAAGACCGAGAAACAAAGAATAGCTTCCATCCGCTGCTAGACAGACGCCCGAGTGTCACAGGCAGGGGCTCCTTGCTCACAATCTGGACTCTCCTCCCCTGCCAGGTCTACCTCTTCTTGTCATTACCTGCCTTTTGCTGCATGTCTCCCCCTCAAGTGCGCCTGCACAGCTTTTTTAATATTCACTAAGGGAGCTCGCTGACTCTGCTCTTCACAAGAAACGCCAGAAGGAAAGCGGGAGAGCTTCTGAATATGAAAGCAGACACGCGTGACAAATGAAGCGCGAGCCACCTCTTGTCCCCTACAGCCGTCCACAGTGAGTGCCCCACAGTCGCCACACTATGGATCAAGCTCTCCTGGTTCTGCCCTGATGTCAAAGCACCTAGCTAGATAAAGGAGAGCTCCACTTGAAAATGATGGAAATTTGGGGAACTGGGCAGCTAAATAGAGAACTCCCTCTAATGAAGATATTGGAAGAAGTATCAATTTCTGCTGGTTACCCTTCTTGAGACTTGGCACATTTGTGCAATTTTTCAGCTACACTAGGTCCTAACAGAAGCAGAAGATATCAAGAAGGGGCGGCAAGAATACATGGAAGAACTGTACAAAAAAGATCTTCATGACCAAGATAATCACGATGGTGTGATCACTCACCTAGAGCCAGATCCTGGAATGTGAAGTCAAGTGGGCCTTAGAAAGCATCACTATGAACAAAACTAGTGGAGATGATGGAATTCCAGTTGAGCTATTTCAAATCCTGAAAGATGATGCTGTGAAAGTGCTGCACTCAATATGCCAGCAAATTTGGAAAACTCAGCAGTGGCCACAGGAATGGAAAAGGTCCGTTTTCATTCTAATCCCAAAGAAAGGCAATGCCAAAGAATGCTCAAATTACCGCACAATTGCACTCATATCACACACTAGTAAAGTAATGCTCAAAATTCTCCAAGCCAGGCTTCAGCAATACGTGAACCATGAAATTCCTAATGTTCAAGCTGGTTTTAGGAAAGGCAGAGGAACCAGAGATCAAATTGCCAACATCCGCTGGATCATGGAAAAAGCAAGAGAGTTCCAGAAAAACATCTATTTCTGCTTTATTGACTATGCCAAAGCCCTTGACTGTGTCAATCACAAAAAAATGTGGAAAATTCTTCAAGAGATGGGAATACCAGACCACCTGACCTGCCTCTTGAGAAACCTATATGCAGGTCAGGAAGCAACATTTAGAACTGGACATGGAGAAACAGACTGGTTCCAAATAGGAAAAGGAGTACATCAAGGCTGTATATTGTCACCCTGCTTATTTAACTTCTATGCAGAGGACATCATGAGAAACGCTGGGCTGGAAGAAGCACAAGCTGGAAATCAAGATTGCTGGGAGAAATATCAATAACTTCAGATATGCAGATGACACCACCCTTATGGCAGAAAGTGAAGAGGAGCTAAAAAGCCTCTTGATGAAAGTGAAAGAGGAGAGCGAAAAAGTTGGCTTAAAGCTCAACATTCAGAAAATGAAGATCATGGCATCCAGTCCCATCACTTCATGGGAAATAGATGGGGAAACAGTGGAAACAGTGGCAGACTTTATTTGTTTGGGCTCCAAAATCACTGCAGATGGTGACTGCAGCCATGAAATTAAAAGACTCTTACTCCTTAGAAGAAAAGTTATGACCAACCGAGATAGTATATTGAAAAGTAGAGACATTACTTTGCCAACAAAGGTCCATCTAGTCAAGACTATGGTTTTTCCTGTAGTCATGTACGGATGTGAGAGTTGGACTGTAAAGAAGGCTGAGCGCCGAAGAATTGATGCGTTTGAACTGTGGTGTTGGAGAAGACTCTTGAGAATCCCTTGGACTGCAAAAGATACAACCAGTCCATTCTGAAGGAGATCCGCCGTGGGATTTCTTTGGAAGGAATGATGCTGAAGCTGAAACTCCAGTACTTTGGCCACCTCATGCGAAGAGTTGACTCATTGGAAAAGACTCTGATGCTGGGAGGGATTGGGGGCAGGAGGGGAAGGGGACAACCGAGGATGAGATGGCTGGATGGCATCACTGACTGGATGGACATGAGTCTGAGTGAACTCCGGGTGTTGGTGATGGACAGGGAGGCCTGGAGTGTTGCGATTCATGGGGTCGCATAGAGTCGGATACGACTGAGCGAATGAACTGAACTGAACTGAGGTTACTTTGTATGAAAGCTGACCAACTTTGCAAAAGAATACGAGTACCATGTCTAGCAGAGGAATTAAGATCCCACAAGCTGTGTGGTACAACCAAATAAATAAAAATAATAACAAGAGGAACAAACAGACATTGCCTGCTCTAAAGTCCTGTTAAAATGGACTAGCCTTATTTTTCCAAGGTCATCCTTCTTATATCTAAAATTAGGGGGCATAATTCAGCAAGCAAGCCTAAGAAGACTCTGAAAGTTGGAAAGAAGTCAGTAGATGGACTAGGGGTGGTGGGACCTGAAGACCAACATGATGTTGAGGTCTGAGGTTTCCCTTCCTCACAAACATTTTGAGCAACGTTCTGCAGAAGCCTTTATCTCAAAAGTGGTACAGATGAAAAAATCTCCATGGAAAGTCTGTTCTTTTCTCTATTTTTAAAACCAATTCTCACCCTACTCTATCCAAAATATGAATTGAAAAAAACTCACCACCACTGTGGCCCCTGAAGTTTCAGCAGACCCAGCTGAGATTTGGCTTTCACTCCCCAACCTCTGCATGGAAGTGTGGAAGCAGGTGGCAGGCTCTGGTTCCCCCCTGCCCACCCTGCAGGACTGGGGGGCAGAGACGTCCAGTTCCTGTCGGACAGAACCAGGAGGTGCTGACTGGTTCCCCACCCGGGCACCGCTGACAATGCTCAGATCTTTCACTTCCTGTCTGGCTGAAAAAGGCTGTGTTCTGGTTCTCACATCAGGACAATATCAGTAGAGTCACGTAGCTGACTGAGCCTTCACCCTGAGTCAGCAGACCTAACCAGGTGGGATAAGGCGGGGCTAGTCACCAGCAGGTTTCACCAGTCACCAGCATCCATTCCCATCTGGCACCAAAACATGGTGAGGAAATTCAGGACTAGTCATCACTCCACTATCTCTGCTTCCCAGGTGGTGCTAATGGTAGAGAACCTGGCTTCCAATGCAGGAGACATAAGAGACAGCATTTCTATCCCTGGGTTGGGGAGACCCTCTGGAGCAGGGCATGACAACCCAGTGTTCTCACCTGGAGAATCCCATGGACAGAGGAGAATCCCATGGACCTGCCATGGGATTGCATAGGGTTACAGTCCATAGCGCTGCACTGAGTCAGACACCACTTAAGTGAGTTAGCATGCATGCTGTGTCAGCAAGGTCCAGTGGGTGGCTGAATCCCCACACTCACTCAGGAGCAAGGATTCTTAAGGAAGCAGTATTAACAAGGCCTAGCCAGCCCTTCTGCTCCCTTCTTCTGGTGTCTCTGGGGCCGGATGGGGAGTTGAGACATAACACTATCCAACATCAATAAGGCATCAGTGAGGCAGAGTGAGGTAATCTGAGGTGCCCTGCTTTCACTGGGAAGCTGTCCGGGGGCTGACGAGAGAGGTGAAGTTGCACGCCACCATTCTTCAGAGAGACTGTGAGAGAAAATGCTCCACTTTTGCTGGAGTGATGCTGGCAGGACCCAGTAGAAAGATAGACATTCTCATTCCTCTGGTACCTGCACTACACATCAATAAGATGGCCAGCTACTAAAAAAGAAGGCTAAATAGGTGCCAAAGTCTCATGATGCAATATCCAAAACTGACCAGCATACATGAAAAACTCACTTATATCCAGAACAAGGAAAATCACTATATGAACAAGACAAATGCAATCAACAGATGCTAACACTAATGTAAATTCGGGTTAGAGTTGGAGAAGGAAATGGCAACCCACTCCAGGGTTCTTGTCTGGGAAATCCCATGGAGAGAAGAGGCTGGCGGGCTATAGTCCATGGAGTCACAGAGTCTGACCCAACTGAGTGACTAAGTGCCTAAGCACACCAGGGTTAGAATTATCTGACAAGGATTTTAAGGACATTATAAATTGCTTCAACAATAAATTACTGATTCTCTTGAAATGAATGAAAAACAGAAAAAATCTCATAAAATAAATAGAAGTTATAAAAAAAGAACCAAATAGAAATTATAGGACTGACATAGGTAATCAATAACCATAATAAAACTATGTTAGATAAAGGTGATAGAAGATAGAATCAGTGAACTTGAGCACAGGTGATAGAATTTATCCAATCTGAGCGACAGAGCAACTGGAAATATAAATGAGCAGGACCTCAAGGATCTTGAAGCAACAAAAGCATTCATTTTTCTCATGTTTGGATATCTCAGAAGGAGAGAGGGTGTATCATAGTGTTTCCCAAGAAATAATGGCAGTAAGTCTAAATTTGGCATAAGGTATATAAACTGACAGATTTAGGAAAATGAGTGAACCTCAAACATGATAATCCAAAGAAATACAAGCCAACTTGCATTGTAATTAAGTTTATTAAAATTTATAATAAAAGTTTTGAAAGCAGCTAGAGAAAAATAACAACCCGTCACTTGTAGAGGAATATCAATTCTTATCTGAAGCCATGGAGGCCACAAAGAAGTAGGCTAACATATTTCTAAAGTACTGAAGGAAAAGCACTGTCACCTGTGAGTTCTGCATTTGGTGAAAATATATCTCAGGAATGAAGGAAAATAAGGATATCCTCAGATAATGTAAAACTAAGAAGATACATTGTTAGCAATCTCACCCCTAATGAATAACTAAAGGGAATTCTTAGACAGAAAGGAAATGATACAGAAGAAAGCTTGGACTATATTATTTATTTATTCATTTGGCTGCATTGCACGTGAGATCTTAGTTCCTTGACCAGGGATTGAACAGCACACTGCTCTTCCAAATAATCTGTGAGGCAAGAATGAAGTCTTGAACCCTTATATTAAGATCGAACTATATGTAGCCCTTAACATGTGGACGTAAACACAGGCAAGTGGCTTGACAGAAGGCCCTCACTTCTGTGGACTGGGAGAGGGAACCACCCTGGAGATGTGCCAGGTGAATTACAGGCTGCCAAAGGGGGAGGGTCAACCGGGAGCCACCATTTATCCGAAGGTCTGCTGTCGCGGGCACAGTGCTAGACTGCTTCCAGGAAGCAGATCATTCCCTCCTCGCTATAGGCTGAGTCCTGACTTGCCTTATGCCGTGATTCCATAAGGCTTTATACATCCTCTGACTAGTGACAAAGGTTTTACTGTCCTAATTTGCAGTGTAGAGTTATTGAGGCCAACAAATAGTACATTCCAGGTCACTCCAAATGAGATCGGGGGGAGATAAATTAGCAGTTTGGGACTGACATGTGCACACCTGTTGTTGTTGCCATTGTTCAGTTACTAAGTAGTGTCTAGCTCTTTGCGATCTCATGGACTGCAGCACATCAGGCTCCACTGTCCTCCACTGTCTCCCAGAGTTTGCTCAGATTCATGTCCACTGAGTCAGTGATGCTCTCTAACTATCCTGTCCTCTGACATCCCTTTCTCCACATTACTATATATAAAATAGATAACCAACAAGGACCTACTGTACAGCACAGGGAACTATTCAAAATCTTGTAATAACTTATATGGGAAAAGAATCAGAAAAAAGAATGTGTGTGTATATAGATAAATATATAGATATAGCAATCACTCTGCTGTACACGGGAAACTAACACAACATTGTAAATCAACTAGACTCTAATATAAAATAAAGGTTAAATTAATTTTCTTTCAGAAAATAGACTTTATATCAGAACACATCTTAATGAATTCCCAGCTAAGCAAATTTTCTCAGACCTAAGTACAGAAGAAACCTTTTTAAAGACAGAAATTCTTAAGAATCTTTAAAT
Source organism: Capra hircus (assembly GCF_001704415.2). Taxonomy (NCBI): domain Eukaryota; kingdom Metazoa; phylum Chordata; class Mammalia; order Artiodactyla; family Bovidae; genus Capra; species Capra hircus. The sequence continues at coordinate 964,891 of NC_030834.1, read as the reverse complement.
GTCCTAAAGGATCCTCCCAACACAACTTGAGAAACACTTAACTTGAATAGAGAAAATCTAATTCTTTGAAAGCATCCCTCAACTGGAATTCCCAGGTGACTCAGGGGTAAAGAATCCTTCTGCCCATGCAGATTGCTCAAATTCAACCCCTGGGTCAGGAGCTCCCCTGGAGAAGGAAATGGCAACCCACTCCAGTATTCTTGCCTGGAAAATCCCATGGACAGAGGAGCCTGGTGGGCTACAGTCCATGGGGTTGCAAGGAGTCGGATGTGATTTAGTGACTAAATCACCACCACCATCTTTCAACTGCAAATCAGTTCTGCAAAGAAAGTGTATCTTTATAACTGGTAAGATATTTCTAAAGAGAAAGTTACTCCTAAAAATATATACCATAAGTTTATATTTTAATTAAAGTTTAAAATATAAAACTTTTCATAAACTTCACAAGCATCCAAGTACTTTTAGACCCTGGTTGTAAAAAATAGCTTACTAGAAAATATCAGACCCCCAAATTACATTTACATTGTTTTTTGAGGGAGTCAGCTCCTAAGAAGGCAATTGACTATACTTTCCCTTTTGTCAGAACTGATGTTGGTACCACTCCAGCCGTTCTTTACACAGGAGACTCTGAAGTGTCTTGCCCACTTTCAGGTTATGAGGGATAGCTGCCAAACTCTAGATCCACTATTTATTTTTCTAATTAGTTCCTAATTGGGGATGCTATTGTGTTTCTCCTTAAAATGCAGAGAAGTGTGCTGCAGCTGTAAAGGTCTATGTTCGCCATTCAAAACCTACCTGGCCTGAAAGGATGATAGACTCTTTAGTGCTTTCCCAGAAGAGGGCAATTGGTTTTCTGTTTGTAGTCTATTGTGCTGTTGGTAAATCCTAGGTTTTTCTCTAATGCACATAAGTCAAAGGAGGAGGAATTTGCTTCTGGTTCAATCAGTATTTCTCCTGGAAGGTAGGAGAGCCCAGGAGAGCTGTTAATCCAGTCTGCTGGGGTAGTATACGGCGCGAGTGCAGAGGCAGGCTACTAAAGCAGTGACGTGAGTGGTGGGGCTTGATGATATATAGACTTCACCTGCTCTGCAACCAGAGCCTATAATAAAGTTTACAGTTTATAAAACACCATCCTAAAATATTTATGTGGCTCTGTAGGTGAATTGGATCTGTTTTTCAACTCTGTATGCAATCATGCTGTACAAAAGCCACTGACCTTTATAAAGGAAAATATGGCGCTTCTCCTAAGCTGTTCGGTGAATTTAATGTTCTAACTTTAATGCTTTACTTGAGTGGAGGTTTTGTGTTCTGGGGATAGTTGAGGGAGAGTAGGGGAATGGTGGAAAAAAAAAAAAAAAAGGTTGGCTCCTTTAATATGTAGAGAGTAATTCTCCTTTTGCAGTTCCTTAAAATGTTGACTATCCTCTGAAGTAGCACTGTCTAGTGGAAAATATTTTCATCATCACAGGAAGTTTTATCTGTACTGTCCAATATGGTAGCCACATGTGGTTACTGATTACCTGAAATGTGATCAGTGTAATTAAGAAACTGAATTTTAAATCTTTAATTTAAATTTAATTTAGATTTAAACAGTTACACATGGCCAGTAGATTTTCAAGCATTAACTTTAATGCTTGTGGTTACAGGATTCTTTATAAACATTTTGAAAACAGCCTGTTTCTACCTAGAAAGCTGTTTGATGCAAATACACTTTCCAAGTGTTCACAGATCATCTGATTCACAACTGTGGGTCCGTAGATGTCTGTGCACCCTGAGGACTCACATTCTGCAGTGAGATACATGAGATTTGAATTATGATCACAACAAGCTGTGTGAATTGAGTTAGATAATATTCTTAAAATGTGTTCTTTCATCTGCAAACTGAGCCTATTAATAATACCTACTTCATAGACTTGTTGAGAGGGTTAAATGAAAACATTAATCACTCTTAGGTTAATGGTTGAATCTATGAAAGAAATTATAGAACCATTTCATGTCTTAATTAAAAGGGATTTTATGAAGTTTGGTCTATACCACCCAGTTTCTGTCAGAAGAATGGAGCCACTTATAAGTACTATGGGAACATGGTATACATAACAGGAATTAGATCTTACACAAATACAGGAGCGGATGAAGAAAGGAAAGTCTACAAGGAGGAAGCGGAAATTCAGAAAAGAGTGAACATTTCAGTCTTAATGCCAAGGACGTGCCCTTTGTGCACAAGTGCCAAACTGAATCTCAGACAGAGTTTCGGGTGGAGTAGCAAAGAACAGCTTTATTGCTTTTCAAGGCAAAGAGGGACACAGCAGTTCATGCCCTCAGACACTGTGTGTCCCAGCTTGGGAGGATTTGGTGAGGCGTTTTATAACAATGTGCAAGAGCAGGCTTCCTGCTAAGGATCAGGGTGTGTGCTGTAATCTGGCCTCATATGATCCTGGGGAGCTCCTCTGATTCTTGAGGTCATCAAACCATGACTTAAACTCTGGGATGAGGAATGGTTCCTCAAGTACCCCCCCCCCTATTTGTTGTGGGTTTGATGTCGGTTAAGATCCCCTCCATGGATCACAGCCTTGCCTTGATGAAAGGAACTGCATAACTCAATGAAGTTATGAGCCATTCTGTGCAGGGCCGCGCAAAATGGGCAGGTCATAGTGGACAGTTCTGACGAAACATGGTCCACTGAAGGAGGAAATGGCAAACCACTCCAATATTCTTACCTCGAGAATCCCATGAACAGTGTAGAAAGACAGAAAGATATGGTACTGGAAGAAGAGCCTCCCAGGTCAGAAGGTCCAATATGCTGCTGGGGGAGAGCGGAAGGCAGCTGCAAATAGCTCCAGTAAGCCAGCTGGCAGGTTAGCTCAGTTGCTTAGAGCATGGTGCGAATAACAGATAGCTCCAGAAAGAATGAAGTGTCTGGGCCAAAGCAGAAGTGAGGCTCAGTTGTGGCTATGTCTGGTGGTGAAATTAAGTCCAATTCTGTAAAGAACATTATTTCATAGGAACCTAGAATGTTAGGTCCACGAATCAAGGTAACATGCACATGATCAAGCAGCAGATGGCAAGACTGAACGTCAGCATCTTAGAAGTCAGTGAACTAAAATGGATCGGAGTAGGTGAGTTTAATTCAGATAGCCATTGTATCTACTACTGTGAACGAGATAAGAGACGGACCCGCCTTTATAAGAGACGGACCCGCCTTTATAAGAGACGGACCCGCCTTCACAGTTAGCAAGAGTCCTAACTGCAGTACTTGGGTGGGGCCTCACAAATGGCAGAATGATCGCCATCTGTCTGCTCCATCCAGTCAGCAGAAACAAGACCTGGAGCTGACTGTGGCTCAGATCGTGAGCTCCTTATTGCAGAATTCAGCCTTAAATTGAAGAAAGTAGGGAAAACCACTAGGTCATTCAGGTATTACCTAAATCAAATCCCTTATGATTATACAGTGGAGCTGACAAATAGATTCAAGGGATTAGACCGGATAGATAGAGTGCCTGAAGAACTACGGACCCCTGTTTGTAACATTGTACGGGAATCAGTGACCAAAACCATCTCAAAGAGAAAGAAATTCAATAAAGCAAAGTGATTGTCTCAGGAGGTTTTACAAATAGCCAAGGAAAGAATATACATGCAAGACAAGGGAGAAATAGAAAAATATACCCCAATGAATGCAGGGTTCCAGAGAATAGCAAGGAGAAGTAAGGAGGCCTTTTTAAAATGAACAATGCGAAGAGGTAGAGGAAAAGAATAGAATGGGAAAGACAAGAGGTATCTTTAAGAGAACTGGAGACATGAAGGGAACATTTCATGCAAGAATAGGCAGAATAAAGGACAGAAATGGTGAGGATCTAACAGAGGCAGGAGAAATTAAGAAGAGGTGGCAAGTACATACAGAAGAACTATACAAAAACTTTTTAACGGTGTGGTCACACACCTAGAGCCAGAAATCCTGGAATGTGAAATCAAGTGGGCATTAGGAAGTTTTACTACAAATAAAGCTAGTGGATGTGATGGTATTTCAGCTGAGCTATTTCAAATCATAAAAGATGATGCTGTGAAAGTGCTACACTCAATATACCAGCAAATTTGGAAAACTCAGCAATGGCCACAGGACTGGAAAAGGTCAGTTTTCATTCCTATCTCAAAGAAAATCAATGCCAAAGATTGTTCAAACTAAAGTACAATTGTGCTCATTTCTCATGCTAGCAAGGTAATGCTCAACATCCTTCAAGTTAGCTTCAGTACTTGAACTAACAACTCCCAGATGTACAAGCTAGGTTTCAAAGAGGCAAAGGAAACAGAGATCAAATTGCCAACGTTCTTTGGATCATGGACAAAGCAAGGGAGTTCCAAAAAAATCTGTTTCTGTTTCATAGACTATGGTAAAGCCTTTGACTGTGTAGATCACAACAAACTGTGGAAAATTCTTAAAGTGATGAGTATCAGACCACCTTACCTGCCTCCTGAGAAACCTGTGTGCAGGTCAGGAAGAAACAGAACCAGATAATTGACTGGTTCAAAATTGGGAAAGGCATATGACAAGGCTGCATATTGTTCCCCTGCTTATTTAACTTATATACAGAGTAGATCATTTGAAATGCAGGAATGGGTGAATCACAAGCTGAAATCAAGATTGTCAGGAGAAATTTCAACAACCTTACATATGCAGATCCTACCCCCTAATACAGAAGGCAAAGAGGAACTAAAGAGCTTCTTAATGAGAGTGAAAGAGGAGCGTGAAAAAGCTAGTTTGAAACTCAACATTCAAAAATCTAAGATCATGGCATTGGGTCCCATCACTTCATGGCAAATAGAAGGGAAAAAATTGGAAGCAAGGACAGATTTTATTTTCTTGGGGTCCAAAATCAGTGTGGACAGTGCCTGCACAATAAATTAAAAAAAAAAAAAAATGCTTGCTCCTTGGAAGGAAGGTTATGCCAAGCCTAGACAGTGTATTAAAAACAGAAACATCATTCTGCTGAAAAAGGCCCATATAGTCAAAGCTGGGATTTTTCCAGTAGTAGTGTACAGACCAGAGATTTAGACCATAAAGAAAGCTGAGTGGTGAAGAATTGATGCTGATGTATTGTGGTGCTGGAAAGTATGTTGAGAGTCCCATGGACTGCAAGGTTGTCAAGTCAGTCAATCCTAAAGGAATCCAACCCTGCCTTCATTGAAAGGACTGATGCTAAAGCTGAAGCTCCAATACTTTGGTCGCCTGATGTGAAGAGCCAACTCACTGGAAAAGACCTTGATGCTGGGGAAGATTGAAGGGCAGGAGGAGAAATGGGTGTCAGAGGATGAGATGGTTAGGTGGCATCAGCAACTCAACTGACATGAATTTGAACAGACTCTGGGAGATACAAGAGGACAGAGAAACCTGGAGTTCTGCAGTTCATGGGGTCACAAAATATTGTACAGGTCTTAGCAGCTGAACAACAACAAGAATATAGCCCGAAGATCTTGCTGTCTGTATCCCTTAGGGAGAACGAGGACCCCGCCTCAAGGCTGCACTATTGTTTTTTGGATGCTCTTCTTTGTCTTTGCACCCTCTTCCTTCCTTGACCAGCAATGGTTTGAACTTGCCCTTTGTAACTCAGGGAAGGTCATGAAGGCTGCAGCCTGTTTCCTCAGAAACAAGAAATGGAGGACAGAGAGTGAATTCCATATCTAGGAGTCCCACAATGTCTTGCTTGATTTCAGTCTGAAATGCTGGAACACATGGACAAGTCAGAGTTTGCAGGAAAATTCAAGAAGGAAAGTATCTGGACATCCCACTGGGCCGTGAAGGAAGAAGTAGTTGGAGGACTGTGGTAACTGCCTCTTCTGAGGAAGCTGGGGTCTCTCTGGGCTTGTGCCTGGTGGGCAATGGGTCAGTGCTGGCTGACAGGACCAGCAATTACGGTGACAAGACTTACTCAGATTGTGAGGAGAAGAAAGACAGCTGTTGTTCATGGGACACTTCTGGTCTGTGGTCCCAGGATCTGATTGCCAAGTTCCTTCAGAGAGTAATGGCCTATCTTCATTTCTACCTTACAATATTAAATGAGTTGCTTTCTTGGCCAACTCGATTCTGAAACCACACAGGAAAGGTATTCTGATGTGGACCAAAAAAAACCCAAAAAACAAAAAAACATTGCCTGCCATTTTAGCAAATAAAAATGTTGCCTGCCATCAAGACATGAGCCACTGTAACTGCCACCTGCCCCTGATACTGTGCCCTGAGGGGGATTCAGGATGGAGAAAAATAGGATACTGGTTCTAGATAATTAAGATGCTTATCAAAGGAATAATTTCAATGTCTCAGACTCTTGCATTTTCCCATACATAGAAAATATTAAGATCTTTAACTTGAGATGTCTGGTTTTTGGGATTAGCTTTAGTTTTTTGGTGTTTGACTTGTTCTTTTTTTCAGCTGCTGCTGCTAAGTCGCTTCAGTCGTGTCTGACTCTGTGCGACCCCATAGATGGCAGCCCACTAGGCTCCTCTGTCCCTGGGATTCTCCAGGCAAGAACACTGGAGTGGGTTGCCATTTCCTTCTCCAATGCATGAAAGTGAAAAGTGAAAGTGAAGTCGCTCAGTCGTGCCCGACTCTTAGCAACCCCATAGACTGCAGCCTACCAGGCTCCTCCGTCCATGGGATTTTCCAGGTGGGAGTACTGGAGTGGGTTGCCATTTTTTTTCAGCAAAAACTCCTATAATGTTAGCCGTGTTGATAAAACACATTGAAGCACATAGCTCATCACCTTATTTTAGAAATGATTTTGATTTTATTATTTGCAAGTTATAATGATTTTAGAATCATTTATACATGATTTTATAATAGACACCACCACCAGCACCAAAAGTCACTCAGTTGTGTCCGACTCTTTGCGACCCATGGACTGTAGCCCACCAGGCCCCATTCTCCAGGCAAGAATACTGGAGTGGGTTGCCATTTCCTTCTCCAGGGAATCTTCCAGACCCAGGGATCAAACCCAGGTCTCCCGCATTGCAGGCAGATGCTTTAACCTCTGAGCCACCAGGGAAGCCCCTTATAAGAGACATATGCTCGATAACTTGCAAATGAGTTCCGGAATATTCTGTCAGTGACTGGCACAAGAATGTCTAGTGGGGGTTGTGATTAGAACGCTGGTTTCTTGATCCTCAGTACCTGGAGGACTCTGTCTGTACACAGCTGGAAAGCATGCCCTGGAGCCATTCAACTGCTCTTTCTCTTATGCTGATGAGAGAGGATAAAGGCCTGAATAACATCCAAAGACAGTTCATATTTCCATTCAAAGACAGTGACTCCAGTGGAACCAGCCAATTGATCACTGGCAAACACAGAAACAGCTCAAGGCCAAATTACTCCTAGAGCTTTCTATCTCCCTGTGGATTATTAGCCTTTGGCTGAATTCAGGTATATCTTTATAAAATAAAAGACTAGTATCACCTTCTCAGCAAAAAAGACTGAGGCAAATTATTGTGCTCACATTTACCCATTGTGCTCGCCCCTCCCCTGCCCCCCAAGAAGACAAATCAATCCGCATTTTCTTTGTGACAAACTTGTAGAAATAATGGTGTATAAGCAAAAGAAATGCGAGGGAATTATTTATGTAATGGAGATTTTTTTCTCATAAATTGTCAAATTATAAATAGCTGCCGACCTGCTGGATTTCCCTAAGGCTGTGCTCTTTGCTTTTATCAACTTTATATATGATTTATGCAGGCAGATGCATCAGATTGAGAAACGATAAAGAAAATGTGACTTGCCTGAAAACTGAATCCAGAGATGAGCTTGTGAGTTTTAAAGCACTGTATCAGAATATAAAATTTCACTGTAATGATGATATAAAATTTATCTATTTTTCATCCAAAAATTGCCATGTAAAATACTGTATATTTAATCACCAAAACTTTGTGATATTGATATTACATTGTTCGTTTTGCATAGAAAATACTTAAGCCTCAAGGATAAGCAGCAACTATTTTACATTGCTGTCCAAGCTAGTGGTGAAGATGGATGTGTCTACCAAGAAATGCAGAAAGCTACAAATAAGAAGAGTTTATCAGGGATCTTAAGAACTGCAATTCAGGAGGCACTGCTTCAACCAACAATTCAAATCTGTTCCAAGGGAAATAGAAAATGGCAGGGGTTATAAGACAAGACACAGTGCTATTCCAGAGAAACTGTGTAGGTTATTTTTACATAACTATGCTTGGTACCAGTGAAACAGGAGGAAAGGGGGCGGGGCACAACTTTGAAAGAAAGACATAGCCTGAAGGCACAACACAACTGATTAGAATCGAATGAGTCCAAGATGGCAGAGAAGTCAACTTGACTAGACCTTGATCCTCAGTATAAGCTCCTTGTAATACATCAGCACATCGGCAAGCTAAATGACACAGCCAGAGGTGCCACGACAGTTCCCAAGTTGCAAAAGGCCAAAAAGCGGGAGGTAGCCCAACACCTGGAAATCTCTGCCCCGTCCCAAAATTGCTGGAATAATCCTCCTACTCATTAGCGAGTGGAATTACTCAGCCCATAGAAGATAACCACATTATATTTCCAGGCCACACCCACCTCGGTGATGGCCCACACACTGTTTGTGGAGTGTTTCTTGCTGAATAAAATCTACTTCTTGCCAACCACTTAGTCTCTCAGTGAATTCTTTCTGCAATGAGACACAAAAAAACATGAACCTCAGTCAGTCAATTCAGTTGATCAGTAGTGTCCAACTCTTTGAGACCCCAAGGGTGGCAGCACACCAGGCTTCTCTGTCCATCTGCAACTCCTGGGGCTTATTCAAACTCATGTCCATCCAGTTGGTGATCCATCCAACCATCTCATCCCTTGTCGTTCCCTTCTCCTCTCGCCTTCAATCTTTCCCCGCATCAGGGTCTTTTCAAATGAGTCAGTTCTTCACATCAGGTGGACAAAGTATTGGAGTTTCAGCTTCAGCATCAGTCCTTCAAATGAATATTCAGGACTGATCTCCTTTAGGATGCACTGGTTGGATCTCCTTGCAGTCCAAGGGACTCTCAAGAGTCTTCTCCAACACCACAGTTCAAAAGCATCAATTCTTCAGTGCTCAGCTTTTTTATAGGCCAATTATCACATCCATACATGACTACTGGAAAAACCATAGTTTTGACTATATGGACCTTTGTCACCAAAGTGATGTCTCTGCTTTTCGGTATGCTGTCTAGGTTGGTCATAGCTTTTCTTCCAAGGAGCAAGTGTCTCAATTTCATGGCTGCAGTCACCATCTGTAGTGATTTTGGAGGCCCCCAAAATAAAGTCTCTCACTGTTTCCATTGTTTCCCCACCTATTTGCCATGAAGTGATGGGACCGGATGCCAAGATCTTAGTTTTCTGACTGTTGAGCTTTCAGCCAGCGTTTTCACTCTCCTCTATCACTTTCATCAAGAGGCTCTTTAGTTCATCGTTGCTTTCTGCCATATGGTGGTGTCATTTGCATATCTCAGGTTATTGATATTTCTCCTGGTAATCTTGATTCCAGCTTGTGCTGGAATCAAGAAAATATACAGCCTTGACATACTCCTTTCCTGAATTGGAAGCAGTCTGTTTCCCCATGTCCAGTTCTAAGTGTTGCTTCTTAACCTGCATACAGATTTCTCAGGAGACAGGTCAGGTGGTCTGGTATTCCCATCTCTAGAAGTATTTTCCAGTTTGTTGTGATCCACACAGTCAAAGGTGTTGACATAGTCAATAAAGCAGAGTCGATGTTTTTCTGGAACTCTCGAGTTTTTGATGATCAAGTGGATGTTGGCAATCTGATCTCTGGTTCCTCTGCCTTTTCTAAACCCAGCTTGAATATCTGGAAGTTCAGGGTTCACGTACTGTTGTAACCTTGCTTGGAGAATTTTGAGAATTACTTTGCTAGTGTGTGAGATGAGTGCAATTGTGTAGTACTTTGAACCTTCCTTAGTATTGACTTTCTTTGGGACTGGAATGAAAACTGACTTTTTCTAGTCCCGTGACCACTGCTGAATTTTCCAAGTTTGCTGGCATACTGAGTGTAGCACTTTCACAGCATCATCTTTTAGGATTTGAAATAGCTCAGCTAGAATTCCATCATGTCCACTAGCTTTGTTTGTAGTGATGGTTCCTAAGGCCCACATGACTTCACATTCCAGGATGTCTGGCTCTAGGTGAGTGGTCACACCATTGTGATTATCTGGGTCATGAAGATCTTTTTTGTACAGTTCTTCTGTGTATTCTTGTCACCTCTTCTTAATATCTTCTGCCTCTCTTAGGTCCATACCATTTCTGTCCTTGATCGAGCCCATCTTTGCATGAAACATTCCCTTGGTATCTCTACTTTTCTTGAAGAGATCTCTAGGCTTTAACATTCTATTGTTTTCCTCTATTTCTTTGCACTGATCGCTGAGGAAGGCTTTCTTATCTCTCCTTGCTATTCTTTGGAACTCTGCCTCCAAATGGGTGTACCTTTCCTTTTCTCCTTTGCTTTTCGCTTCTCTTCTTTCCACAACTATTTGTAAGGCCTCCTCAGACAGCCATTTTGCTTTTTGCATTTCTTTTTCTTTTGGATGGTCTTGATCCCTGTCTCCTGTACAGTGTCATGAACCTCCATCCTTAGTTCATCAGGCATTTTGTCTATCAGATCTAGTCCCTTAAATCTATTTCTCACTTCCACTGTATAAACGTTAGGGACTTGATTTAGGTCATACCTAAATGGTCTAGTGGTTTTCCCTACTTTCTTCAATTTCAATTTGAATTTTGCAATTAGGTGTTCATGATCTGAGCCACAGTCAGCTCCAGGTCTTTTTCTGCTGGCTGTATAGAGCTTCTCCATCTTTGGGTGCAAAGAATATAATCAATCTAATTTTGGTACTGACCATCTTGTGATGTCCATGTACAAAGTCTTCTTTCCTGTTGTTGGAAGAGGGTGTTTGCTATGACCAGTGTGTTCTCTTGGTAAAACTCTAGCCTTTGCTCTGCTTCATTTCGTACTCCAAGGCCAAACTTGCCTGTTACTCCAGGTATCTCTTGACCTCCTACTTTTACATCCCAGTCCCCTACAATGAAAAGGGCAACTTAGGCGGGTGTTAGTTCTAGAAGGTCTTGTAGGACTTCATAGAACTGTTCAACTTCAGCTTTTTCAGCATTACTGGTCAGGGCATAGACTTGGATTACCATGATATTGAATGGTTTGCCTTGGAAATGAACAGACATTTTTCTTTCGTTTTAGAGACTGCATCCAAGTACTGCATTTCGGACTCTTTTGTTGACCATGATGGCTACTTCATTTCTTCTAAGGGATTCTTGCCCACAGTAGTAGATATAATGATCATATGAGTTAAATTCACTCATTCTAGTCCATTTTAGTTCCCTGGTTCCTAAAATGTGGATGTGCACTCTTGCCATCTTCTGTTTGACCACTTCCAATTTACCTTGATTCGTGGACCTGACATTCCAGGATCCTATGCAATATTGTTCTTTATAGCATCAAATTTTACTTCCATCACCAGTCACATCCACAGCTGGGTGTTGTTTTTGCTTTGGATCCATTCCTTCATTCTTTCTGCAGTTATTTCTCCATTGTTCTCCTGAGCCTCAGTAAGTCCAGACATTGGGTGAGTGATTCTAATTAAAAGACCATGCATTCAAGTCCCAAGCATGGCTTTGGCTGGTTTCTAGTCCTAGCCTCTTGGGTTCAAGTTCCAAACTGGGTTTTGGCTGGGTTCATGTCCTGGTGCATGGGTTCAAACCCAAATCTGAGGTAAACAGTTTCACCAGAAGCATTCAGTCACTTGCCAGCAGTAGATTGATTGTTTAGCTGTGATCTCTAAGGAGTAAAGAAAACATGTTCCAGGTGGCTTTGGATGGTTTTTGGATGTCAAAAGTTTACCTTGCTCTTGGAGATGAACATGTATAAGTTTATAGTTCAATCTTCCTCCCTTTGATGACTCCTTCTTTGGAAAGCATTGATGATAAATTATCTTATGTGCTAGTACTCATTTGCTAATATCATTAAACAAAAGTCCCTCAGAACTGGGAAGTTTGTTTGTATGTCAAGTCCCACAGAAGAGGAAAAGGGACTAAGAGTCATGATCTTCAGATAATAATCATGTTCAAGCAACAGGGAGATTTTCAGGAAGAAAGACTAGGCATCGTCCACATCTGAAATAATGACATACTTAGTCCATTTTTTATATGTGGTATAAATTGTGGGACATGTCTAGTCGAGTAATTCAAGACTTTGCACACTCATAATTTTAATATCCTGAGTAGCTGAGCAACAGCAAGAAATACGGAGCATCATTAATTTAAGAAGGACAAAGAGAGAACATATGAGGTATCTGAATTACATCTAAGACCCTTTAACATCTGATGAAATTTACTTTTATTGACTATTTCATCCTAACCAAGAATCAGAACCACCCATATCCACACAGCTTACTGCCTATATTAACATGACTTTAAAAGTTGCAGATAACTGTATTTCATTACAGGCAGTTCCCGAAAGATCCATCAACTCTTCAGTTGAAAGGATCAAATGATAGTGTGTACTCTAAGACTTTCTTAACCTCTTGCTTCAAAATACTTGCCTGATGCTGTGTACAAATCCAAAAATATATGTCATTACAACTCTCATATTTAAAGACCTTAAACTTGATTTTAAACTCTCAATAAATAACCCAAATTTGCTTTTCACTCTGTCCATCACTACTACTGGGGAAGAATACCTGTTCCTGAGGTAAGCAATAAACTCGACTTTGTTTTGTTGGCTAGTCATTTTTCTCTTTGGGGAACTCTGCCTCTGGCTCAACTCAGCCAATATTAGGAAATTCACAGCTCATTGAATGCTCCATTCTCAATCACACCGTTTTTCCCACATATCTGTTTTTACCCACCTGCCTGAAATGCCTGATTCCACACCCTCTTTCTTTATCCGACAAGCTTCAAGTTAAAATTTAAGATCAGTTTGATTGTTATGTGAAGTCTCCTTCAACAATTACAGTTGGAGATAATTATTTCTCACTTGGTTGCTACCAAAGATATTCTCCCACAACTCAGTTATTGTAACTCCATTCTATATTATAAATATATGCATGTTTTCATGCATATATTTGGTATACGCATGGTGGCATACATATATTTGGTATATACATTGGTAGTATGTAAGCTCCCTGAAAGCAAATAACGTTAACATTTCTTTTACCTCAGTCCCCTAAACAACAGATTTATTGACTGACATGTTATAGCTATGCATTTGTTATTTTTTGGGGACATGAATATATAGTCAGCATGTGTCTTTTTAATATTAAGTACTCAAAAATTAAGTTATATTTTTGTTTTAAGATATTGAACAACTGGAGTCAGTGATTCAGCAAGGTAGTGATGAAAGGAAATGGGGCAAATGGCTCCCTACTGGTTTTTTCCTATAAATACACCTACGAGACAGTTTAATTTATAATCAAGCACAGTCAGAGATTAACAACAAGAGGTAAGACTGAAACAGAACAAGGATAACATACGCTGTAATAAAGGCTATGTGAATGCGGTCTCTTTTTCTCAAAATATCCTATTGTGCTGTTTTCCCCACCTTCTTCTGATGCTGAAGTGCCGACTTGGAGAGATGGAGTGAAATGAATGATGGAGGCGTTTTGATCGCTATATTAGGCTATTACTGACCTTCTGATGATTTGTCAGAAGGGGGTTCACTTGCTTTGGGTGATCCTGGATGACTGAACCATGACAAAGTTGATGGCTGGATGTCAGGAGTGGATGACGTCAATGGTTGGAGAACTCAGGTGAGACAGAGCAGAATGGCAGGAGGTTTCATCACACTACTCAGAACAGCATGCAGTTTAAAATGTATTATTTCTAGAACTTTCCATTTAGTATTTCTGGACCTTGGATGAACTCAGGTAATATAAACCAGAGAAAGTGAAACCATGGATAAAAAGGGATGAGTCTGTGGTCCAAGCCTCAGGGTCTTTGGCAGTCTCTTTCCCTCTCAATCTGCAGAATGGCACTGCTTATTTTCCAATACATTGCTAGCTCACTGTTATTTTTTTAAGTCAGGTATTTCAGAGCTGATTTTCAGATCCAGAGAGTAGATACTGTGCAAAATGGGAATGGATTTTACAGAAAGCTCAGGTTGAACATTATTCACTAAAGAATGTGTATTTGTCTACCTTCCCTATTCATTATACATTTTGCCTCTTATTTCTCCTCCATTCAGTAAGGAAAATTTCTTCTTTATCAAAATTCTGTCCCAGGAATTAATTCAGTCTCGGGGTCTAGAGGTCCAATTTGGCTTCAGTTGGGTATGAGGGGAACAGTGAAATGATACGATGGATAAACAGTAGAGGTTTTCTATCTCTGAGAGTGTGGCATTTGGGGTGAGGACAGAAAGAGTGCTGATCCGGGTAGGCCTCTGGAACTCCTGGGGCTTTCGGTGGCTCTTGCAGCCGTGTGCTTTCCTCTTCACAGGATATCCCTTGTGTTGTGTTTGTGCATCTTTCAGGAACCAGCTGGAAATACCAGACGGGTTTCAAGAATGTGGAAACTCCAAGAAGTTTTGCCCCAGTGCTGCTATCTCCCACGCACTGGAAAACTCCTGAAGGATTCTTGTCTCCCTTGTCCTTCATGTTCCTGGAGTTTCTTCCTGAGCAAAGCATGAGCATTAATAAGAGCCCTGGGTCTCCCTGGCTCTGAGCCATGACACTGGCATTTACTAGATTCATGACGTTAGGAGAAGTGATCACAGTTGAGAAATGGAACAACTCGGGAATAAATTTGTTTTCCTGGTTTGTTGGAAAGAACACAATAATGGTGTATGAGAACTTTTAATCCATAAACTGATATATAACTTTCAAAAAAATTAACACTTTCCATTACTAATGTGTCAATACATTCTTGGCATCCTTGATATAGACTGATGTTTATTTACAGAAGTTACAAATGCAAACGTGCATAAATGTGCTCTATCATGCGCACAGAGACCCATCTGCTGCTAGACAGGCTGCAGGGAAGCGCACACTCACTCTGGTTCTTTCTCTACACACGCTCACAATACTTCTGACACTAGGTCTGCACACTAATCCAGAAATTGTATACTTCAGGGACTTTTACGGAGGCATGATTGACCATGAAGTCAATTTCTAGGCCCTGTCTTCTCTCTGGCGAATGGGGCCTAGGGCTGAAAATCAAAGCTTCTCATCACGGCTTGGCCTCTCTAGTGACCAGATCCCATCCTGGAGCCCAACTAGTGCCACCTCATTAGAGCCACAGGCACTCCTAGCACCCAGGGGACTGACTTCAAGGGGTGTAGATGCTCTGTCAGAAATCAGGGCCAAAGACCAAATATTAGAACAAACAACGCTCCCTGTGCTCTTAACACTTAGGGAGTTCCTCAGCTCTAGGAGCTTTGTTCCAGGAACTGGGGTCAGATTTTACACACCACACACACAGATATGCACATATAATAAAGAGAAAGAAAAAGGATATATATATATTCTTTTATTTCACACCAGCACAGGCAACACAGGAGCCTCAGCGTTAGGACAAGGACACACACTCGCAGCTGGTCGAGCAGCAAGTCGGATGAGCAGGTATGGAGTCAGTTGGATCTAGTGGCATAGACACTTGCTATCTAGCTTTCAAGGAAAGAGGTGTACGGGCATTATCTTTTGAGAACCTTGGTTTTCTACCTATTCAGCCTGTCCTGGACTCACTAGGTCACCAAAATATCTATCAGACATTACTCTGCCCTAATCATTTCAGTTTATTTTTGAGGGCACTGTTCTTTTGAGTTGATTAACTCTCCACTCCCATCCCACCCCTGCCCTTGGTCTTTTTCCTACTAATATGGCTCAATCTAAGGCCCAGAAACAATCTTCTTTTCTGGGAAATGCCTCTTGTATTTAGTGACCATTAATTCTTAAACAGTTAGATCTCTTAAGATATAGTAAACAGGTGGCAATATCTGGACTACAGCAAAAATAGATGTCACACATCTAGGTATACCCAAAGCCAAGTTATCACTGATGGCTTTTTCTTTTTTTTTGTATTTAGCTTACAAAGAAAGTACTAGACTCAAAAATGATATTTGCAGGTGATTTTGACAACTTCATGCAGAAATGATTTACAACTTGGCTGATAAAAGAGTTTTTCTCTCTCATAGTTATAAACATGTTTCAAGATCCGCATTTACTCTAATGTATAATATTTGTATATAATGTGTGTTCTTTTTGTAAATATTAGTTGTTAAAAAATATTTGCAGTCAATTTGCAGTTTGAATTAGAAGTGTGTCCAATTCAGCAAGCCAGACCACTTATTTACTCAGTAGTTGCTCTGATGCCAAAGAATATACTAGTTTACGCAAGTTTTTCTTAACACTTTTATCAAAGTGTGCTCTGTTCAAAGGGCCCTATAGGCTGATGACTAAAGGAAAATCAATACACGTAAGACAATCAGTGAAAAAGTAAAATCCAGTAAAGTTCATTTGTGTGCTACCAGCAATATATACAAGAGAATTGCTAAGCCAAAAAAAAAAAAAAACCCATGAGTATAAGAAAAAGATCTGGTACTCCAGACCTGGAACAAATGTGGGTGTATTTATTTAAATGAAAAGTAGGCCTTTCAGAGCCGCTTACCTGGGAATCTGACCGCGGTGCTTAAGTTAGTTTTCTCTGGCTCCTGTAACCAACGACAGCAAATTGGTTGGCTTCCGACAACAGAAATCTTTGCTTTCACGGTTCTGGACGCCAGAATCACGGTGTTGGCAGGGCCAAGCTCCCTCTGAAAGCTCTAAGAGGCAGTCCAGTCCTTGCCCCGCCGGGCCTCCAGCCGCAGGCATTCACGGCCTCCTGGCTGCATCATTTCCGTTTCGGTCTTTGTGGTCACTTCCGCTTTCCTTCCTGTTTCTCTCTCCGCCTCGCTCTTGGGCCCAGAGGAATGCGCTTGGCTGTTTCCTCAAGTTTCTTTCTTCTTTCCTCCCTTCCTCCCTCCCTCACCTTCTCTTTCTCACTCTTTCTTTTATAGCCACTATGGACAATTTTTAAAAAAATTAAAAGCCAAGCTACCGTATGATCCCACAACCCACTACTGGGCATCCCTTACAGCTTGCACCCAGGGCAGAGCATTTCTCCCACCCGAGTTTCAATGACTGATTCTGTTCAATGAAACATCAGTTCTAATGGTTTTTCACTAAAATGCCATGAAAAATTCTCTAATCTGTTTGAAAATGGAGCAAAACAAAATAAAAACTTTTTTAATTGCAGGATTTCTCAGATATTTAGCTGCAAAAATGCACTATAAGTCTTTAAAGATAAAGCCAGGTTTAAACAGAGCAAAGAACAGTTTTATTTAAGAAGATACATGAGTTTGGGAATAGCAGAGGAATTTCACTGAGGACAAGCAAGCACGGTGAACCGTAGGCAAATTATGGGAACAAGTGATAACAGTTGTTCTTCTACAGAGGAAAGGAGGAAGTTGGAAAGAGATGGTCTCAACAAAAGGTCTTTGGAGGAACGTGAGTTTGAAGTGGTGGTGGCTTCTCACCGGCTGCACACGAGAGGGCAGCTTGCTGCTGCCAGTGGAGAGGACAGTCCTTCCTGCTGGACTTCTTCAAGCTGCCCTGAGCGTGTGTGCGCGCTCCTCAACTCCAGTGCTGGGTTGTTTTCTTAAAACAATTTCTTAAACAGTTTTGCAAGAAGCTTTACAGACTTAAAGGGAAAAGAAAGAAATTCTTTTCTCCCAGTGCATCTGGAGAGCTAACGTTCAAAGGATAATACTTGGAAACATGCAGCCGTAGTGGTACACCATCTAATTTCTAAATAACAAATGTGTGACAACAGCTGCCATTACTGTTAAACAGTTTTCTGGAGGTTCTAGTCAAAGGCAAAAGGAAGAGAAAAGAAAAAGAATGTATAACAAGAAATAAACCAGTCCATCCTAAAGGAAATCACTTCTGAATATTCATTGGAAGGACTGATGTTGAAGCTGAAACTCCAATACTTTGGCCACCTGATGTGAAGAACTGACTCACTGGTTAAAAGATCCTGATGCTGGGAAAGATTGAAGGTGGGAGGAGAAGGGGACAACAGAGGATGAGATGGTTGGATGGCGTCACTGACTCGATGGACATGAGTTTGAGTAAACCTCAGGAATTGGTGATGGACAGGGAAGCCTGGCATGTTGCAGTCCATGGGTTGCAGAGTTGGACACAGCTGAGCGACTGAATTGACTAACTGAAACCTATTGGAAAGAATGAAACAATAGGATTGATGTCGTTATATTCATTTATTGAAAAGTATCTAGAGGAGTCACTGTAATAGATTAATCACAATAATTAATGACAAGATTCAACAAAGCAAGTAAACAAAAAAGCAAGAGAGTTCCTAAATATTTGTAAGGCCAGTTTGAATGTATAACATAGTGAAGTTTTCTTTAATAAAACAATAGGAATAGGTAAAGTGCATAAATAATCAATTCTCATGAGAAATGGCAAAGCTATAACACTTTCTAAGTACTATGCAAATTTAAATTAATAAAGGTTTTCCTGGATGGAAAGATTGAGTTTTGAAAAGGCATTATTTATGTTTAAAAATACATCGTATATTGATTGAAACCTCATAAAAAATATCAATGGAAATCTATTTGAAATTGGACAAAATAATTTTAAGCTATTCAGAAACTTTTGGAAAACTGTTTTGGAAAAGGGAAATAAGACACGTTCATGATCAGATATATATAAAATATTAATACATCTATTATAAAAGTCCAACAATTCAATGAGTGATTTATTGGTATAACACGAAATATACAGATCTGTGAACTAACACAAATAGTTCTGAACTGACTCAGAGAATGTGTAATATGTAAGATATTAAGTTATATATGCTAGGTGAACATCAACACAGTGAAGGGATAGAGATATTCCAATAAAGGCTGGAATATTCCTTTTCCTGTAAATTTTGACCAGTACATAGATGTTTGTGTATCTGTGTAGTTATATTTACATACTTATGTATGTAGGTTTTAACATCTACATTATCAAAGCGGGTCCCCCATCCAAGACCTAAGCAGGCCCAACTCTGCTTAACTTGCCAGGTCAGATGAGATTGGTGCATTCATGGTGGTTGTTATGCTTAGTGAAATAAGTCAGATAGAGAAAGATAAATACTCTGTGTGCACTTATATGTGGAACATAAAAAATAGAAGCAAATATACATGGCAAAACAGAAATAAGCTCACAGATACTGAGAAGAAACTAGTGGTTATCAGTGGGGAGAAGAAAGCAGGGAGGGTAAGAGGCTGGCATGGGACTAAGAAATACACACTGCTGGTTAGTTGCTAAGCTGTGTCTGACTCTTTTGTGATCCCATGGATTGTAGCCACCAGGCTCCTCTGTCCATGAGGTTTCCCAGGCAAGAATATTGGAGTGGGTTGCCATTTCCTCCTTCAGGGGATCTTCCCAACCCAGGAATCAAGCCCAGGTCTCCTGGATTGCAGGCAGACACTTTACCCTCTGAGCAAACAAGGAAGACCTGTGAAATAAATAAGCTACATGGACAATAGTACAGCATGGAGAATACAGGCAATGCTTTACAGGCAATAGAACACAGCCAGTATTTTATAACTTCATGGCTGAGTGAGCAAACAATAGCAATTTTATAATAACTTTAAATGGAGTGTTGCTGTTGCTCAGTCACTAAGTCACGTCTGATTCTTTGTGACCCCATGAACTGCAGCACACCAGGCTTCCCTCTCCTTTACAGTCTCCTGGAGTTTGCTCACATTCATGTCCATTGAGTTGGTGATGCCATCCAACCATCTCATCTTCTGATGTCCATTTATGCTTTGCCTTCAATCTTACTCAGCATCAGGGTATTTTCCTGAGTTTGCTCTTTGTATCAGTTGGCCAAAGTGTTGGAGCTTCAACTTCAGCATCAGTCCTTCCAGTGAATATTCAGGGTTGATCTCCTTTAGGATGGACTGGTTGGACCTCCTTGCAGCCCAAGGGCCTCTCAAGAGTCTTCTCCAGCAGCACGATTTGAAAGCATCAGTTCTTCAGCACTCAGGCTTCTTTATGATCTAACTCATATCTGTACGTGACTACTGGGAAAACCATAGCATTGAACCACTATGTTGTATTCCTGAAACTAATAAAATATTAAATCAATCATATTTCAATAAAGAAAATATGGTCTAATGCTTAAGACTGTCAGTGTCTTATTGAGAAAGCAGTAAAACAAAGTGTTTATTTAATTTATTAAATCATATATAATCAGTTTACAGACTAAAAATTATTTTATAAACTTTTCCTCACCAACTTTTGAAAGTAGAACACAACTTAAATGTTGATCAATTAAAATACATCAAAATAAATTCAGAAATTACAGAATTAATTATAAAAAGTAATTTCTAAAATCCAGAATAATTGAAGGTAAGCTTTTAAATGATTACATCATAGCTAAAAAATTTTTAGTAAAGTATAGGTTCAAGAATTGGAAGCAAGTTTTTAAGTTCAAGAATTTATATATGTCTACACCCTGCTTATTTAACTTATATGCAGAGTACATCATGAGAAACACTGGACTGGAAGAAACACAAGCTGGAATCAAGATTGCCGGGAGAAATATCAATAACCTCAGATATGCAGATGACACCACCCTTATGGCAGAAAGTGAAGACGAACTAAAAAACCTCTTGATGAAAGTGAAAGAGGAGAGAGAAAAAGTTGGCTTAAAGCTCAACATTCAGAAAATGAAGACCATGGCATCTGGTCCCATCACTTCATGGGAAATAGATGGTGAAACAGTGGAAACAGGGTCAGACTTTATTTTTGGGGGCTCCAAAATCACTGCAGATGGTGACTGCAGCCATGAAATTAAAGGACGCTTACTCCTTGGAAGAAAAGTTATGACCAACCTAGATAGCATATTCAAAAGCAGAGACATTACTTTGCCGACTAAGATCCGTCTAGTCAAGGCTATGGTTTTTCCTGTGGTCATGTATGGATGTGAGAGTTGGACTGTGAAGAAGGCTGAGCGCTGTAGAATTGATGCTTTTGAACTGTGGTGTTGGAGAAGACTCCTGAGAGTCCCTTAGACTGCAAGGAGATCCAGCCAGTCCATTCTGAAGGAGATCAGTCCTGGGTGTTCTTTGGAAGGAATGATGCTAAAGCTGAAACTCCAGTACTTTGGCCACCTCATGTGAAGAGTTGACTCATTGGAAAAGACTCTGATGCTGGGAGGAAGTTGGGGCAGGAGAAGAAGGGGATGACCCAGGATGAGATGGCTGGATGGCATCACTGACTCGATGGACTTGAGTCTGAGTGAACTCCGGGAGTTGGTGATGGACAGGGAGGCCTGGCGTGCTGTGATTCATGGGGTCGCAAAGAGTCGGACATGACTGAGTGACTGAACTGAACTGAGCTGACAGAATAATTAAAAGTTATATAGACAAAAGTCATGAAGATTAACAAGAAAAGGTGTTAGAATATTTCTTTCTAAAAACATATTACTTTAAATCAGTATCTTAAGAACAATGCTATGCAAAGGTTTAAAAAGGCAATCCATGAAAGGAAGAATTTAAATCCAAATTAACAAATGAGCAAAAAGTCATTCCCCTTTGTAGACAGAGAAGTGAAAATAATATGATGCATATAATAAGACCCCATTTTTTTGCCTCTCAACTTGACACAGGGTAGCAACAGGAAAGCTGGTGTAGCCAAGATAACAATGGTCACTGACGGAGTGTGAAGTGCTGCAGGGAACCTGGAGCCAGTCTAGGTGCACGTATCTGGAGCCTTCCAAAGGGTCTGTGCACACTGGTGTAGAAATTTCATTTCCAGGAGTCTTTGGTAAGAAGATAACACACACACAGACCTATTTATCTATCTGTCTGTTGCTGCTTAGTCTCTCAGTCTTGTCCAATTCTTCGCCATACCATGGACTGTAGCCTGCCAGGCTCCTCTACCTTTGGGATTTCCCAGGCAAGAGCACTGGAGCGGGTCGCTATTTCCTTCTGCAGGGTTTCTTCCCAACGCAGAGATCGAGGCTGTGTCTCCTGCTTCGGCATGCAGAGTCTTACAGCTGAGCAACCTGGGAAGCGGAGTCACTTAGGAATAATAGATATATCTTATGAGAAGGGTTATTCAAGTGAAGTCTTTCCTCTTCTGTGTGTGTGTGTTTTGTAATAGCACAATTTTGAGGACACTTTACATGTTCAGAAAAAGGAACCACTAAAAAGTATACGCTGCATCGATGGGATGGATCACCACATAGCCGCTAACATTTTGCCGTCACAGAATCCTTTTGACACGGCGCCACATAATAGAGCATCGCAGGGAAAAGCACAAACGTAGCTGTGCAGAGCGGTGGAAAAAGAACAAAAAAGAAGACAACTAAATTTTAACATGTTTTAATGTTTGATACTTTTCTCATATTTAAATTTTCTAGATGGAACACATAATAAATTTATAATAGGAAAAACAAGAATTATTTTTAGAAGAAGTACAAATATTGATGCAATTATATAAAGGAATTTGAAAACTCAAATTCTGAAACAGTTCTCTGAATGCTACACTCTACTTTCTATCACTGGCTTCACTGCCAACAGTGGAATAACAAAGGACAAAAATTCCCCTTCACCCGAAAGGTAAAAACGAACAACTAATAACCATCATGAAGTTAAAAAAAAAGACATTATTATATTAAAGTGTGGTTTGAAAAGATAGGTTAATCAATTTTTGTATGAATCCTTTAAAGGAGCAAAACACTAGTTTAGTGATGGAAACCTCCCCCTCAGAGATCCAGTGTCTCATTCAGGGATTATTTTACAAATAGAAACTTCTAGATTTCCCATTACAAATAGAATCCTTCATTTCAAATACTGCAGTATTTGAATTGTTGGGTGATATTTACAGTTGCTTCCAGTCATCATATTTGGGTTCTTCAAATCTAATATGTATGTTTACTGTACCACAAATTTCATTGTTAATGGGATATTTTTGGATTATGTTTTTAACAACTTTCCACTCGTATTTTAAACTTGGGAACAACTGGACATCATTTACTAAAGCTAGGAGCAGTTCTTATAGGATGATTCATCCACATGCTGCCCAAGCCTGTCATCTTCCTTGGCTATGACAGTTCTGATACAACTCGCGCCTTCCAGTGGCTTATTGCAACTTCCCAGCACGTGACCTTTGTGCCCACACAATGCATCTCCTCTTTTCAAAAATATACACTGATCATATCATACCTATATGAAAAAAAAATCCTCTGATGGATTCTTACGTTAATTAGGTAAAACAAGCTGCAGTGACAAAACTGACAATGTCCATTGCATGTTAGAGTAAACACTGACTTTTCACTCGTGGATCCGTCCAGCATGGGTGTTCTTGATTAGAGAGCAGGGCTAAGATTCATCTAGTCATTCAAAACCTAGGTTGCTGGTGACCATTCCTTCTTCTTGATGGAGCTTCCAAGGGTGCCCTGCATATCATTATTCAACCAAGAGATGAGAGGCAGTGGAGAAAACTAATCCTAATTTTATCTTCCCTCCACCTGAGAGAGACACACTTAATTAGTAAACACTAGTCACTACGTGGGCCTCCCTGGTGGCTCAGTGGTAAAATATCTGCCTGCCAATGCAGAAGGCAAAGGTTTGATCCCTGGGTCAGGAAGATGCCCTGAGGAAGGAAACGGCAGCCCTCTCCAGTGTTCTTGCCTGGAGAGTCCCTTGGACAGAGGAGCCTGGCAGGCTGCAAAGTCCACGGGGTCACAAAGAATTGGACACGACTGAATGACTGAACAACAGCAGCAAGCACCGTCTAGATTCACGGAGACTATAAAATGTAGCTGGTAGGGAAGCCACTTTTCAGCAGTGATTCTGCCTCACAGCAGGGGATCCCAAATCTTCAGTGGTCAATCTGATCTCTCTGACATAGTTTCCATCCCAGCCTTCTCAGTAAGAAATGCAAATTGGTGAGCTGATCTAGGTTTTTGCTAACACGTCTGCTTCTTTTCCTGTGTCTCCCCTTTGCAAGCATACAATTCAGTGCCTCCTAACCCTGCTGCTCCAGAATCTCACCGTTAAGCCTCCAGATCCCTGGACAAGCTCTTTCCTTGCCTGGATTTCTTTCTCTTGTTGATAGTTTCCTGAATCCTGAAAGTGTAACTGAGATGTTCTCAAGCTCATCTTCATGTAGCAACTGATGCATTTGATACAGCTGAGGCATGTCTCCTAATCTGGGATGAACTCTCTGAAGGCAGGCATCATTTTATGTGAATGAGGAGTTGAGGATGGGCCACCCCAAATACGCTTCTTTGGCATATTGATTATTTAGACCAGAAGGCTCTTGAGAAACAGCAGATGCAGGAAGGTCTCTCCGAGCTTCCCTTTTCTACCTCAAAGCCAGTCGTAAAAGTTCCGTGAGAAGAGAAACCTCCTTGGACTGAGAAAAACATTCTATCACCTGATGGGAGCCAATGCTTTGTATGTAGAAAAGTACTAAGGTGACCTTTAGTTTCCATCAGTTTCCTGCATGTATTTCCTTGTCCCAGGCCCACTGTTTGCTACCCCTGGACCAAGTTAAATTGTCTTCTCCCAGTCCCACAATTTATCATTCTTTGTTTTGAAAGTGTATGAGGTTTGGGGCCTTACAGCTTCTTCAGGTCTTCATTTTCCTTTCTAAGACTCTCTTGTCCGTGTAAAAACCATTGAATAAAATGTGCCTGCTTTTCTCTTGTTAATGTCTGAGGTCAGTTTAATTCTTAGGCTCAGGCGTAGAGGTAGAAGAAAGTTTTTTCTCCTTTCTATTAAGTTCCTTTAGGGAAGGCATAAGCCTGCTTGGCTAAAAATGTATCCCACCTTTCTAACACATATTAGGGCACAGAACAGATGTTCAGAAATGTTTGTTGAATAAATGAGGGCACCCAGTTTTGCATTTTGTGTTAGGAATGTCTATCAGTGTTGATAAAAACATACAAAGAAGCAAGTAGGAAAGAAGGAAAATAGAGGGGAGGGAGACTAGGTTCTGTAGCCAGGTACCCTTTATTTCAAAGCTCACCAGCCATTTGAGGTTTGAAGTCATAATTAATACTGTTGTTGGAGTAAAATAAGTGAATAATCAAATGAGTTTGCATCCTGGTGGTAGACTTCTCCTCCATGAACAGAAAGGACAGTAACTCTTCTTAATGCTGTTTATTAAAGAGACTTCTAATTTACCTACAACTTTTTAGCTAATCTCCAATTTCTAAATCTCAATAAATGCTATTTGGCTGGAAGGAAATGCTGTGATTTAAAGACACCAGAAAGACTAAACACAGAAACATTCTGAATCTCAAACTAAAAATCAGTTCAGTTCAGTTCAGTCACTCAGTCGTGTCTGACTCTTTGTGACCCCATGGACTGCAGCACGACAGGCCTCCTTGTCCATCACCAACTCCTGGAGCTTTCTCAAACTCGTGTCCATCGAGTCAGTGATGCCATCCAACCATCTCATCCTCTGTCATCCTCTTCTACTCCAGCCTTCAATCTTTCTAAGCATCAGACTAAAAATACTCAGAAGAAATATTAAACTTTTATAATAAAGCTATGATTTTTCTAATAGTCATGTATGGTTGTGAGAGTTGGATCATAAAGAAAGCTGAGCACCAAAGAATTCATACTTTTGAGCTGTATTAGAGAAGACTCTTGAGAGTCCCTTGGACAGCAAGGAGTTCCAACCAGTCCATCCTAAAATAAATCAGTCCTGAATATTCATTGGAAGGACTGATGCTAAAGCTGAAACTGCAATACTTTGGCTACCTGATTTGAAGAACTGATTCATTTGAAAAGTCCTTGATGCCGGAAAGATTGAAGGTGGGAGGGGAAGGGGATGACAGAGGATGAGATGGTTGGATGGCATCACCAACTCAATGAATATGAGTTTGATCAAGCTCCAGAAGTTGATGATGGACAGGGAGGCCTGGCGTGCTGCTGTCCGTGAGGTTGCAGAGTCGGACATGACTGAGCAACGGAACTGAGCTGAGCTGATATCTATAGTTTAAAAAGCACTGATATCAGAAGATGATATCACCCCAGATATCTCTGGGGAGAGTGGAGGGCTCAAAGAGAGCTCATGGGTGCAGAACTGTCTGGAAACTATCTGAATTCTACAACAAAGTCTGTTATAAAAATCTATTAGATCTTCCTTTTTCAAATATTTGGAAAGTTTCAATGAGATATCTCCAAAAGTGTCATTAATATAAAAAACAAACAAACAAACAAACAACACAAAAGCAGTTGCTTTCTTCCTGGCTCCATGCTTGTTATCCTGGGATGCATTCAGTGGAGGGGCATTTAAAAGGCTCAGTGAATGACTTCATTATGTATAAATGGTAATGAGCTTGAATGTTCCTCTCTAGTAACATCTACAAGAGAAATTCCCTCATTTACTCAAACCTCTTTCCCTGTAGAAAACATGATGTCTTTTCTCAAAGAGTCATCCAATGACAAGCTTAAAGGCAAAGCATGCTTTACTCTGGGATCTTTATCTAATTTTAAACACTGAGGATTGCAAAGGAAAATGTTCTTTCTCTTTTGAGACCACCACCTAAATGTGTGTCTCTGATTTCTAATGTATTCAAGATCCGAATCTAATTATCTTTCACTGTAAGAGTCCCTCACTTTATCTAATGCCCTTCAAGATCAGTGCTCTTTCAAATCCTATAAACTCAATCCCTTTTGTTAACCTAAATTCAACTGCTGTTTTCATTTATTTAAGCCATTCACAAAATGTGTTTTCAAAATGGAAACACAAGCACCATGGCTGTGTAATTGCCTCTGTGATCTCCACAGATCATAGTGAACCCGAGATCCCGAAGCAGCACAGGGTGGATGAAAGTGACTTCCTTGGGAAGCAAGTCCTGGGGTGGACAATTTACCAGGGAACGTGCTGGGGGTTCCACCACTGAAGGAAATCGGGAAATGCAGGCCTGGACAAAATGAGGCTGGGACTGCCCTGTGGTCTCAACGGCAGCATGGGAAGGAAGCGGTGGGCCTCGGTCCCTTCCCCTCTTCAGGTTGGATGGCGGGTCCTCTCCACCTTTGATTCCTTGCTGGCTGCAGGCTGTCCAGGGAGCGAACCTGACCAAGCGAGGCTGGTGTCCACTCACGGCGGGGCCCGGAGGGCGCGGAGAACTGGGGCTCCAGCAGCTGCAGGGAGGTGCAGCCATTCCCTGGAAGGTGCGGAACTGTGAGGCGCTGCGGTCGCAGCTGCGCTTGTTTCCTCGCTGGGAGCAATGGAGCGGAAGACAGTCCTGGGGCGGCGGTGACGGGCTCCGAGGGGCCGCGTCTCCTCGCTCATCTCAAGCTCCGAGGGGAAAGGAGAGCCCACCGGCGCTCGGGGACTCCGCAGCGGCCCGCAGCAGGGTAGCGGCCGCCTC
Organism: Capra hircus; assembly: GCF_001704415.2. Taxonomy (NCBI): domain Eukaryota; kingdom Metazoa; phylum Chordata; class Mammalia; order Artiodactyla; family Bovidae; genus Capra; species Capra hircus. Next base: position 937,467 of record NC_030834.1, on the reverse strand, counting down.
GGGGTGGCTTGATTAGAGCCACGTGTCCCTAGAGCAGGGACAGGATTTCTCCTGGTTTCTGCGGGCACACGCTGGCCTTGTCGCCCGCTGGAGCCCCGCTGGGACCCCGCATCAGCAGGGCAGTGATGCGCCTCTCCTCTAAACGGCAAGCGATCAGGAGCGCAGTTTATCTGCGGGAGGAAGAACCTGACCTGACTTCACACGCTTTATTTAACTCGTCGTCCTTCCTCCAATTATTTTTTTCATGAAGGAAGTAGAATCACCGCTTGGACCTTACCCAGGTTCAAATGTGGGAGACGTTAGGCAAGCGGGTATGGTGGTTTGACGAGGAAAACCCCAGGACGACACATGTGTCGCGCCACCCACTGCGCTCGGTAGTCAGGCCCAAAGACCATGATAATTATACTTTCTTAAATAGATAAAATGAGACTGGAGAAATGATATCAAACCAATATTTATTTTAATATGTATATAGAAAGTTATTCGCAGTATCAAGTGGCTACAAATAGACTCCCAATGGAATGTATTATATTATTAAAATTGTGCAGTGAATGACTTTAAAAACAATAAAAATTCACTTTATAATCGAGACTCTATTAACAATAAATGCCCAGTTACCCTACTGCACTTTTACTAATCCATTAAGCTACAGTTTTAAAATCACTTATAAGGAAATGTTAGTATTAGATATAATAAAATGCTGCTATTACATGTTGGATTTTAATTACTGTTCTTTTAAAATATGAATTAACATAGTGGCAATTCACTTGAAGTCTAATTAACTTGCTTTAGTTATCTTGCTCAATGCCTACAATATTCTACAATACTACAATGCAAGTACTCTTTACAAAGTTAACATATTAATAAGAAAATGATTATGTATTTTCTCCAATTTAGTTTCTATTTAATTATATCACAAAGTTGGTTTGTCTCCCAACAAAGTATCAATTTTGTAAATGGTATCTGGAGCAGTCACTTGATCATAAATCTTAGAAACAAGCTAGCGCCTTATTAATTCTGTGCAGTTTTTTAAAGATAGCCGTGCTTCCTGTCTGATGCCCCCATTTCCTGCCCCTCCGACTGTTGCTTCTCCAACTTTTCCACAGTTCTGATGAAGTGAAATTAAGACCACATGGAGCCCCGGCTCCACGCCCTCGGCGTCCTCTCTGAGGAGTGGGCTGACGTGGAAAAGAGAGACTGGCAGGAGAGACGGATGCCAGGGCAAGTACCAAGGTCAGCATACTGGTCACGGATAAAATAGTATAAAGTCTCTGGAAATTGATGTGGTATATCTTACAAAATATTAATGACAAGATGAGTTGCTTTCATTTTTTTTTCTTTGTAATATTCGTGCAAAACAGCTCAAATTTTCTTGCCAATTCTGGAAGACTGTGTCATATAACAGAATTGGAAATCTGGTGTACTTCCATCAGCTGAACAGAGCCCATCCCAGCTTCCAACTCTGTCATGCTCTGGATCCTCCTTGGCAAGCTCTAGGGTTCATTGTTTTCCTCGTGGAATACCACACATCATAGGTGATATTGAATATCACCCTTGAATATCCACTTCTGACCGGTTTACATAGAATCCCAAATTACAACAACTTTTAAGCTGTTTGGATCAATTTCTTCCCATTCCCTTGCATACTGAGGAAAAGGAAAAAGGGGAGGGGACAGAAGGAAACTTTCCAGGTGAACTGATCCGTGCATGCTGCTTTTGCGCTTTATCCAGAGAAATCTCCAATTCTAGCTTGTGCATGGGACCCCCTGGCATTTTATGATCTTTAGCATCTGCCCAAAGGAGCACTGCTAATGCTTCCTGCCAAACTGCAAAAGTCTTCAATTTGAATTCCTTTCTAGTGCCTTATTTACAGAGACAATTGGAAACAGTTTTGCTAAATTTAGATCATACATTCTCAAGGGTAGGCTTCCCAAGTGGCTCAGTGGTAAAGAACCTTCCTGCCAATGCAGGAGACAGGGGATGAGGGTTCAATTCCTGGATCAGAAAGATCCCTGGAGAAGGAAAGGAAAACCCACTCCAGTATTCTTGCCTGGGAAATCCATGGACAGAGGAGCCTGAGGGGCTACAGTTCATGGGGGTCACAAAAGAGTCGGATCCTACTTAGCAACTAAGCAGGCACAATTCTTAAGGGTTAAGGGTTTTTCCTGTGGTCATGTATGGATGTGAGAGTTGGACTGTGAAGAAAGCTGAGCGCCAAAGAATTGATGCTTTTGAACTGTCCTGTTGGAGAAGACTCTTGAGAGTCCCTTGGACTGCAAGGAGATCCAACCAGTCCATCCTAAAGGAGATCAGTCCTGGGTGCTCACTGGAAGGACTGATGCTGAAGCTGAAACTCCAGTACTTTGGCCACCTCATGTGAAGAGTTGACTCATTGAAAAGACCCTGACCCTGGGAGGGATTGGGGGCAGGAGGAGAAGGGGACGACAGAGGATGAGATGGTTGGATGGCATCACTGACTCGATGGACATGAGTTTGAGTGAACTCCGAGAGTTGGTGATGGACAGGGAGGCCTGGTGTGCTGAGATTCATGGGGTCGCAAAGAGTCAGACATGACTGAGCAACTGAACTGAACTAAAGGTGATATCATTTCCAAGGAGGTAACAAAAATCCTTGGTTTTTGTAGAACAAAAAAGCTATTTTTATGTGTAAAGCTCAGATATACATATGGCACATGAATAGATACCTAGTATATCTGTAGTAGTAATATTTCATTGAGGAGCCATTTGGAAAAATTAAATGTCAAAAAAAAAAAAAAAATCACCTCCCTTAGGGGTGAGATAAAGAAAGAAAGTATTGAGAAATAGTAATGCAGATAAACAATTTGGAGAATAACAGGAGCACTTTGGCATCTTCCAAAGAGGACTCCACCTTGAACACCACACGAAGTGGTCAGAGCGCCGCATCCCACCCACACAGGCATGTCAGCTCTGGAGACAGTGTCCGTGTTTTCTTCTTATTCTTATTTCTGAATAGCATGTTGGCAACCCTGCGCTTGACCTGATTTGTTGCAGCAGAGAAGGACACGAAAGCTTGGGTGCAATCAGACTGGGATGTTCACTGAGTGCCCTGCTATATTTCTCAGCCCCTCTCCAGTTGGATGGGGCCAGAGGGCCTGTGCTGGCTGAGAGGCTAAAAGCAGAAATAAGAGCCTCACTTCCAGGGCAAAGCACTCAGGAGACAGTGGCAGAGGCTCCAGGTGGTGCAGTTACAAGCGGGCAGAGCCTCCCACAGCCGGGTACTGTGGGTGAGGAGTGGCCCCTGCTTGTCTGCCTTGGAAATGGAGCTGCAGTGAGAGGTCAGCTCTGCTGATGCTCAGGCCCTGAAATTCTGGGATTAATTTCTCAGAGTCTCATAGCCTAGCCTATCGTGAAAAACACAAAGGTGATTGCTAGCTTTGAGATGTAGAGCTGATTTGGGGGGTTCCAAATCTATTAATCTCTACAGTGACTTTCCAGCCTTTGCAAAATTTACTGTGGTATATAAAACCCAGCTTTATGTACCAGATAGAAATGTTTCATAAGCTTCCTAATGGAAAACCCACAGGTCTTCCCCAGAAGCAATCTGCTGTCTTCTGACAGTTATGTCTTAAAGAATTTATTTCAGTGACCTCAGTGGTGAATCTTAATAATAGTCAAATCTCAGGGTGGGGTTCACAGGATTAAAAAAGAAAATACCATAAAGCAAAAGTACCAGTGCTTTGGAAATTATTTATTTTTATTAAGATATGCTTGCCTCCAGCATTCCTTTTAAACCCAGCCTCATTTCTTTTAAGTCCTGGGCCTGTGGGCCAGTGCTTATTTGCATGCTAATTACCAGCTAAAGGCATTTTATGCTGATTTAAGGTCTTTAACCAGTTAATGAACCAGGGAAAGCTGATCTTTCCTCGGAGGAGAACTGCTTTACTTTCATCATCATTACCACGGAATTGCATTCAGTGTACCCATTGCTTCATATTTCATGCTCTTTCCTGAACATACAAGTAGACAAGCAACCACGCTTAGATGCCACTGAGGATCTCGTGGAGTCTGTCTATATTTAGGAAACACGCCAAACACTGCAGATATGTAATTGACACAAAATGGAGAGATGGAGAGTCTAAAAACCCTGTAGCAAATGGCGATCACTTGTCGGTCATCCACTCTACGTGCAGTCTTCTTGCTATCCTGGGAGCTTCTTAGAAGAATGTGTATCCTGCCAAAGGTCTTAGATCTTTAGATGGAGCCCTATACAACCCCTTGATCATAGACCTGTGAATGGTGCCTTTAGGGACACTACAGAAATATAAGACAGCCATGTAGTGCGTAAAAAGTAAAGAAGATGACGTTGAACACTGACTGAGTGTCTGACAGAGGAGGAAAGTGAGCTGTGGTTCCTGATGTTTGGGCAGAGGACCTAAGAATTTGGTTCCATATTTCACAGGTGGGTTCCACAGAATCAGGAGAGCAGTTTTGAAATCTATGGCAGCCCATAATGGCTATTCCAATGACATAGAGTATACATACATTTATACGAATTCATTTAAACATGACATTATCTAACTTCAATGACCAAAACTGCTCACCTACACTACTCTCTGTTGTAGGAATTTGAGCTTTGTAACCAGGGCACAGTTCCAGTTCTTAGTTTAAAGGGTTTGAGAAGTGTATCTGCACAAACAGCAGCACACGTCAGTTCTTCACGCCCCCGAGCCGTCTGTTTCTTGGTGGCTGTGTCTCCCTAGGGCCTCTCGGTGCGCCAGCGTCGAGGATGGCCCAGGACCACACTCTCTGTCTCAGGCTCTCTCTGTGCCCTGGCATTCTGCCGTCCCACTCCATCCCCTGTTCTCTACTAGATCAGAGCTGCAAAGTTGCTAATACATGTGCTAAGACACATAGCTTTGTTTCTCTCCCCCCTTGGAACTAGTTGATGTGATATGCCCTGGAATACCTTGGAAGAGGAGGATCAATTTCATTTTTCTATTGGTTTTGCTTCAGTAACCTCACACCAAGTTCATGTTTAGACTCTGGATAATTCTGTCTCTGTCTAGATGGTTCAATAGATACCTTTCTTTCAGGTTTAAGTCAACCCTCTAGCAGAGGTCCTCTCTCCTGTCACCAGTGCTGGCTGTGGACTGAGTGGAAATGAACAAGGTAGGCCTGCCTCCCTAAGCCCCGAGGGCCTCCCTGTTACAGGGGTTCCTGGCTTTTGTTTTTTTAATCGTATTGGAGTGTAGTTGATTTACAACATAGTGTTACTTTCAGGTATGCAGCAGAGTGATTCCTTCATTCAGTTACACAGACACACATGTTAATTCTTTTTCAGATTCTGTTTCCATTTAGGTTATCACAGAACGCTGAGGAGGGTTCCCTGTGCGATACAGGCGGTCCTTGCTGGTCGTCTGCTCCACAAACAGTAGTGTGTGTGCGCTAATCGCAAGCTCCTAGTTAAACCTTCCCCTCTCGTAACTATAGCTCTGTTTTTAAAATCAGTGAGTCTGTTTCTATTTTGCAAATAACTTCATTTATATCATTAAAAAAAAAATTGAGTTCATATATGAGTGATATTGGGCTTTCCAGGTGGTTCATTGGTAAAGAATCAGCCCGCAAATGCAGGAGATGCTAGAGAGGTGTGCTTGGTCTCTGGGTCAGGAAGATCCCCTGGTTGCCCAGCACAGCAACCCACTCCAGTACTCCTGCCTGGAGAATCTCACGGACAGACGAACCTGGAGGACTGTAGACCACAGGGTCACAAAGAGTCAGACATGACTGAAGCGCCTGAACACGCACGCATGCATGGGTGATATCACACGATATTTGTCTTTCCCTGCCTGACTGACTATGAGAGGTTCTAGGTCCATCCGCATCGCTGCCAACGGCATTGTTTCATCCTTTTCTGTGGCTGAGTCACATTCCTCTGTACGTACGTACCACACCTCTATCCATTCAAAAAAGGGGGAGATCTACATAGACACTTCTCCATAGAAAATACAGAGAGGGCCAACAAGCACAGGGAAGGGTGTTTCTGTTTGTCTTGCTTGTTTAGTTGTTTTGCTTGCTTATCTCCATCAGTTAGAACAGGCATCAGCACACAGTAGGCACACAGCAAATATCGCTGAATGAGCAGTTAGGAGATACACAGAGTGCTCCTTCTAAAGCCCCAACAAGGGCCAGAGTACTTGAAGTGCTCATCACTCCATCACAAGCTATCAACGCATGGATATGGAACACCATGTGAGGCCTTCCTGCTGTTAGCAGTTTTGTCTGCTGTCTCTCCTTTCTTAGAACCAGAGACCAGAGTGGTCTTCCTCACACTTTATCTTTCTGCCTGGGTCATGTTTACGAAAAGCTGTTTCTTACTCCACCTACCAAGTATGGATTTACATCAGTTAAGGAAGGGACTGCAGAATTTAATGAGTTCCCTCTTTTCCCAAGTCTTGCTTTCTAATCTAGCATCATGCTAAGCAGGTCAGTTCATTCCATCTTCTGTTTTATTTTAGGAGGTAAGCCTCTGGACTCAGTCTCATAGGAAAGAGAAGAGAAAGAAGCCTGGGTTTTCTTTCTCTGGTGAGAGGTGTGAGGGCAAAGTAAGTGCAGAGACTTGATATTTGCAAACTGCTCTTTCCATTGCACTGGGGCATTTTCATTTAGAAAGAACAATAAAATGCAAGTCACAACTACTTTGAATGGAAATTTACAACTCAGCAGTAATGGACCTTGAAGAAGGCAATGGCCCCCACTCCAGTACTCTTGCCTGGAGAATCCCAGGGACGGGGCAGCCTGGTGGGCTTCCATCTATGGGGTCACACAGAGTCAGCCACGACTGAAGTGACTTAGCGGCAGCAGTAACGGACCTTGGAGCAAAAGTAACTGGTTGGATTTGGTCAGGGGCCATATTGCCACTGGTAATCTCACGTCTCTTCTGGGTATATACCAAAGCCTATCGCCAATGACTGGTTCCATGAGAAGAAGCGGTGGTATGCATGGGGCTGGTGACACTGGGTACTCAACAGGGTCCACTGCTTAGGACTTTCTCTGTTTGCTGTGTATGCTGTTCCTGCTGTTTCAAGGGATCAATTAGCCAATCATATTAAATATCCCCATAGTTTCATCATATATTCACTGCTAAGTTAGTCAGCTCAGTCCCTCAGTCATGTCCGACTCTTTTCGACCCCATGGACTGCAGCACGCTAGGCCTCCAGACGTTTACCCAAGTTCATGTCCATCGTGTCACTGATGCCATCCAACCATCTCATCCTCTGTCATCCCCTTCTTCTGCCCTCAATCTTTCCCAGCATCAGGGTATTTTCCAATGAGTTGGTTCTTTGAATCAGGTGGCCAAAGTATTGGAGTTTCAGTTTTAGCATCAGTCTTTCCAATGAACACCCAGGACTGATCTCCTTTAGGATGGACTGGTTGGATCTCCTTGCAGTTCAGGGACTCACAAGAATTTTCTCCAACACCACAGTTCAGAAGCATCACCTGGAGAAGGGAATGGCAGACTACTTCAGTATTCTTGTCTTGAGAACCCCATGAACAGTATGAAAAGGTGAAAAGGGATGACATTTCACTGCTAAAGACACATCTTAAAAAAGCCTTAATGAAAGAGAATAAGAGATGAAAAATAGCAGGCCAGCTATTTTGCTTTTAGTGTGCCTGCCTATGTTACAAGATGCTGAACTGATTAAATAATTTATGCTTCAGTATTAGCCATGATAAAATAATCTATTCACATTGATTCTGTGGATCCCACCCTTGGCTGTACCTCAGAATCTCCCAAAGAATTTCTAAAAATTACCGATGCTTAGACCCTACACTTAGCAATTCTGAGTTAGGGCCTTGTGCTGTTCGTGTTTAGATGCTATGCCTGACCTCATGGGACTGTAGCCTGCCAGGCGTCTCTGTGCATGGGATTCTCCAGGCGAGAATCTTGGAGTGGGCTGCCGTTTCCTTCTCCAGGGGGTCTTCCTGACCCAGGGGTCGAGCTCTCACATCGCCTGCATCCCCTGCCTTGGCAGGCAGGCTCTTTATCACTCAAGCACCAGGGAAGCTCCCGAGTTAGGGCCTGGGCATTGGTACGTTTTTTCAAAACTCCCCAGGTATTTGTAATAAGATGCTCTGGAGGCAGAATGTGGACCTGGTGGTGCAGTGGGAAGGCCACTGGCTTTATGGCTGTCTGGCCCTTACTGGCCACAGTACTCCTCAGACATCAGAGTCTTCATCTCAGTGCTAAGTCACTGCATTGTTCTGAAGAACACACTTGACAGGGCACCCAAAAAATGTTTGGAAATTTCAAAGTTCCATATAAATGTTAACTTATACACCTGAAACTTAAATGATTATTCAGACTATGTTAAATGGTTTGAAATAGGAAAATGCAAAAATCCATAACAATAATGATAATAATAATAATACCTTTCTGCCAACCTCGGGATGTCTTAGCAGTTTTATAGAGAATGTGATTTCTGTGACCTCAGTGAAGCACTATAGCGTTAGTGTTATTTTCTTTAGTACACTGTGAATTTCTCTCTAGAAAGCATACCTAATAAAACTGAATTTTATTTTCAATTCATTTTTACCTAGGTAATTCTCATTTCTATGTTTTGCCCATCATATGGATTTTCCCAGCTCAGAATGGAGTTTTAAAGTGCTACGGATCCTCAGAGAGAAGCGTGCAAGTGGAATGCAAAATTGATGCTTGTTATTCCTACTGCTTGTTTATGAAACTAAAGAGCACCAGAAGCCAGGTGAATATGCTGTTGTTGCAAAAGTAAGCTGTAGAAACATGAGCCAGGAGAGAAGTTACCTTAAAGCAGGGGAGAGTCAGAACATAGGACACAATGTTTGGACAGCCATCCAATGAAAATGACCTAAGTAGCTTGCTGAAACTGTTCCTGGATGGAAGGAGATAACATAACTGGCAAAGAAGATGAAAAGGTAGAAGGAGTCAAGCCAGCGAAGAGCACGTTTGAATGTTACCAAGAAGAGGTGATTTGATTCTTTAGTGAGAGCCTGATAGACATGCTGGAGAGGTGCAATATTTTAAACCCTATTCTAGAAAACACAGATGTTTTCTGCATCCGATGGAACAATTCCTGGTTACTCTCTCTGGGTGGATTTGCCTTCAAGTCAAGGAGCTATGAATTGGCTCAAATTCTTTCTCAAGGCCATAGAAATACAGCTGAACTCTGGGTATAGCCCACACATACCACCACATACAAAGCTCAGAGAATTCACAGTGATATTTCAGTAGGAGAACCAAAATGTCAGACTTCCAGTGGTCGAGCCAAAGATGGTGTGCTTAACTCTCCTTGTGGTTGAAAGACATCCTTAGCACATTTATCTTCCCAGTGAAGCTTTGGCTTGGGGATTTGTGTTTCACTTAATCTCTGACTCAGATCAACCATTGAGGACCAAATAGCATCCTCAGTGACCTCATGTTAGAGACATCAATCGTTGCTGCAATAATCTTGCACATTTAAAACTTGACTTTGTGTACTCAGGAGATGAACTCTCTTCCCCCGTCTCTTTGGATAAGATGTCAGGCTAATTTTAGGGCCAGCAAAATATATTTATGTAAGAACAATTATAGCAGAAAATGGGCATGTGATCTTGAAACTAAGTATGCAATAAATAGTCTCCTTAAATGAATCATGCAGGAAATAGAGTGTGATTTCTATTCCAGGCTTTGCTGATCTACATTTGCTTTCAGCTACATATTTCAACACCGCTGACATCTAGAAATGCCGTGCATACGCTCTCACATCTGGCTCATCTCACGCTCCCCTTCCGCCCCAGTCCTAAGGCACGCCGTCTATTTCACTCCAAACATTTCCAGGTTCTTCTGATTATCTTATGGTCAGATGATGACCGTACTTGGTGTCAGAGAAGGCATTTCAGAAACCTCAATAAATAGGCTTTCAAAAGGAATGCCAGTGCTCGAAAATGATGAAGCCAAGACGTGACTCCCCGCCAAGCTCCAGAGAGCTGAAATTCTTTCTGAAAGGATGATGAGAGAAGGTCCTTCTGTCTCTCTCGGGGCCATATTAGTGCCGGCCAGATGCCCAGCAGAGCTGTGCTGCTAGCACAGGCCTTGCCAGGGAACCGCAGCTGGAAACATGAGAAATGGTCTTCTTTCGGGAAAAAAAAAATTAGCAAAATCGTCTCGATGTTCAAATATCGTGTGTTTTATGCACAGCTTACATTAATAAAATGATGAGAATAAAACCAGATTTTGCTCTTTATTTATGTTCCAAGTGTTCCAGAATGTTTTCAAACCAACTGGTCAAGCAGACCTAGGGTGCCAGCCTTCCGTTTATCTACTGGCATGAGAGTAGAGACAGTGCAGGTGGTTGAGCCCACTTACAGGATCGAAGGCTGGAAAGGCTAAAAGGGAGTGATGTTTGTTCTTGACGGTGTTTGGTGCCTCTCCAGACCTGGGTTTCAGTCTGATCCTTGTCACTACCTGAACAAATGGGCCTGGTCAAGTTGTTCTGCTTAATGGGGTGGAGCTGGCTCATTTGTTTCTCTCTCCAACCCCTTCTAGTCTGCAAGACTCAGTAACTTTTTTCAAGGTGATTTTCTTCAAGTTCACTTTCTTCTAAAAACACCTGGAGCAGATTCTCAAGCTGACTCATGCTTTGCATTTTCCAGGCCAGTGGTTCTTGAAATAGAGTTCAAAAGCATTGTCATTACCTGGGAAGTTGAGGAATGCAGATTCTGAGGCCCCACCCCACCTGCTGAATCAGAAACTAGGAATGGAGCCTGTCCTGGATTTTATCAAGCCCTTCCCAGGAGCTCTGACACACTGAAGTGTTAGAACCACTGCTTTAGTCCGATCCTTCCATCTCCTTCATGGCCTTCATTTAGCTAAAGTCTTAGAGTCAAGGTGTAAATTGATGAGGATAAATTACCGGTTTTCCTGTCTATCTCAATACAGAGCATGCCAAGAAAGCCTTTGTGCAATGGAATTGTGCTCAGTCTCTTAATCATGTCCAACTCCTTGTGACCCTATGGGCTGCAGCCCACCAGGCTCCTCTGTCCATGGGGATTCTCCAGGCAAGAATACTGGAGTGGGCTGCCATGCCCTCCTCCAGGAGATCTTCCCAACCCAGGGATTGAACCCAGGTCTCCTGCACTGGTAGGGAGGTTCTTTACCCTCTGAGGCACCAGAGAAGCCCAAGAATAGTGAAGTTGGTAGCCTATCCCTTCTCCAGGGAAACTTCCCAACCCAGGAATTGAACCAGTGTCTCCTGCATTGCAGGCAGATTCTTTACCATCTGAGCTACCTGGGAAGCCTGTGAAATGGAAGATTTCCTGCCATATTGGTAAAAAAGGATGCCACAGCCATCATGGATTTCTGTCTTCCGAAAGTAAATTTCTGAGCCCAGGAAGAGCAGTGATGTCTGTCCAGCAGCCGTCAGTCACTTCCTGGTCAGCAGTGAGTGCTGAAGAGCTGGGTGGGTTGGAGGCAGGATGCGAGATAGCACAGGAGACAGCCACACCACCATTCCCTGTGGAGAACACGGAGTGAAGAATGTGAGTAATCAAGGATCAGGATCTGGCCCCAGATAGCAGAGATGCATCCGGAAGGGATGATTTCAGTGAGCCCAGATGCTTGCATCTTTCCAAACATAGACGGGAGTTAAATTCCTTAACCTAAGATATCTGTAACAATCTTTGATGTTCAGAGCATCTGCCTGCTTTGTTGCAGACTCCTATATGACCAGCCTCCTCCCCCAGCCTCCTCAAGGCAGTTCTGTCAGGGCTACTCGGGATGCCACCTCCTGGACTTGAAGTCCTAAAAAGTCCCACCGAATAAGCATAACTCTCAACTTTCAGGTTGTGACTGTTTTTCAGTTGACGTTTTTCATAAGTTGAAATGGCATAAAGCAAAGAAACAACTACCTTCGGACGCATCTTGCTAACAAATGCACGAGATAAATAGAGATAAAGCACAGACGCTCATGGACAGAGTGTAGAGCACAGCGGCTTTGCGCTGAGCACTGAGTGTGACCCTTGGGGAAGGAGCTAGGAGCCGGCGTGGTCCTCACTGCTGCGACAGTGGCTGGAGGCGATGCCTCTCCAACAGCTGCAGCAAAACCGACTCCAGATGCTACTTCTGCTTCGTCCCTCTTTTTGCAATAGTGAAAATCCTCTTCAGATTTCTTTCAGTTAGGGAAAACAGTCCTTAACACAGGCCTTTCATGAGTGTGATGTGGTGAAAGGCAAATTTCCAAAATCGGGGCATGGACTCTGGAGCCAGAAGACCCTGGTGTGGGACATGGCCTTTGTTACTGAGCTTGGTCAAAGGGTGTGTGACTTATCCTCCCTCTCCTCACCTGTAAAATGGTGATAAAAATAATGCCTGCTTCATGGACCATTGTAAGAATTACCTGATACCGTCTGGCAGACTGCAAGCACTCAGTATCAGGGAGGTATGATTACCTCGTCCGAGCTCACACTGCTCACTGCAGCTGAAGAATAGGCCAATAAATCAAGAGACAAGGTGTTGGGGTGATATCGCCAAACTCTTGTCTTTCTCTGCCCACTGAAGCAGAATAAAAATATAAGAGACAAACTTTGGAAGTCCTCAGTCAGCAGGGAGGAAACGCAGCTGGCTAGAGCCTCAAGAACTGCGCCCCTCCCTTCAGGGGGTCTGAGAGGTTTGTCTCCCTGGCTTAGGGTGGCGGGTGATGAGGCGCAAAGTGATGAAGGCCTGGCGCTCTCCCTCTGGCATGGTTCCCCAGCGGTCATAGTCGGCAGCGGGTGGCCTTGTTATTAGGTCCCTTTGTCTCTGGTTTACCGCATGGTGGCCTTCTTCCTGAAATACAAAAAGAAAGAAAACTACACGGGGTGATCTGCTGCAAAGGTGAGACCAGATACAGGATGTGGCTAGCGTAGAGTTGGTGCAGAATGGAGCTCAGGCTACATTAGAATCAGGGGACAGAAAGCAAACAAGTATAGACTACAGGTTAGGAAGAGTTCAAGTAAAAACTAGGAGTGATGGGGCCTGCTCACTGTTCTCTTTATCTTCTTTGTTCTCAGGAAAAAGAAAGAAAAACTCCTTCCTCCTTTCTTCCTTTTTCACTGCAACAGGGGCAAAGATTAGTGATTTTATTCAGAAAGCCAGCAGGCTGAGGAGTTGATGACCTAGTGGCCCCAAGAACATTTCACTCACATTTGGGTGCAGCTTCTTTTACAGAACAAACAGTAAAGTAGAAAAGGTGATGTGTGTGTGTGTGTGTGTGGTGTGTGTGTGTGGGTGTGTGGGGGTGTGTGTGGGTGTGTGTGTGTGTGTGTGTGTGTATGGGTGTGTGTGGGTGTGGGTGTGGGTGTGGGTGTGTGTGTGTGGTGTGTGTGGGTGTGTGTGGGTGTGGGTGTGTGTGGGTGTGTGTGTGTGTGGGTGTGTGTGGGTGTGTGTGGGTGTTTATTGTATGTGTGCTCAATTGAGTCTGATTCTTTGGGACCGCATGGACTGTGGCCCACAGTCTCCTCTGTCCATGGGATTTTCCAGGCAAGAATACTGGAGTGGGTTGCTATTTCTTACTCTAGGGGATCTTCCCAAATTGCTGCAAAGGTTTCCTGGTTCCAGCCAGACGCTGGAGGGGATGTGCTAATTTTTCCTCTCCTGCAGCTATTCATAGGCAGGCCGGGGCAGGATGCTTCCTGTGAGCTAAACACAGGTCCTTTAGCTTAAAGCTCAGCAAGGGAGACAGGGTCCCAGGAAATGGGCCCTCATATATACTTTAAGCTATAGGCAGCATCCCTTAATGATTAGCTTGTAGTAAAAGTAACAAAATATAAAGGTTTAAGTAAAAGAAACATCCATTGTGGAATCAGATTTGCTCCTTCCTACTACTTTATTACTCGTGGGTTACTTAGGTGTTTGGTAGCACTAATTACTGCTTCACCTACATGAGGAGCAGTATGAAAGTTTGATATTCACTGAGTGTGGTAGGCAGAATAAAGACTCTTCCCAGGTGGTGCTAGTGGTAAAGAACCCACCTGCCAATGCAGGAGACATAGGAGATGCAGGTTCAGTCCGGGTTGGCAAGACCCCCTGGAGGATGAAATGGCAGCCCACTCCAGTGTTCTTGCCTGGAGAATCCCACGGACAGAGGAGCCTGGTGGGCTACCATTCCTAGGGTCTCAGAGTCAGACACGACTACACATCTGGACCCAAAGACACTGGTGCCCTATCGATGGACGCGAGTCTGAGTGAAGTCCGGGAGTTGGTGGTGGACAGGGAGGCCCGGCATGCTGTGATTCATGGGGTCTCAAAGAGTCAGACACGACTGAGCGACTGAACTGAACTGAACTGAATCCCCTGAAATGCATGAATATGTTATTTTACATAGCAAAAAAAAAAAAAAAAAATCGGTGTATATCTTGAGAAGGAAAGATTATTCCAGATTATTTGGATGTTTAAAGGTGAAGAACCTCTCCTGGTTGTGGTCAAAACAAGGTGTAAATTACAATGAAGACCAAAGAGATGCTTCATTGCATGAAGATGCAGGGAGGAGGCCAAGAGCCAAGGGAAGTGAGTGGAGTCAGTAACCGGAAAAGGCAAGGAGGCAGACTTGCCCCCATCAGGGAAGATACTGGATGATAGCAAACATTCCTTAAAAGCAGGAGGAGCGAGGAGGCTTGGGCCTGCCAGATAAGACACCACGTTTCTCATTCTTGACGTTACGGAAGCCTCTCAAGACTACGCATGTGCCGAAAGGCTCCTTGCTGGTCAAAAAGGGGAGCGGGCGTCACCCCGCAGTAGGTCAGGCCGCTTCCCTTTGGCCTCCGTGGCAGAGTCCAGCTCGGCTGGAGATGCTGGCGCACGTCCACGAGGACGCTGAGATGAACCGAATCTGGACTCAGAACCAGGCGGGCCACGTGATTGGCGGAAGGAAACCTGGAAGGAACGCCCCGCAACAGTGATTCAAAACACCACGCGGGCTTGGCTTTCCGATGCCGCCGAGTGTCTGTCCACAAGTACTGTATGCTTTTTAATTCTTTTCTTCCTCATATATACCTTACTTGTTTCTCTACTTTCCTCCTTGGTGGGAATTCTTTTTCTGCAGAGATGAAGGGCCAGAGCCCTTGTCACTGACCACTGGTCTAGTGGCTGTATTTAGTGTTCTCACCACTGTGATCTGACAATCTCTGCCCAGGAACCCAAGCCCCGCTTCAAGCTGCAGGCTGAGGCCACTTGCGATCACTTACATCTTGATTTTAGTTTGAAAAGACCTGTACCAGACTTCTGACTTAAAGAACTATATGATAACAAGCTTGCTTTGTTTGAGTCACAGTGTTTGTGATGGTTTGTCAAGACGGCAATAGCAAAGGAAAACATTGGGTCACTGGAATGATTTGGGGGCAGGTTTCCTTTAATCTCCTTTATGTAAATAGCTAAACACCTTCGTTTATGACTGACCTTGCCTTCAAATCACTTCAGATTTCCTCCTGGCTAGCAGCTGTAGCTCACTCCCATCCCAAAATGCATCCAAGGCTACTTTGACCTCTGGCCCTTCATTAGGTCCCCACTATTGCAAGAAAGAGGATCTAACAAGCTTGGAATTAATGACAGGAGAAATAAAGAACTTGAATAATCCATAAACTTCATAAGCAGCCACTGAATATTTAATTGCAATTAAATTGTGGTTAGAGTTTCTTATCTAAAACAAAGATATAATAGATTCCAGGACACTTAAAGTTGTAAAGCTATAAACTCTTCCTCCAAGTTCTTCTTGGAAGTCTCTGTGAAAGACAGCATTATATTATATCATACTTTCCATGAAATTTGTGAAATATAAAATTCTGCTCCTTTCAGTTCAGTTCAGTCCAGTCGTTCAGTCGTGTCTGACTCTTTGCGACCCCAGGAATCACAGCCCGCCAGGCCTCCCTGTCCATCACCAACTCCCGGAGTTCACTCAGACTCACGTCCATCGAGTCAGTGATGCCATCCAGCCATCTCATCCTCGGTTGTTCCCTTCTTCTCCTGCCTCCAATCCCTCCCAGCATCAGGGTCTTTTCCAATGAGTCAACTCTTCGCATGAGGTGGCCAAAGTACTGGAGTTTCAGCTTTAGCATCATTCCCTCCAAAGAAATCCCAGGGCTGATCTCCTTTAGAATGGACTGGTTGGATCTCCTTGCAGTCCAAGGGACTCTCAAGAGTCTTCTCCAACACCACAGTTCAAAAGCATCAATTCTTCTGCGCTCAGCCTTCTTCACAGTCCAGCTCTCACATCCACACGTGACCACAGGAAAAACCACAGCTTTGATTTACTTCATCACAATAATCACATTTATTATAAAACACCTTTTTAATAGAAAACTAAAGATAAAAGTCAATGATAATTTCAGGTACATAAACTGATTTTTTCAATTTTTTTTAAGAAAAAATGAAAAATAATACACTGGGGTTAAATATATGTGATTCTGGTTATTATTAATTTCCCATGATGTTATTAAACAAAGAAAGAAAAAATATTGAGGTATCTTTAGTTGTGGATTTCTTTAGTATAATTTTCTATGAAAACAAAGCAAAACAAAATTCAATTGCCATTGAACAAGGTTTAATTACAGAAAAGTTTAAGGAAATGGTCAGGGAATTTGGCTGGAGGTTTTATGGCCTGAGTGTAGGCTTCTGTTTTGAAATCTAGAATGTGTGAGAGTTTAAACATTTCTTTTTCGTGTGATGACATTTTCTTTGTGACAAGCTCCAATGACTTAATAACTAACTTGAAAGTGAAAGTGTTAGTCGCTCAGTCGTGTCCGACTCAATCCAATCCTGTGGATGGCAGCCCACCAGGCACTTCTGTCCATGGGATTCTTCAGGCAAGAATACTGGAGTGGCTTGCCATTCTTTTCTCCAGGGGTCTTCGTGACCCAAGGATTGAACTCATGTCTCCTGCATTGTGGGCAGAGTCTTCACTATTTGTGCCACCAGGGAAATCCCAATGACTAACTTAGGCAAAAGCAAATAAATGATGAGATAGCACAACAAAAGTGGATTATCTTCATCTCTTCTAGTAATTTATACTCTAGTGACTACTTTTCCTATCTGTAGTTTATCTATTTTGCAGTAACTGTTCTTTAGTTATACCGTTTAGGTATCTATTTGCATGGTTCACTTCTTCATGTTTACCATCTAGTCTCTGAACCAAGGATCACGACCCAGTCACAGATGGGACACAGAAGCCACTGATATGGCCTCTCATCTTTGCACTGGGCTTAGACTTACTTAATCTGGAATGTGTAAATTTGAAGCACAGAATGGATAATGTCATGTGATGGCAAATAAATTGATCAGCAAAATACTGATGCTGTCTTATCTTCATTTCCTGAGAGCCACTCTGGTCACCCGACTGACCATATTGAATGCCTCAACACAGAAAGCATCAAAGTTCCTGTCTATTATTCTATTACTTCAACTTTGAATCCACACAGAATGTGAACTGGGAAAAAAGTAATGATCTAAATATTCAAGCCAGTTCAGTTCAGTTCAGTCACTCAGTCATGTCCGACTCTGCGACCCCATGGACTGCAGCACGCCAGGCCTCCCTGTCCATCACCAACTCCCAGAGTTTACACAAATTCATGTCCATTGAGTTGGTGATGCCTTCCAGCCATCTCATCCTCTGTCGTCCCCTTCTCCTCCTGCCCCCAATCCCTCCCAGCATCAAGGTCTTTTCAAATGAGTCAGCTCTTCGCATCAGCTGGCCAAAGTGTTGGAGTATCAGCTTCAACATCAGTCCTTCCAATGAACACCCAGGACTGATCTCTTTTAGGACGGACATCTCCTTGCAGTCCAAGGGACTCTCAAGAGTCTTCTCCAACACCACAGTTCAAAAGCATCAATTCTTTGGCACTCAGCTTTCCTTATAGTCCAACTCTCACATCCATACATGACTGCTGGAAAAACCATAGCCCTGACTAGATGGACCTTTGTTGGCAAGGTAAAGCCTCTGGTTTTAATATGCTGTCTAGGTTGGTCATAACTTTCCTTCCAAGGAGCAAGGATCTTTTAATTTCATGGCTGCAGTCACCATCTGCAGTGATTTTGGAGCCCAGCAAAATAAAGCCTGACACTGTTTCCACTGTTTCCCCATCTATTTGCCATGAAGTGATGGGACCAGATGCCATAATCTTTGTTTTCTGAATGTTGAGCTTTAAGCCAACTTTTTCGCTCTCCTCTTTCACTTTCATCAAGAAGCTCTTTAGTTCTTTTTCATTTTCTGCCATAAGGGTGGTGTCATCTGCGTATCTGAGGTTATTGATATTTCTCCCAGCAATTTTGATTCCAGCTTGTGTTTCATCCAGCCCAGCGTTTCTCATGATGTCCTCTGCACAGAAGTTAAATAAACAAGGAAGCACTGCTATTTTTTTCGCTGATCATTTTGTTTTAATTTTAGAAGTAAGATTTTGAAAATGTTTACTTACTTTAATCAGATCATTGATTTTACCATATTAGTTTTGTCTAAATACAGTTTTTACATGCAGGACTTAATTGTGGAGAAAATTAAAACTTCTTGGGTAGTAGTATAGTTGATTTAAGAATGTTTACTTTTCAGAGTATTTTAAAAGTGACATATTTAGTAACAAATTAAACATTATACATATTTAATTTTGAAAGCATCTTGAGGTTTTCAGCAGCCTCTCATCCTCTTAATCTCTTCTGGCTAATTATTTATTCAACACGCAGTGGGTGGTTGCTGACATATAAAATACGGCAGTTGAGTATATGTAGTCATATGCTCCCAGCCAAGCTGCAGTGTATGTGAAGTTTTCCAATTTTAAGTAAAAATGGGAAATCTAAGACAACGAGCTTGAAATAGAAGTCCTGGGGGAGACTTCACACACTGGTTTTAAGTTTATTTATTCAGATCTGTCATTTCTCTAAAAGGCTGAAAGTATTATAAGGAACGCAGTGTCCTCCAAATATGTGCATAGTGCAGCAAGCCGGTTTTCCTCTCTAGCCAGTGCTGCTGAAAGCTCATGCCTCGCTGAAAACCTCTGGCTTCAAATACACATGGCCTACTGCTAGCAAGATCCCTGACTTAATGATCCAGTTAGTGCTGAGAAACCAAAATCCAAGGATGCTTAAAGAAAAAGGAGGGTTGCCTTGCCCTCCTCCACAGGATCTTCCCAATCCAGGATTGAACCCACATCTCTTACTTCCACCTGCATTGGTGGGTGGATTCTTTATCACTAGTGCCACCTGGGAAGCATAAACATCAAACTCATTTGTTAACTCAGAGGCAATACTAAGAAAAAATAAAGATCTCTACCCTGGTGGAATGTACATTCTAATGTCCTATAGCAGAAAATAAAGAGGACATGATCAATAAGAAGATTATAAAAGATGTAATATATTAGGAGATAATGAGTGTTGAGAGAGGAAGAGAGAAGAAAAGGGAAATTAGAAAGCTGAGGGGAGAGAGTTGGGTGCAAATTAAAATCTTAATGGTTAGGGTAGGCCTCAAGAATTCAGGTAGGTGAAAAAGAAATCAGGTGCCAAACCACGTGATACTTGCCTTTCTGGGCAAAGAGAATACTAGTGTGAAGAACCCACGAGAGGAGTTTACAGGTTTGTTCAGAGATCAGTGAGGCCAGGGAGTTCGGGGTGAGGTAAGCATCAGGAAGAACAGCAGGACCTGAGGTCTGGGAGCTCACAGGGAAGAACCTGCAGAGCTCGGTGGATGTTCTTGTGCTTGAGGGAAATGAAAGCATTGGTGCTTTTTCCTAGAGTAATTACCAAATTATACCTATTCCTTCTGACTTCTGTGTTGGAATAAGCTGTATGGGGCACAGACGGAAGGAGCGGTGGGTTCTCAGGGTAACTTTCATCATCCAAGCAGGATGTGAGGAGGCTCAGAAGAGGGTACTGGCCGTGCAGTAGGAGGAAGTACTTGCTTCTGTCTCTATCACTGCAATGCATTAGGAGATAATGGAAATAAAAGCAATGTCAAAAATAAAAATAAAGAAGAAAAAAACAAAGAGCAACTTTCATACTTCCATATGGTGTTCTATTTGGCCATCGATGGCTCCGTGGGACGGAACCCACCTGCCAGTGCAAGAGATGCAGGGCCCTTGGGTTTGACCCCTGCCTTGGGAAGGTCCCCTGGAGTAGGAAACGGCAACCCTCTCCAGTGTTCTTGCCTGGGAGAGCTCATGGACAGAGGAGCCTGGCGGGCTACAGTCCACAGGGTCGCAAAGTGCTGGGCAGGACAGAGCTATTGAGCACAGGCCATTGGTTCTATTTATCATCTGAGCGGACAAAATGGTCACGTTTTCAACACATGATTCTATTGCCCTGAAATTCTTACTGATAAGTAGTTAAAACAGCTTATTTCTGTTTTAGAATAGAAGGATAATTCCTGATTTCTTATTTCAGTTACAGACCTTGCCTATTTTCTTGTCTTTCAGGGAAAAAATAATTTACGAGTATAGGTTTTCCTCTCGATGACTGTGATCTATTATATCACTACCAGAGAACCATTGCCTAATGTTACAGTTAGTTCTTGATTTTCCACACAGTTTCAGGCAATTTTAAGTTCACGTAAGGAGCTAAGGACCTGAAGAAGAAATAAGCTAACCGTGTATATGCACCTGTGTATCATGACTGGAAAGCCTACTTTATAGATTAATATAGCGACATAAATATATGAAGACTGTAGGCTCATGAAGGAAATATTGTGGCTATAATCAGTACATGAATTTTTTTTGAGTAAAGAAAACATTTTTTTCTTAATTCTCTAAGCATCACTGTTCAATCTAAGAGACACTAAGCTGTGGCTACTGAGCCCTTGAATGTGGTCAGTATGAACTGAAGGCAGTGTAAGTGTAAATATACACCAGATTTTGAAGATAGTGTGAGAAAATATGCAAAATATCTCACTAATGTTTCTATGTTGAATACATGTTGAAATGATAATTTGAATATATTAGATCAAACTTATTATTAATGTAACAGATTTCCTTTTGTAATACATCTACTAGAAAATATAAAATTACATATCTGGTGTATATTTGTGACTCATATTATATTTCTACCAATGCCTCTTCCCTAAGTTATAAAATGAGAAGGATAACATTTCAAATATTTTTTCTTTACTCCTTTGTCTTCTTGTTAAAAGTTTACATGAGGTAAAGAAAGGTAAAGAAAAATAATTTGTCCCTGGAGATGAAGAGAAAAGTGGACAGAATGCAATAGGGAAATATGTGATGTATTTTTCACTCTTTTTTAAAGCAAGATATCCCTAACAGTAATTAAACAAATTTTGGCACATCAAAGATAATTCATTCATATGAACACTCAAGTTCTAATTAAAGTCTCCTCCTTCAGACTTAGAAATAATTTATTTCATCTTGCTTTTAATTTACTGATCACTGACATTTTTAAAAACTAATAGACACAATGCTGGTCACTCAGTTACCGTGCCTGAGCAGGAGCAGACCCCACACTGGTGGCGAAACCACTGTGTCCATTGCTATTGTTGTTCTCCCGTCATTAAATCGTGCCTGATTCCTGTGACCCCACGAACTGCAGCACTCCAGGCTTCCCTGCCCTCACTGTCTCTCAGAGTTTGCTCAAACTTATGTCCCTTTAGTCGGTGATGCCATCCAGCCACCTCCTCTTCTGTCACCTTCTCCTCCTGCCTGCAATCTTTTCCAGAATCAGGGTTTTTCCGATGAGTCAGTTCTTCGCATCAGGTGGCCAAAGTATTGGAGTTTCAGCTTCAGCATCAGTCTTTCCAATGAATATTACGAATTGATTTCCTTTAGTATTGACCAGTTTGATCTCCCTGCAGTTCAAGGGACTCTCAAGAGTCTTCTCCAACACCACAGTTCAAAAGCATCAATTCTTGGGTACTCAGCTTGCTTTATAGTCCAACTCACATCCATACATGACTACCGGAAAAATCATAGCTTTGACTATACAGAACTTTGTCACCAAAATGATGTCTCTGCTTTTTAATATGTTGTCTAGGTTTGGTCACAGCTTTCCTTCCAAGGAGCAAGCGTCTTTTAAGCTCATGGCTGTGGTCACCACCAGCAGTGATTTTGGAGGCAAGGAAATAAAATCTGACACTGTTTCCATGTTTTCCTCGTCTATTTGCCATGAAGTGATGGGACTGGATGCCATGATCTAATTTTCTGAATGTTGAGTTTTAAGATAGCTTTTTCACTCTTCTCTTTCGCTTTCATCAAGAGGCTCTTTAGTTCTTCACTTTCTGCCATAAGGGTGGTGTCATCTGCGTATCTGAGGTTACTGATATTTTTCCAGCAATCTTGATTCCAGCTTGTGTTTCTTCCAGTCCAGTGTTTCTCATGATGTACTCTGCATATAAGTTAAATTAGCAGGGTGACAGTATACAGCCTTGACACACTTCTTTCCCAGTTTTGAACTAGTCCAATGTTCCATGTATGGTTCTAACTGTTGTTTCTTGACCTCCTGGTTTCTCAGGAGGCAGGTCAGGTGGTCTGGTATTCCCATCTCTTAAATAATTTTCCACAGTTTGTTGTGATCCATACAGTCAAAGGATTTATCATAGTCAATGAAGCAGAAGTCAATGAATTCAGTTACCTTTTTCAGTCTATTGTTATGGAGAATCCAAAAGACAATTCTGAATTGCCCAAACCACCTATTCCCAAACTCTAAATAAATTTTAAATCAAGATTGTGTAACATTGTGTAACTTAATTATTCTAGATTACGTGTTTCATAAATTTGCTACCTGAATTATCATTTATATAATTATTGTATTTGGCTATGTGCATCAAATCCTGTGGTTTTCCCAGGTGGAGCAGTGGTGAAAAATTCACCTGCCAATGAAAGAGCGACTCAAGAGACAGGTTCAATCTCTGGGTCGGGAAGATGGGATCCCAGGCCAGGGTTCTTGCCTGGAAAACTGCATGGACAGAGGAGCCTAGCGGGACCAAGTCCATGGGATCAAAAAGAGTTGGATGCAACTGAGTACACACACACATGCACACACACACACACATATGCACACACACACAAATAAATACATGTGTGCACACATGCATAGATACACACATAGACACACATATGCATGCATGCACACATACACACACATGCACACACACATGCACACACACATACACACACACAAAAGGCTGTAACTCAAGACTCAAAGTTCAGGTGAATATTTAGTTTTCCCACTAATGTCCAGTAGTTTTCTGTTTCACCCTGTGTACTCTATTCATTTTGGTTAATTTTTTGTATAAGATATGAGACTTAGACCAAGGTTCATCTTTTATTTTTGTGGCCTCTGAAAGACCACTTTTTGGCCATTTGCTTCCACAGTCTTGATTGCCATATTGAAACTAGGAAAACAGATTCCTCCCATTTTATCCTTTAAAAAAAAAATTAAATATTCTAGTTCCTTTGTTTTACATAGGCATTTTAGAATAAGCTTATCAATGTGAAAAATCGTTGCTGAGATTTTGACAGGAATTGTTGTAAACTTACACTCTTTGTGGGAACTCACCGTGTCGTTTCCTAATTCCTGAATTTGGTACGCCTCTCCATTTTTTATTTCCTTCAATTTCTTTGATCATCTGTTATCTTGAGGTTAGTGTCTATTTTTTTTTAACCGATCAGTTTGAGATTCTGAACTCTTAGCATCGTGCTTGAGCTTTACTTTAATAAAACCTGGGTACTTCAGATATGAAGCTTCTGCTCTAACCTGTCTCTTCTGACACCTGTGTGAGATGGGGTGGTGGTGAGGAGTGGGCCCCTCCCTCACTGCCAGGTGGGAGCTGAAGGTCAGATTCTCAATTCTGCCTCCACTGACACTAAAGTAGGTCAAGGTTTTCCTCATTACTGAGTGAATGTCCTTCTTCCCCACAACACCGCCACCAACACCTCTCCAATCAGAAAAGGCAGAAATGTCTTGTTACTCTTCCCTAGGAGAACATGGCTGGAGTTTCAGCTCCAGCGTCAGAACTTCCAGTGAATATTCAGGGTTTGTTTCCTTTAGGATGGACTAGGTGGATCTCCTTGCAGTCCAAAAGACTCTCAAGAATCTTCTCTAACACCACAGTTCAAAAGCATCAATTCTTTGGCTCTCAGCTTTCTTTATAGTCCAACTCTCACCACTGGAAAAACCATAGCTTTGACGAGATGGACCTTTGTTGTCAAAGTAATGTCTCTGCTTTTTAATAAGCTGTCTAGGTTTCATCACAGCTTTCCTTCCAAGGAGCAAATGTTTTTTAATTTCATGACTGCAGTCACTGTGCGCAGAAAATAAAATTCGCCACTGTTTCCATTTTTTGCCTATTTCCCATGAAGTGACATCATGGAGACGGGTCTGATTATCACTGGCCAGTGGTGCATTAGGGCCCCTGTAACACCCCCCGACCTGGGACTGGGAGGTGGGCTTCAACACTGCCAGACGTCTGTGGAAAGGCACGGTCTCCATTGACCCCACCGTGGGAAGTCATCGCCTGGGGGTGCAGTCCCGGGCTCTCTTTGGCCTCTCTGAAACCAGGCTGGCAAAAGAGCACACCTAGGCTACCCACACTTTGCTGGGTGGATGGAGTGAGGTCACAGCTGTTCTCTGTGGTGTTTTGCTGAGTAGAGAGGTATTATCTAAGGTTTTCTGTCTTCTCAGATTGACCCTTTTCTGGTCCTTTAAATAGAGTGCTGACTTTTGTTGGGGCTATTTTTATCTACTGGCATTTCTGGATTGTCAGCTTCTTCAGTTCCAAGTTTGGGATATATTAGACAACGAGAAAACCCAGAGAAGTCAGTACTGTATCATTCCCTGGTGTTTCATTTTCATTTCATATGTAACTAAATGAAAAAAAATGGAGTGAAATATGGAGCAGAATATCCTAACATTGGTCACCTCATTTTAAACCAACTGAGCACACAGAGAAATGAGGTTCATGGAGCTTTGCCTAAACAGCAGAGACATGAAAAGAGTGCTTTCTGAAGCTGTGGCGTGTGACACTGCTGTGCACTTACACACACGCAGTCTTCCCTGGGTCTCAACACGCCAGCCAGGCTACCTTCTTCTCTCCATCTATCAGAGTTGTGTATGTTTATCAGATATACAATGCCCCCAAATTTTGCTTATGTGTAGTGGGAGAAGGAGAAGGCAATGGCACCCTCCTCCAGTACTCTTGCCTGGAAAATCCCATGGACGGAGGAGCCTGGTGGGCTGCAGTCCATGGGGTCGCTAAGAGTCACATACGACTGAGCGACTTCACTTTCACTTTTCACTTTCATGCATTGGATAAGGAAATGGCAACCCACTCCAGTGTCCTTATCTGGAGAATCCCAGGGACGGGGGAGCCTGGTGGGCAGCCATCTCTGGGGTTGCACAGAGTCGGACACGACTAAAACGACTTAGCAGCAGCAGCAGCAGCAGCAGCAGCAGTAGTGGGAGAAATAGGAAAAACTGTGTTTGTTCCATCTTCTCTGAAGAAAAAACCCTTACCTATGGATAGCTTTGGGCTTCCCAGGTGGTGCTAGTGGTAAAGAACCCATCTGCCAATGCAGGTTAGACATAAGAGATGTGGGTTTGATCCCTGGGTTGGAAAGATCCCCTGGAGAAGGGCATGGCAACCCACTCCAATATCCTTGCTTGAAGAATCCCATGGATAGAGGAGCCTGGTGGGCTACAGTCCTTGGGCGTCACAAGGAGTTGGACATGACTGAAGTGACTTAGCACACACGCATGGATAATTTTATTCTTCCTCATCCAGACCAGCAAGGCAAGAAGATGCTGTATTTCTTGCCCTAAACTCTGCTTTTAGACAAAGACAGATGCTTTCATTTGCAGTATCATGGGGAGACGTGGAACTGAAGGCCTCTGTAGTTTCTTCTTAGCTTCCCTCTATCTGATCCACTTTGCCATTTTGCAATTACACAACATCTTCCAAAATGGGCTTTAGATACTTTCCTAGAGGAGCACAAAGGAAGACAGGGATAGAAGGCCTGTTTTCTGACAAGCTCCATCACTTGAAGGGAGTTATTTAGCTTTTTCCTCCCACAGGACTTCAAATTATCATGAGGAACCACAGATTACCACGAATCATTTGAGCTGCAGGGTCAGCCAGTCCATCCAGCTGGACTGTGGGAGACCTGATTTTATTAGCGCTAACCAGGCTTGATAGATGGATGTCAAGTTGGACTCGAATTCCTTTACAAAAGAAGCTGTAACATTACTTAGTGGGTTACTCATTGGTTCTGGCTGAGTTGTCGCTGGGTTTGATTTCTAGCGAAGCAGACTAAGAGAAACAACAGCAAGGAGGAAAGGAAACCTGGAGGAGACAGGGAGGCTGTCATTCAGAGGGGACTTGAGCAAATAGCGGTCCCCTGGCCTTTAAATTGGAGGCGCTCACCAGCAGGGCTCTGTGAGAGGAGCTGGGGGGGGGGTGGGTGGATGGCTCTGTGAGAGTGGGGGGGGGGTGGATGGCTCTGTGAGAGTGGGGGGGCGGTGACTAGATCATACGAGGCCATTCAGTGGCTCCTCTCAGCGCCCGCTTTGATTGGCACTCTCGACACTGGGACCGTGATGTCTACCCGCCTCATCTCTGAGAGCTTTTGTGAGGCTGAAATGAGGTACAAGGCCTCGTCCTCCAGTTAGGTGAGTAAAACCCTTAGAATTGCCAGGTTTGCTTTCATGACCCTGCTGTGTCCTCTTTGCTTTCCCGTCTTCCTCCTCCCTGAGCTCCCATTCAGGGCATGAAGAGGAACAGAGAGAGGAAGAAACTCCAGGATCTTTGAGGTATGATAATAGGCCTTGGGACGCCAGCTTTAGTTGTTCATCGCAAGTCCTGCTGGCTTGAGAGCAGGAGAGGATGGGTGAGGCAGGTGGGCGGAGGGATACAGGGTGAGACAGGGCCTGCACCTTTCACGAGCCATGTGTTACCAAGTGCTCTGTGCTACACACTGGAAAAAAAATGTATCTGTGGGCTGGCCCCTCACCAGATTCTTGTATAGAGGTATAGACAATGAGACAAGTAATAATTACCCAACAGGAGGATTATTAAAGAGGTTTAGAGAAGTGTCTCTGAATACCTAGCACTCTTAACTCTGCCTAGCTATTTAGGGAAGAAAAAATTCACTGTCATATTCAAACTGCATCTTGTAAAGGATGACCAGGAGTTAAGCAAAGAATAGGGAATACTGGGTACAGGAAAGAGGAGGAGGGCCACTTGTAGTATCAAAGATGTGAAGCAACAATAGAAGGGTTATAATGTACCAATAGAGAGGACCCATGGGGGAAAATACAGAGAGAGGAGACAGACACAGCAAATATCACTTGAAAGCAAGGTAAAGTGTGATGCCTTTCAAGTCATCATAAGAGTATTTAGTCTTCAAGGGTTTCTCTTTAAGTTAGCAACAGTGTCTTTAAGAAGGAGTTTTCCCTCAACTTGCCTCTGTTCTTAAAACATCAGAAGCTTTATGCCTCAGAGAGATGAACAAAACTCTTCTTGTCTGTTGATGTGTCCAAAAACACAGACTGTGCAAGGCGCTTGATGCCGTGTTGACTCACCCGTTTTCTTATTGGATTTGATAGGCCACGAGCCCAAGAATTCTCCCAAGAGTGTTTTAAAAAGAGTAGAACAGGAACAGATCAAGAGCTTATTGCTGCAAGTGGATGGCATCAAAGGAGTGGTGTTTAGCTTTGCATTTCTACATGTTTAAGTTCAAGAGGATCCTTGCCTTGAATCTCTAATCACATGCTCCAGGTCCACTTCTACATATAGCAGATAGATGCATTTCCTTCTCCAACAAAGCTATTTAAAAGTTTTAAAATTTTACCCACATATATTTGATGGTTTCATTGCCTCTCTGTAAAAATCAGAGCATCAGGCTTTCTAGAGCCACATTTCTGCAGAGCAAACGGGCAGGGCGTAAGGAGCCACCACCTTCTTGCCCCGAGCCCGAGCTCTGCACTCCATCCATTTTCACCTGGCCAGAGTCACTCACTGGCTTTACTTCCCTGACCTCAAGAGACTTAGAATTCACTAATTCTTGAATAAGTGAGACAATTTAAAATGGAACTCACTCAATTTTGATGATGTCCCTTCTTGTGAGTTTCCCCAAAGGCAGACTCATAAACACAGGTTTGGGTACAAGGAGTCTATTTAGGAGAGGATCCCAGGAAGCCGTCACGTGAGAGTGAAGACAGGGCAGGTAGACTGACAGCCCGCTCCACGGAGAAACTGGGAATCTTCTACGTGAACTCATAATACAGGGTCTCATGCAGGCGCAAGAAAAGAACATTTCCCCACCGTTTCTCCTCGCTCATGGTTGAGAACCGTGTCTGGGAGCCAGTCCGGGTCCTCCACGCTCAGCCTTCTTCTAGGATGGCATAGGAGCTGGGTGGCTTGGTCAGGCAGTCGCAGGTAATCGTGAGAAGGGTCCACGGCAACTGCAGAAAGACTCCATTGTACCCAGTGATATGGATGAGCAAACAGTCGTTTCTGCTCCACAACATCCTCCTTGAATGAGATGTTAGTTCAGGTCCCACAAAGAGCAAGACGGTAAGATGGGATTAAGCATGTATACCCCTGCAGGAGATCCAGGTTCAATCCTTCAGTCAAGAAGATCCCCTGGAGAAGGGAGTGGCTACCCACTTCAGTGTCCATGCTTGGAGAATCCCATGGACAGAGGAGCCTGATGGGCTACAATCCATGGGGTTTCAAAGTCGAACATGACTGATTGATCAACACTCAGGTAAGCATACAGAGATTTTGTTAGGGGAAATACCTGAGAGAGAAAATGGGAAAAGGAGAGTCAGGAGGCCTCAATGCAGGTCTGAATTGGAATGCAGAAGAGAGGAGACAAGCATGGCGTGCAAGTGCTCCAGACTGCCAAGCCATCTAAGAAAGGTTGGGCAACGCCACTGGGAAGTCTGCAGGAATGGGCATGTCTTAGCATCCCTGCCGTCCTGCCATTGGCTGGGCGCCTTCCTGGGAGGTGTGTCCTCTGCACAAGTGGAATAGTTCCAGGGCACTCTTGCTAGTTTATGACCATCCTTGCAGTTGACAGCCTAGGGGTGCATTCCGATGGCCGCCACAAATGGTAAAAGAAACACGGCAGGAACACAGCGTGTGGTGACAGACAACTATTAGTTTAAGGGGGAGAAAGAATAACATATATTCACAGCTTTTTACAAACTGTGTGGCTAACATCATTTTTTTTTAATTTATACAGTCATACTTTGAACTTCTTATATATTTGGTGTTTTTTCTTTACAGTAAAGTAAAATCTGGAGATGGTAGGTAATTTTTCCAGTGACCTAGGAGGATTTGATGAAAACAGTGAAAGACTTTATTTCTGGGGACTCCAAAATCACTATAGATGGTGACTGCAGCATGGAATGAAAAGATGCTTTCTCCTTGGAGGAAAAGCTATGACCAACCTAGAGAGCATGTTAAAAAGCAGAGACTGCTTTGCCAACAAAGGTCCATCTAGTCAAGGCTATGGTTTTTCCAGTACTCATATATGGATGCGAGAATTGGACTATTAAGAAAGCTGAGTGCCGAAGAATTGATGGTTTTGAACTGTGGTGTTAGAGAAGACTCTTGAGTGTCCCTTGGACTGCAAGGAGATCCAACCAGTCCATTGTAAAGGAAATCAGTCCTGAATATTCATTGGAAGGACTAATGCTGAAGCTGAAACTCCAATATTTTGGCCACCTGATGCGGAGAGCTGACTCATGAGAAAAGACCCTGATGCTGGGAAAGATTGAAGGCAGGAGGAGAAGGGGATGACAGAGGATGAGATGGTTGGATAGTGTCACCGACACAATGGACATGAGTTTGAGCAAGCTCCAGGAGTTGGCTGTGGACATGGAAGCCTCTGGACATGACTGAGCGACTAAACTGAACTGAGGTTTAGATGAGAAGGACTTTTTGAATCATCTTGAGAGTCAGACCTAGAACTTCAGAGGCTTACAGCTCACTTCAGCTTCCTAAGGTAGTAGATCTTATTTTTTTCTAATTTTTATTTTATATAGGAGTATAGGTTTTCCTAGTGGCTCAGATGGTAAACAATTGCCTGCAATGCAGGAGGCCCAGCTTCAATCCCTGGGTCGGGAAGATCCCCCAGAGAAGGAAATGTCAACCCACTCTAGTATTATTGCCTGGAGACTTCCATAGACAGAGGAGCCTGGTGGGAAGCAGTTCATGGAGCTGCAGAGCCAGACGCAACTTCCGCTTTGCTTATGTTGGAATACGCTGCTTAGCAATGCTGTCTGGGTCTCAGGCATACGGTCATTGGTTCATGCTGCGTTGCTGTCTCTCTTCAAATTCTTGTGCTGTGATTTCTTCTGGGCAGCAGGAAATCAGACATCTGCAACAAAGAAGCTGAGAAATGCTACAACTCCTTTCCTCCAAGAGCCTGTTGTCAAACATCTCCCAGCACCCCACTAACAACATTTGTACTAAATAGGTCCCAACGTAGTAGAATGAAAGCCTCCGAATATCCTTCCATTTTCAGCCTTGCTGGGATTCCACATCATGAGAAGGGTTCCATATGGCTTCCTCTGAAATAGCAAACTCCACTCGCCTATTTTTACCATCAAAAGAGGCTACCACTCCTTGTTTCATCACATTTGTTTTCTGAAAGAAGGAGCCCATGGTATCTTTATATCAGTGTTTTATTGTCTGTCTAGTCTGAAAGCTCTAGGGAAAATTACACTGGAAAGCAAGGTTGTGTTTTGCTATAATTATGCGTGACATAAAAGAAGAACACTGTTGGATGAACATGCCATCTTCAGATGCTATAATAGAGTTAAAGTTTAACTGTCAGTGGATGAAATGAGGCCCCTTCAACCTAGAAAAGAATGAAGGTCAGTTTAAATACCTGAGTTCTAATAGCATGGATCCTGTTCACCCTTTTAGGACACTGAAGTGGTCTCCTTTCTTTAGTTTAATTCTAAAACATTATATATATATATACATATATATATATGTTAAACTATGTAATAGTTTTGTATTGGTGTTAATTGGTGTATGAACACATACATTACGTTACTATGCATTAATGATTGTATTGGTACTAATTGAATTAAAGCAATTTGAATTTTTATGGAAAAGGTGCTTTATAAATAGCAAAGAATATTATTTCATATTCAGAACTTTTGCCAACACGCACTACTTTCCTTGTGATTACCTGCCATTTCCAGTAAGTAGCATTTTAACATTGGATATTATCATGGACTCATAATAGGAGACTGTTAAACAACAAAAAAAGGGAATGTCTATACATTATATTCTATTATATCATGTAATTTAAAAATCAAAATGTTCACAAGACTGGTATGATTTGAGCCCATTTAAGGATACCCTGTCATTTTGGAGTAAACATTTTTTCTCATAAAAATTAGATGTTTTATGAGTGTCACATTAAAAAAAAAGAGCTATGCAAAAGAGAACAAAAGTTAATGTTTAGACTAGGTGGTGTCCATCTGTCAGCGATGCATTGCTGAAATTGAATGTCCTCACTCTACTGAGAGCCCTTGGATTTGAAGGTGGGTGAGGAATTAAGAGCAACATGTTACAGGAGGTGAATGTGTCTACTAGGAAAAGGTGGAAGGTTGGGACAAAGTGGGATTCTGCTTTGACTTAGATTCTTAGACTATGCCAAGTTCAGTTCAGTTCAGTAGCTCAGTCGTGTCCGACTCTTTGCGACCCCATGAATCACAGCACGCCAGGCCTCCCTATCCATGACCATTTCCTGGAGTTCACTCAGACTCACGTCCATCGAGTCTGTGATGCCATCCAGCCATCTTATCCTCGGTTGTCCCCTTCTTCTCCTGCCCCCAATCCCTCCCAGCATCGCAGTCTTTTCCAATGAGTCAACCCTTCGCATGAGGTGGCCAAAGTACTGGAGTTTCAGCTTTAGCATCATTCCTTCCAAAGAAATCCCAGGGCTGATCTCCTTCAGAATGGACTGGCTGGATCTCCTTGCAGTCCAAGGGACTCTCAAGAGTCTTCTCCAACACCACAGTTCAAAAGCATCAATTCTTCGGCCCTTAGCCTTCTTTACAGTCCAACTCTCACATCCATACATGACCACAGGAAAAACCATAGCCTTGACTAGACAGACCTTAGTCAGCAAAGTAATGTGTCTGCTTTTGAATATGCTATCGAGGTTGGTCATAACTTTTATTCCAAGGAGTATGCGTCTTTTAATTTCACGGCTGCAGTCACATTCTGCAGTGATTTTGGAGCCCC
Source organism: Capra hircus (assembly GCF_001704415.2). NCBI lineage: Eukaryota > Metazoa > Chordata > Mammalia > Artiodactyla > Bovidae > Capra > Capra hircus. Next base: position 905,246 of record NC_030834.1, on the reverse strand, counting down.
CCAAAATAAAGTCTGACACTGTTTCCACTGTTTCCCCATCTATTTCCCATGAAGTGATGGGACCAGATGCCATGGTCTTCATTTTCTGAATGTTGAGCTTTAAGCCAACTTTTTCGCTCTCCTCTTTTACTTTCATCAAGAGTCTTTTTAGCTCCTCTTCACTTTCTGCCATAAGGGTGGTGTCATCTGCATATCTGAGGTTATTGATATTTCTCCTGGCAATCTTGATTCCAGCTTGTGCTTCTACGAGTCCAGTGTTTCTCATGATGTACTCTGCATAGAAGTTAAATAAGCAGGGTGACAATATACAGCCTTGATGTACTCCTTTTCCTATTTGGAACCAGTCTGTTGTTCCCTGTCCAGTTCTAACTGTTGCTTCCTGACCTGCATACAGATTTCTCAAGAGGTAGGTTAGGTGGTCTGGTATTCCCATCACTTTCAGAATTTTCCACAGTTCATTGTGATCCACACTGTCAAAGGATTTGGCATAGTCAATAAAGCAGAAATAGATGTTTTTCTGGAACTCTCTTGCTTTTTCCATGATCCAGCAGATGTTGGCAATTTGATCTCTGGTTCCTTTGCCTTATCTAAAACCAGTATGAATATCAGGGAGTTCATGGTTCACATATTGCTGAAGCCTGGCTTGGAGAATTTTGAACATTACTTTACTAGCATGTGAGATGAGTGCAATTTTGCGGTAGTTTGAGCGTTCTTTTGCACTGCCTTTCTTTGGAATTGGAATGAAAACTGACCTTTTCCATTCCTGTGGCCACTGCTGAGTTTTCCAAATTTGCTGGCATATTGAGTGCAGCACTTTCACAGCATCATCTTTCAGGATTTGAAACAGCTCAACTGGAATTCCATCACCTCCACTAGCTTTGTTCATAGTACTGCTTTCTAAGGCCCATTTGACTTCACATTCCAGGATGTCTTGCTCTAGATTAGTGATCACATCATCATGATTATCTGGGTCATGAAAATCATTTTTGTACAGTTCTTCCATGTATTCTTGCTATCTCTTCTTAATATCTTCTGCTTCTGTTAGGTCCATACCATTTCTGTCCTTCATCGAGCCCATCTTTGCATGAAGTGTTCCCTTGGTATCTCTAATTTTCTTAAAGAGATCTCTAGTCTTTCCCATTCTGTTTTTTTCCTCTATTTCTTTGCATTGATCACTGAAGAAGGCTTTCTTATCTCTTCTTGCTATTCTTTGGAACTCTGCATTCAGATGCTTATATCTTTCCTTTTCTCTTTGCTTTTTGCCTCTCTTCTTTTCACAGCTATTTGTAAGGCCTCCCCAGAGAGCCATTTTGCTTTTTTGCATTTCTTTTCCATGGGGATGGTCTCGATCCCTGTCTCCTGTACAATGTCACAAACCTCATTCCATAGTTCATCAGGCACTCTATCTATCAGATCTAGGCCCTTAAATCTATTTCTCACTTCCACTGTATAATCATAAGGGATTTGATTTAGGTCATACCTGAATGGTCTAGCAGTTTTCCCTACTTTCTTCAATTTAAGTCTGAATTTGGTAATAAGGAGTTCACGATCTGAGCCACAGGCATCTCCTCATCTTGTTTTTTTGTTGACTGTATAGAACTTCTCCATCTTTGGCTGCAAAGAATATAATCAATCTGATTTGGGTGTTGACCATCTGGTGATGTCCATGTGTAGACTCTTCTCTTGTGTTGTTGGAAGAGGGTGTTTGCTATGACCAGTGCATTTTCTTGGCAAAACTCTATTTGTTTTTGCCCTGCTTCATTCTGCATTCCAAGGCCAAATTTGCCTATTACTCCAGGTGTTTCTTGACTTCCTACTTTTGCATTCCAGTCCCCTATAATGAAAAGGACATCTTTTTGGGGTGTTAGTTCTAAAAGGTCTTGTAGGTCTTCATAAAACTGTTCAACTTCAGCTTCTTCAGCGTTACTGGTTGGGGCGTAGACTTGGATAACTGTGATATTGAATGGTTTGCCTTGGAGACGAACAGAGACTATGCCAAGGGCTGTGTCTAAATAGTAGACAAGAATGACATACATGGAGAAACTTGACCTTACAGTCCTAACCAGTAAGTCTATGGGGAATATAAAAAGGTCTTTTAATCGTCAAATGACATCCTGTGAACTTACCAGGTTCATTATGCCGGATCCTTAAGATTCTTTCTATCTTCATGCCTTTTTTTTTTTTTTTTCTCTTTAAGAATAAGGACCGTTCTTCAAAACCAGTCAGTAAATATTTTATTGCACCTTAGTTCCCAGATAAGAACAGAAGATCAGAGCATCTTTGGTAGCTGTCTAGCGGGGGGGACAGGGTCATGGAGGACATATCTTGGGGTGGGGATAAGCCACCAAGGGAGGGGAAGCAGTTCGAATGAAGGCTAAAGAAAATAGGGGAAGGGCACCTACAGTTTGGTTCTGTGCTTTTTGCATTATGCTGTATACGCAGATTTGTCAATTTCTGGACTAAACCATATTTCTCTGTAGATAATGGAGGCTATATTTTCATAATGATCTATTGTCTGTTTTTACACACACATAAACACACACATATTTTCTCTCAAGGAATTTATAAAACATATTATATATGGTATTTATTTTGATTTTGATAGCCATTCTATGGGTATATATAATTAATTCCTTATGGATAAGATAATTAGGGTTAGGGTTAGGGTTTAGGGTTAGGGTTAGGGTTAGGGTTAGGGTTTAGGGTTAGCGTTAGGCTTAGGGTTAGGAATGTCAGAGATGTCACTTTCTTGCCCTTTGTGAAATACTGGCACATGAAATTTCAACCACAACCCTGCCTTAACCATCATTACTACGTCATCATCCTCCTAGCAGATTATTTAGTAACACGATTCAGGAAGAAAAGTTGTTTTGTGATTTAAATTGTTTGGAAAGGATACCCATGCCCTTGAACAATTAGAAATATGGTTAAAATATATTAAGGCTGTGAGAAATATCACACTTTATCAAAAATAAAACACTTTTGGGTAACCCATTACTTTTTGAAGTTATATGACTTTGAAATATTGATTGAAGAAGGTTATCAATTTCTGATGGACCTAGTACTCTAGAGAACATAACTGGATATCATGAGTTAGGGAAAAGTGACCTGGTCCTTAATTTTCCTCCCTTCTCTTCATATGTCTAGGATTTTGCTAAGATTATTTCTTGTTTATTTATGATGATTTTTAAGTTCAGTATGGAATCCTGAATAGAATTTGCAGAGATGATGCCTAAATGTAAACTCTTTCGTGGGGAACATGGCCAGCAGCTTGTTTAGGGAACTCCTTAAGCATAGTTATCCTAGGGACTAAATGTGGGCTTTGGCTCACCAGGTGCGTATTCATAGATTAGATTTTAAAATTTCATCATTTTCTGGCTTTTACTAGATCATATGCTCCAGGAGGGCAGGGGATAAGTTTTATTTCATTGACCACCTTATGAAAAAGAAAGTGAAAAAATTAGCCACTCAGTTGTGTCCCACTCTTTGCGACCCTGTGGACTGCAACCCGCCAGGCTCCTCTGTCCATGGGATTCTCCAGGCAAGAATACTGGAGTGGGTTGCCATTTCCTTCTCCAGGGGATCTTTCTGACCCAGGCATCGAACACAGTTCCCCTGCGTTGCAGGCAGGCTCTTTACCAACTGATAATTCCTGAGTCATTAAGTGTTACTGAATATATACTTGTTGAAAAAGATCTTGAATAATTTAACTGAGAAGTGGCTTGAAAACTGAGTACATTCTCAAAACTAATCTGTGCCAGGAAACCCCAGGATAGTGGTTCTCCTTGGGGTGGGGGTCAGGGGTGGCCCCCGGAAGGGAGCAAATGGAGCCTTCTGGGGCTCACACAGTATTTGTTCCTTGGTTTTTGTGTCGGTTACATGAGTGTGCTCAGTGTGTAAGAATCCACCATATATGCACTTCCCATATATTTTTGTACTTTATTATATTGTAATATATTACATATATATTATATTGTAATGTATTATATTACATATATATTATATTGTAATGTATTATATTACATATGTATTACATTGTAATATTCAGGGAAACAGGCAATCCCAAAGTGAACTATGGCTTCATCTATTTCATCAATCCATTCTGAATATGTCTGCTCATATACATACATGGAGGTCAAGAATTTATTACTAATTATTGAAGATGACTAGGGCCTGTTAAACCTCACTCGGGTAAGCTATGCTTAGATGGACTTGAAATGCAAACATACTGTAATTGCCTTGTCTGGGCTTTTCCATCCTGCTTTGGAAACTTTTTCAGATTATGGTTCCCTAAATGCTTGGGCTGCACAGAGGAGTAGGGAAGTTATCCCTATTGTGATTCAAATTTTTGGCTTCATTTGCATTATTTAATTTAGTCCATTCAGTGGTTTTGAGTTGAATATTATTATCTCTGCTTTATAGGTCAAAATACCAAGATCCAAAGGACTGAATTTATTAGTCTAAAGTCACCAGGCAGGCATGAGACTTCAGTTCAGACTCTTTAGTCTTTTCTACACAGGCTTTTATACATACTGTACTGCCATGAAATCAACTGTAGTGAGAGGCATCACTGTCTTGGTTAAAGCAAAGCAAAATAAACAAGCAAAGAAAAAACTAAACAGTTCATCACAAATTAGACTGTAAACATACCATGGTCTGAAATTTCAATTTAGTTTTGATATCAATGTTTGACATGAGTGAATTCTATGGATTTGACTTTTTAATTTTGACATTTTTGATTCATAATAAAAATACACATATACCTTGTACATGCTTCTGTATGCCTTTATATAAACACAAATATTATATATGTGCTGTAAGTATAAGACAAATGAAATGCTCATAATTATCCATCAATAAGCAAGTGTTCTGTGAGTTTTTTAAAGCTGTCTTTAACTTACTAAATCAGACACATTCATAAAACTGAATAACACCTTTATCACCTCATTCTCTCTTTGTTTCCAAGCAGCATAAATCGTATTTAAAAGTTTACATTTGTCAGTAAACGTCTTCTGCTGTTGGAATGGTTCAAGGTTAGAAGTGAAGCAGGTTGGACAGAAGTTAAGTATGGAACAATAATAGCAAAATAAACATGTGAATTTGCTCTTTTAATGCCCTTTGATAAGGCCTTGAGGAAGCAAGAGACTTCCATCAGGTGAAGTCTGGTAACAACTTATTTAGATTGCATTTTCTTCTGCCTTAAGAATGTGGATTTTCTTCTTTTATTTAATTAAAAAATGTCATTTAGTTGCTGGGTAAAATTTACAAAAAAAGGAGAAATGAGTCAATTCTAAAAGGTTCATTTAGTTTCTGACAATCTTTTTCACAGCTGCAATGAACTAAGAAGAAAGTGAAAGTTGATTAGTATGTGCAATTAATCATTTAGGTAAAAGAAAGGGAGTCTTTAGTTTTCAATGAACAGAAACAGTGGCACATGAAGGCAAAATCAGTGGTTGACGAGTAGCTTATGTATCTCCTGAATAAAGTCTAATTTGGAAAAAAAAAAGTGTGATTCCAGTAGCATTCATTTATGATTATTGAAGTCATTTATTCTCTGTGGCACAAAATATATCACTTGTTGAAATATATTGGCTTTTAAAAATTATCTCTTACTATTTATTTTCCCTATTCAAAGTGAACACGATGCTGACTTACAAGCATATTCGATGGAAACTGGATGCTCTGCCTCTGAAAGGACATTTCAGAAGAGATTTGCTTCCCCTGAAAGGTCAGAGAAAACTATCAGAGTCATAGTGTGAAAGGTGAAAACCTGGTCACTCAAAGGAAAACAAATGCTATCCAAACAGGTTCTAGACTGGTTTTGGTTGCAGGGGAGCTCAGTAAGGATGAATACAGAAGCGGAGATAGGTCAGGTACCTCCGGAAACACTGTAGGGCACTCACTACAGAAAAGGACTTGATCTTTGTCCGGACTTTGTGTCCAGACATGGAAATCACACAGTAAAGTCAGCAGGAAACGTTACAAGCAAAGGATGATTAAGCAGCAACAAGAGATTAGCTACTGAGGAGTAAAGGGAGCTCCGCCGAAGTTAAGAACAGAGGTCATAGGGAGCAGCCCAGCACCTCTGGCACCTGGGGCAGAATACTTCAGGGACAACCCTTTGGGAAGATGTTCTCTATCCACACGTTGTAATCCCCACGGTCAAAGTCCTTAGCATCTTCAGTGGAGCAGATGTTTTTCTGGAACTCTCTTGCTTTCTTCATGATCTAACGAGTGTTGGCAATTTGATTTCTGTTTCCTCTGCTTCTTCGAAACCCAGCTTGTACATCCGGAAGTTTTGGTTCACGTACTGTTGAAGCCTGGCTTGAAGGATTTTGAGCATAATCTTGCTAGCATGTGAACTAAGGACGATTGTGTGGTAGTTTGAACATTTTTTGGCATGCCCTTCTTAGGAATTGGAATGAAAACTGACCTTTTCCAGTTCTGTGGCCACTGCTGAGTTTTCTGAATTTGCAGACATATTGAGTGTATCCCATTAACAACATCATCTTTTTTACAATTTTCAGTAGCTCAGCTGGAATTTCATCACCTTTGACTCTGTGGGTCACAACAAACTGTGGAAAATTCTTAAAGAGATGGTAATACCAGACCATATTATTGGTCTCCTGAGAAACCTGTATGCAGGGCAAGAAGCAACAGTTAGAACTGGACACGGAGCAATGGACTGGCTCAAAACTGGGAGGAGAGTACAACAAGGCTTATATTGTCACCAGCTTGTACATGTGTGCCCAGGCTGTCCGACTCTTTGCCACCCTGTGGACTGTAGCCCACTGGACTCCTCTGTCCATGGGATTCTGAGGCAAGGATACTGGAGTGGGCTTCCATTTCCTACTTCAGGGAATTAATCTTCTGGTTCCAGGAACTGAACCCATATCTCCTGTGTCTCCTGAATTGGAAAGCAGATTCTTTTACCACTGAGTCACTTGGGATGCCACAAAGTGAGGCAAAAAAAGAAAAAAAAAAAAAAAGCCCTGAGCACTTAGGGTCCCTGAGCAGATATGCACAGCAGCTGGCCCTATGTCCTGCTGGGCATGGAGTGTCAGGCCCATCCCCACACACAGCCACAGCGATCTCTCTTCTCTTCCCTGAACACCCCGCCTCTCCCTACCTCTGGACAGTGGCCTCTGCTGACCCTTCGCTCTGGTGCCTGTCACCAGGAGTGCCCCATGGCGGCCTCTCATCATCAGGAGATCTCTCCCATCATCTTAGTAGAAGCCCTGAGCCCTCCACCCCGGCTTTAATGCTATTTTAAAGTTTAAAGAAGTGGCTTTATAGATTAGAGTGACAACGTGTCTGGGAGTTCCCTGAGGAAAAGAAATAGACGGACTTTCTTGGTGGCCCAGGGGTTAAGAATCCACCTGCCAATACAGGGGACACGGGAAGATCCCAGGTCCAGGATAAATCACAAACTGGAGTCAAGGTTGTCAGGAGCAACACTGATCACCTCAGGTGTGCAGATGATGCTACTGTAATGACAGGAAGCGAAGAGGGACTACAGAGGCTCTTGATGAAGGTGAAAGAGCCGACTTAGAACCCAACATTCAAAAACCTAAGACCACGGCATCCGGTGCCATCACTTCATGGCAAATAGATGGGAAAACAGTGGAAACAGTGACAGATTTATTTTCCTGGGCTCCCAAATCACTGCAAGTGGTGATTATGGGCATGAATTTAAAAGATGTTTGCTCCCTGGAAGGAAAGCTATGACAAACCTAGACAGTGTATTAAGAAGCAGGGACATCACTTTGGTGACAAAAGTCCATACTGTCAAAGCTATGGTTTTTCCAGTGGTCATGTATGGATGTGAGAGTTGGACTGTGAAGAAGGCTGAGCACTGAAGAATTGATGCTTTTGAACTGTGGTGTTGGAGAAGACTCTTGAGAGTCCCTTGGACTGCAAGGAGATCCAACCAGTCCATTCTGAAGGAGATCAATCCTGGGATTTCTTTGGAAGAATGATGCTGAAGCTGAAACTCCAGTACTCTGGCCACCTCATGCGAAGAGTTGACTCATTGGAAAAGACTGTGATGCTGGGAGGGATTGGGGGCAGGAGGAGAAGGGGACGACCGAGGATGAGATGGTTGGATGGCATCACTGACTCAATGGACATGAGTTTGAGCAAGCTCCGGGAGTTGGTGATGGACAGGGAGGCCTGGTGTGCTGCAGTCCATGGGGTCCCATAGAGTCAGACACGACTGAGTGGCTGAACAGCTATGAAACACAATCAGTGACCACCTAGTAGTTCCTAGTTTTTTGCTTCATGAGAGAGTTGGGTCTATAATGGAGTATTTTTCTGTTTTAGACTCTGACTGAAAATGGGCTCTGTTAACATATCATGTTGTGACATTACAATTTTTGCTTTAAAAACCTCTTTTTCTTAAAATGAAAATCAGCAAAGCAGTGTTAAACGTCCCCTTTTCCTGAGTAGAAAGAAAAAAAATATCTCTTGGATTTATTTGCTTTTAGCTTAAAAACAAAATCCTATCCAATTAAAATATCTTGATGTGTTATGAATATAGTAGTCCTCAAATTTATGTCTGAATCAAATGTCTGAGTTTGTTACTATCTTCGCAGTTTTCTGAAGGTTGTCTTTTTTTCTACTGAAATAATAAATTGGTAAATATCAAGTGTGAGATGCTTGTATCTTTAATATGCCAGCACCTTCTGTCTTAGAGCCATGTCGTGCCAGATGGAGCATTTCATAAACACTGTAAGAAACAAATTACATTAGATACCCTGGCTAGCACAGTGACACACAGCACCTTGATATAACTCAATTTTGTCTTTGCCTACATCTGAACCATTGCATTTTAAATCAGCACTGGGATGGTATAAACTATCATGTTTGAATAGAATGATAAATCTGCCCAATATGTTTGTAAAGCAGCCAGCCTTTATTAATTTCTTCGTAGCAATATTTATGCTAATAGTTAAACCTTAGAATAGCAAAGTAAGATTATTTTTCCCCCAAACCTAGTTTTTAAAGGTGGTATCTTTTTAATGGATATTTCAAGGACTATGAAAGAGAGCCATTGGAAAAGATTGAGGCACTCTCAGCATTCGCAGGTAAGCAGGTGACTGAATGTTGGCGTCTTGCTGCTGCTGTTGTCTTTTAGTCGCTCAGTCGTGTCCCACTCTTTGTGACGCTATGGACTATAGCCCACCAGGCTCCTCTGTCCATGGGGTTTTCAGGGGAATGGACTGCGATTTTGAAATGAATTTTTTAAGAAATTATTAATACTAACTTACAGGCTGAAGAAAAGATACATAATTCCCATCACAAATTGCTATAATTCCTTTGATACTTAAAGAAGGAATATATTTATTTTCAATATGTAAATGAGAGAGTAACAGAACACTCAGGAGAAAATAGCAATTAGTAGATAGATAATACAGAAAGATAAATATAGACAAAAGGTGAGCAACAGATATGTAAATAGATGTGTGATAGAAAGCCAAAAGCAGTATTTATTTCTCCAATTTGAATAATAAAATGTTCTTTCATAGTCTAAGTGCTTAATTTAAACAAGCACTTCTAGTTTAAAAATGTTATTACAGATGCTGTTTTAGAGATGAATTGATAACACAGGTTGCCACAACTATAGTAAAACACTTTAAAAAGTGAGGTCTGTATGACAAAGACAGAGCTTGAGCAGCCTCCTTCTGGCTTAGTGGTTACGAATCCACCCGCAGCAAAGGAGACGCAGCTTCTGTCCCCAGGTTGGGAAGATCCTCTCGAGGAGGAAATGGCAAAATCCACTGCAGTGTTCTGGCCTGGAGAATCCCATGGGCAGAGGAGCCTAGTGGGCCACAGTCCATGGGGTCACAGAGTCGGACACGACCGAGCGACTGAGAATACACACACACACCTTTTTTTCCACAAACACCTTCCTGTCCACCTTCGCCTGCCCTCTTAATGTCCAGGGGGCCTATCTCGGGGCCTGCCTCTGAACCCCAAGAATTCACAGCACTCCCTCCGCACCACCACTGTGAGGAGCCTTCTGCATGATTGTGTTTCCATTCCTATGACAAAGTGATAATTGTTTTCTTCATGATGTGGCTTCCCATTACAATCTGTTTTATCACGCAGTTTAGTAGAAACCAAGAAAAGTTCAGGAAATGCCTCATGAATTCATAGATTAAAATCATTTTCTTAATTGGAAACTTCTTTAATCTCATGAAGGAGACAATGAAATTCGTAGCTGCATGGCTAAGTGCAGAAATGGACAGCTTTTTTTTTCAATTAGTGCACTAAAATACAATTTCAATATGCTGGTGATAGTGAGTTAATTAAAATATAAAGCACCAGAAAACTGTGTAAATCAGGAATTGCATAAATCATAATAAAAATTCCTAGAATTTTCTCCCTTAAAAAAAGAACTTATCAGTAAGCATACAGTTTGAAATGTGTGATCAAAGAAAATATATTGTACTATGCAAAAGAATCCAGCCAATGATATAGCAAAATAGCTCTTTCACAAATACCCTTGCTAAATCATGCCTGTTCTCTTTGCTGAGTCAGTTATCTGCCTGAGAAAGAAAATATATACGATTAATTCAAACTTATCATGCTATCATTGCATGACCACCATTTAGAACAAAGATGCTGATCTGATTTGATTGAGAATAGGTCTCTTTTAGAGGTGCCTTCTATTATAAAGTTACTGTAACAAATTTTTAGAAATTACTGAAACATAAAAGGAAAAACACTCATAATCTTAACAACCTGGCATAAATTTTATATTTTTTTAATCTTATTTCCTATCCAGCTTTTTTTTTTAAAGCATTACAGTGTTTATATGCAGAGGCTTTTCTTACTCTCTGTTATAGAGTCAGCATTTTGAGCTTATTAGTCTTTGTTAACACTCAATTTTAATTGTTGAAAAATATTCCACTCTCTGGTTTTAAACTATTCCTTTATTACTACATTTGGGCATTTTCTTGTCTGTAGTTTTTGTTGTAATTTGAATAGAACTGTCACTTTAATAAAGGTAATTATTAAGTACAAGAAGGGGATTTACTGGCTTGAAGCAAAAGAACTTGAATTTTTTTCCTGCTTTTCTTACTATTTCTTGCTATACCTTGAGCAAGAGATACTTAGTACACATTTTTTAAAATACAGAAGTGAAAAAATAGTATTATTGTTCAAGTGATCTTTCTGTTCTAAAAGCATGCCCAAAAAAGCCTATGAGCACTTTGAAGTCACGGGAAATGGCATTGGACCAGTCCTCTTTCTCGTGATCCATGACAGACTGCTTATATTTTCTTGGCCTAGGTTTATCCAAGGTATTAGACACAGCTTTTGAGGGGTTTCTTTGGATATTAAGCAAGAAATTCAAAAATTAAACAAGAAAGTAGTTAGTAGAGTAACAGCCAAATTCAAGTCATTATCGTATTATCAGTTCCTTAAAAATCGATGTTGGTATTGATAATCTTGATAATCTCAGTTCTTCAATAAATTCACTAAAATGCATGTTTAAAATATTTCTCCAGAAACTCATGATTATTAAGTCAATATATTCAGCTAACATGTGCTGACTGAAAGGTCTTCGATGGGGTGGGATTTTGTAACTCCTGGAATTGGCCAGTGTTTTCTGCACCACACACTCTCTGGATAAGATATCTGAACGATTGATTCAATCGGCCAGGCAATCGATCTGAATTGGTTCTTGAGACAGTATTTATCAAAGAGACATGGCTCTGAGTGATGTGTGTGGCTGCAGGCATTCACACCTCACGCTCCCACAATGACGTGCAGATGTAATGGGCTCCTCTCAAGCTTTAATTTGGCAAGGAATCCCTGCCTATGAAAGAAAGAAGGTGACAGCTGTCTGAGGAGGCTCACAGTGTACAGGAGAGATTACAGAGCTGCAAAGACAGGCCTCTGCTCTGCCAATACCATCGTCACCATTTAATATTTATCAGGACATCCACAGCGCGCCTTGTCCTTTACAGGCTGCAGACGTCACTGGGCATCAGAAGAGGGAAGGAGATGTGAGTCAGCATGTGCAAACACGAACCCGATACCTGGCGCCCTCCAATGTCCACGTGATATTTAGGAAGACGCTGCTCACTGCTGAGTCTTGAGATTGTACGCAGTGGTGGGAACATCACATCCTGCACTAACAGGCCTTCGACAGGAGAAGAAGCAAAGGGGAGAGGCGAGAATCTTTAAGGAATGATCCTGATATCAAGATACAGTTGAATGCTGCATTGAGGGTGTGCTGTCTGTCTGTCTTTGTTCCTAGAGGTGAAGTGAAGAAGGCAGATAGATGCAAAGCCTTATATTTCAAGCATCACACCTAAGAGGTTAAACGGCTCTGAGAACTCTTCTGTTTCTGGGAGGTTACTGTAGAATAATAGAAAACACTCTGTACTGAAGCAAAGATTTATATTTTGATGTGAGTCAATACCATCAGCAATTTTGATTTGATTTTATACTTCTACTCTAACAACTTATTAATTTTTGATTGAAAACTAATAGGAGAAATTATATAAAGTTTTAAAATGTATAAAGAATATAATACAAGTCAGTTTCTTAAATTCACTGCATTTAATATTTTCCGTGCTACATTTCCATTCAGTCATATTTCCATTTAGAAAGTCTTTTCCTTACGAAACTTTAATTTTCTCTCTGTGATTAGAATGTAAGTACTTTCTCATTTAATATTCTAGCAAATGATTTATATTATTCTTTTCAATAGCTGATTATTAAACATTCTTTAAGATATATAAATGGAAAATATATTTCTGGAACAAAAAGTCATGCCCACTTTATATTTTGATGAATACCAAAGAATGCTTTTTTAATACTTATTACAAAGTATTGGCTATATTCTCCCCGCTGAACAATACATCCCTGAGCTTATCTTACAACAAATAGTTTGTGCCACCAACTCCCTTACTCATATATTGCTCTTTCCCTACTCACTGTAATCACTAGCTTGTTCCTTACACCTGTGAGTGTGTGTGTGAGTGTGTGTGTGAGTGTGTGTGTCTGTGTTTGTGTGTGTGAGAGTGTGTGTGAGTATGTGTGTATGAGTGTGTGTGTGAGTGTGTGTTTGTGTGTGTGTGTGAGTGTGTGTGTGTGAGTGTGTGTGTGTGAGTGTGTGTGTGTGTGTGTGTGTGTGTGTGTGTGTATTGGCTTCCCCAATAGCTCAGTGGTAAAGAATCTGCCAGCCAATGCAGGTGACTGGAAGGTCAGAAAGATCCTCTGGAGAAGGAAATGGCAACTCACTCCAGTATTCTTATCTGGAGAATCCCAGGGACAGAGCAGCCTGGTGGGCTACAAAGTCCACGGGGTTGCAAACAGTCAGACAGGGCTGAGAAACTAACACCCTCATTTTGACTATGGTTTTACTCACTGGAGATACTTAGTGTAGCCAACACCATAGCGACAAGTGTTAAGTGGTGGTTGTCAGGTGCTGGGGTAACAGAAATGGAGAATTTCTGTTTAATGTGGGCAGAGCTTGTTTTTCAAGATGAAAAGAGTTATGGAGATGAATGATGGTGGTTTCACTACTTTATGAATGCATTTAATATCCTGGACTATATAGTTAACACAGTTAGAATGGTACATTTCATGTGCTTTTCCACATTAAAAAAGACTAAGGTCCGTCTAGTCAAGGCTATGGTTTTTCCTGTGGTCATGTATGGATGTGAGAGTTGGACTGTGAAGAAGGCTGAGCACCGAAGGATTGATGCTTTCGAACTGTGGTGTTGGAGAAGACTCTTGAGAGTCCCTTGGACTGCAAGGAGATCCAGCCAGTCCATTCTGAAGGAGATTGGCCCTGGGATTTTTTGGAAGGAATGATGCTGAAGCTGAAACTCCAGTACTTTGGCCACCTCATGAGAAGAGTTGACCTATTGGAAAAGGCTCTGATGCTGGGAGGGATTGGGGGCAGGAGGAGAAGGGGACGACCCAGGATGAGATGGCTGGATGGCATCACGAACTCGATGGATATGACTCTGAGTGAACTCTGGGAGTTGGTGATGGACAGGGAGGCCTGGTGTGCTGTGATTCATGGGGTCGCAAAGAGTCGGACATGGCTGAGAGACTGAACTGAACTGAACTGAAAAGTTTTTGATATGTGTTGGTTTAAGAGGGCCTTGTTACTTTTAAATTAAAATTTGTTTCCAGTGCTTTTCTTTTTCTACATTGGCCTTTAATTCATCTGAACTCATTTTCATAAGCTAATGTTTTTCTCCAAATTTTATATCTGTTTAATTACCCTAATACTCTTCAGCTAACAGTGGTATTGGTGCCAACTTTAGTTTATACCATGCCGTGTTTATATATCCATGGACCTATTACTGATGTCACCCTAATCCACCAGTCTGCATGTAACTGATGGGTGGGAAGCCAGTCATTGGAAGAACAGAGAGGAGAGTGTTCTTGGTTAAGGAAGCAGAAAATGCAGCAGTCCCAAGACGGAAGGATCTCCTTTTTTGAGAAAGAATAGTAGACTGGGATGTTTAGAGTGTCCTGAGTCAAGGTTCATGATGAAATGTGAAAGATTCATGGGGCAAGACCACGCAGGATGCTGTGGTTGCTGCCTCTGGGTGAGGCCTCAGCCTGGTGAGGCTCTCAAGGTGCACGGGCGGACACACTTTTGGTCACTGCTCCTTCAGAGCAGATTGGAGATGAAGTCTGTCCTCCTCTACACTGCACTGGCCCTCTCTCGTGTCATTCCAAGCAATCAGGTTGAGATGGCGAGTGGGAGAACCCACAGCTGGATTGAGTAGATGGCAGAAAAGTGCAGTGTGGAGACAGGGGGGTGGGAGTTCTATCCAAATGACTTGGTCGCGTAGATTATGCAGTCTCTCCCAGACTCAGCTGATGAAGATGTCCTTGTAAACAGCTCCTTTGCTCCCCTTCTGTTTGTTCATCCCACTTTTCTTCAGATCTAAATCATAAGGATGAGATCACGAGGCAACATTTAACCCAGCCCCTCATTTTTGCTTTAATGAATGTACTCAATGCCTTCCCAAACCTATCAATTTATTTCCTGGAGTAGAGTGAGAATGAGAATGAAGAATGAAGTTGTGAAAGAATGACTGACTTTCACCCCTTAGTAAATTTGCTGGTGGACCACATGGGCAAGATGGCACCCAAAGGAAGATAAGGAGAAATGAGCAGGTCTGCATGACACAGAAAAATGAAGAACAGTCTGACCTCCTGCCCTAATGATTCATTGAACTTGTTTCTCCTTTTTCCCTTTAAAAATCGTCTTTTTGAGCTGATGTCTGAACACAGGCCCACCGTCTCCCCAGATTGCCAGCTGTTAAGTAAAGCCTCTTTCCCTTCTGCTGACACTCGGCAGCCAACTTACTGGCTTTTGTGGCTTCTTCATCTGCAGATCTCACTTGCTCCCTGTAGCCCTTCTTTTGAATTCCCCAGTCCCTCCTCTTTAGCTGCTCCCTAACGATGCACACACCTCTTCCTTAGAGGACCGTGTCTTTGGATTCTCCAGGTGTCAGATGATCACACAAGGGTGCTCGAGAAGGAAGCAGAATTCACAGGACCCATCCCAGAACCACCTGTGATTTCCCAGAGCTTCTGTACCCAACAACAGTGAATAGTTTCGTGTGATATTTCCCTTCTTTCAAATGGCTTTCCATATTGGCATAACCTGTGATTATTTAAAGATTTACACTTGTATCATGAGTGCATGTAAATATTTAGAGAGCTTTTGGTGCAGTGGGTGGGGTAGGAACTGGGCACATACCCTCACAGGAAAGTGCTTAAAAGTTGAAGATAACGGTAATAATACCTTACACTTTAAAATGAATGCATGCCTGATGACATATATGCTCACATTTGAGTCTTACGACATCCTTTTAGGAGAGGTTCAATTGTTAGTAATAGTTTATGGCTAAGAAACAAGTTGAAAAAGAAGAAATCACTTTCTTAAAACACATACAAACAGAGTTTTCCTAATTTTGTGGTTGTAGTTCTTTTTAGTATATTATTGTGTCCTCCTTCTGTTTAATTAGACAAGGGGTAATATTGTCTTCATATTATTTACATTTTCTTAAGGGCTAACATTAGGAAAATGAGCAATTAACTCACTATTACAGAACCGAAACGCCTTATTACTTCTTAGTTGTGAAGGCAGAAAGGTTGTGCTAATAGAACCTCAAACTAATGAATAACCTTTTATCATGAATTATAATGTAACACCTGTAACATTTAGCTATAACAATATTTTAATTTAGTGAAGCTTTCTATGGTAATGTTAGCACAATTACGTGAAAATCAAGCAGAAAGAAAGATTGGAAGAATCTTAATGGAAACCATTAAACAGATGACCTACACTCTCAGAATATTTATAAGTAAGAGAAAAAAAATCTATTTTCCACTTTAAGAAATGAACTAAAGGAAGATAATTTCGGCCCAAGGTAAAGCTGAGAGAGCGCGGATGACGACATTGGACATATTTTTGGAATCTCTGTGTCCGTTCTCTTTCTTTTTCTTATGACTCCTTTTGCCCATTTCTCCTACTTCAGCTAGGGCATTTCCACCCAGACACATGCACATTCTCTGACAATATGAATTTTTCAGTGGTCTTTTTAGTGTATTTTGAGGATGGTATTAAACCTTTGGGAGAAAAAAACATGCAAGCAAAGCAGGAAACTCTTTACCCATAAGCTGTATTTCCAGACAGTAAGTGCCACCTCTGTTGTGCCGTTCACCATACGCCTTCTGTTATGTCAGCACTGGTCAGCATGTGTGGAGGAGCAATGGTGCACGCAAGTGCTGCAGTTACGAGCGCTGCTCATCCTCTTTGTTACAGCAGGAGAGTGGGCCTGATGCTCAGAATTCACAGTTGCTTTCTTATATCCGCAACTTTTCAGAGACGTGGGCCATTTGCTTCTCCTGTAGCAATTTAGGGAGAATAACTCTTGACAAATAGTTAGAAAGGCATACACATACCAAATACGCATTTGTGAAAGAAAATACTTTTCCTAAGTTGAACAGATTAGGCAACTTTCATCATGAAAAAACCACTCTGACAAAGTGAGCTGGGCAACCTGGCCTTTTCAGGCCAGCTGGGCCGCCCTTAATGTTGTATGGAAGACAGAACAATGTTATAACATGGCATGCTGTTATTTCTATAATCCCCATGCACTCTAAACGAAGCCTCCCAGGTGCTATATAAGATTAATAGCAGTGAAAAAGTCTGTGTACAGTAAACTCACCAATAGTTTAGCCATTCCAAGTAGATTCATAACATACCCCTTAGTATGGAAATAACAAAATGAATCTCAAATACCACCCTCCCCCCCCCCACACACAGAGATCTTAAAAAATAAGAAAAACAAATTGACTGGAATAGTAATCTGTCGCCTCACAGCCCAGAGGATCCATTTCTCTTCATCAAAGGGATAGATAGATTCCCCTTCATTCATTACTTTTTCTGATTTGAGTTGTAGTTCTGAGGCTCTTTGTTGAGAATTCAAAGGCTTCCAGACAAGCTATGGTCCTTGTTTTAATTAAGACCAAGAGATAGCCATACGAGTTCTTTCGCAATAAATGAAAGTTCATTTCTACTTGAAAAGAGTCAGGAAGCTAGGACAATGAGAAAGAAGATGGAAAAGTGAACGAAAGGGGAAAATGCACTGGGCGGTGCTATTGATTGTCAACAAATACTAATTTGTTCTTTGTTGTGAACCTTTTCATCAGGAGAATCTCCATCAGGTACAACGTGATGTTTCCAATGAATGTCCACAAGGCAACAAGACGAGAAATTCACTCTGCAGGGCAGCAAAGGCGAACTCTGCAACCGAACAGGGGAGATCAACGCAAGTCCAAGTAATACCATTTAAACACATAATAAGAAAGGCTTCAGACCAAGGAATGATGTAATTAAAAGACAGTCTTCTTGAAACCTGAGAAAGTTTGGGCTTAAAAAAAAATCAAGTTTCAATAAAAAGAAACCTCTTGACAATGTAACCATAGTTGAAAACACTCCACTTTTAAGAGAAAAATGCTGGTCTTTTTTGTTTTTTTGCTTTACACTTTCCATTCAGAATGGAATGTTGAGCCTGAACATACAGAGAGAAGCAAGAGCCGCTTCAAGGAGGATTTACCATCACAATCGTGCTGATTGGCTTTGTCACAGTTACTTGCGAGATCTCAAGGTCTGGACGACTGCTGTCTCCATTTTTGTTTTTCTGAGAAGGAAATGAACATAGAAACCTACAGTGCTATGCCCCCAAGTGAGGATGATAAAGACGAATATTGTTTTTTTGTGTCCTTGTGTAGTGTAAGGTTTGACAGTTGGATTTTCTCTTTTCTGTAACGCAAGTGCCTGCCTCAAGGTTTGATTGCTGAGGCATCTGCTTTCAAAGAGGGGTCCACTTGAAGACAGCTGTTAGAATCCACACTGCCAGCCTCAGGGCTACACCAAGACAGCTGTTAGAGTCCACACTGCCAGCCTCAGGGCTACACAAAGGGCCAGGCCATCTGTCCCCACTGAGTCGCCTTTGTTTTAGAGAGGCTGGCTATTTTTGGCACCTGACAACTTGGGCTGGGGCCACTGCTTTGTTCCTTTTCCACACTTTAATTCTCCACCCTTATTTTGAACTCACAAATAAAGAGTGAGCTCACAAAATCCAAGGGCGCCAGTAAAAGCAAAACGATGGCCCTTGTGCCTTCTTTCAGTTCAGTTCATCTCAGTCGCTCAGTCATGTCCCACTCTTTGCGATGCCATGAATCACAGCACGCCAGGCCTCCCTGTCCATCACCAACTCCCGGAGTTCACCCAAACTCATGTCCATTGATCAGTGATGCCATCCAATCATCTCATCCTCGGTCGTCCCCTTCTTCTCCTGCCCCCAGTCCCTCCCAGCATCACAGTCTTTTCCAATGAGTCAACTCTTCGCATGAGGTGGCCAAAGTATTGGAGTTTCAGCTTCAGCATCATTCCTTCCAAAGAACACCCAGGGCTGATCTCCTTCAGAATGGACTGGTTGGATCTCCTTGCAGTCCAAGGGACTCTCAAGAGTCTTCTCCAACACCACAGTTCAAAGCATCAATTCTTCAGTGCTCAGCCTTCTTCACAGTCCAACTCTCACATCCATACATGACCACTGGAAAAATCATAGCCTTGACTAGATGGACCTTTGTTGGCAAAGTAATGTCCCTGCTTTTGAATATGCTATCTAGGTTGGTCATAACTTTCCTTCCAAGGAGTAGGCATCTTTTAATCTCATGGCAGCAATCACCATCTGCAGTGATTTTGGAGCCCAAAAACATAAAGTCTGACACTGTTTCCACTCTTTCCCCATCTATTTCCCATGAAGTGATGGGACCAGATGCCATGGTCTTCATTTTCTGAATGTTGAGCTTTAAGCCAACTTTTTCACTCTCCTCTTTCACTTTCATCAAGAGGCTCTTTAGTTCTTCTTCACTTTCTGCCATAAGGGTGGTGTCATCTGCATATCTGAGGTTATTGATATTTCTCCTGGCAATCTTGATTCCAGCTTGTTTCTTCCAGCCCAGCATTTCTCATGATGTACTCTGCATATAAGTTAAATAAACAAGGTGACAATATATAGCCTTGACATACTCCTTTTCCTATTTGGAACCAGTCTGTTGTTCCATGTCCAGTTCTAACTGTTGCTTCCTGACCTGCATATAGGTTTCTCAAGAGACAGGTCAGGTGGTCTGGTATTCCCATCTCTTGAAGAATTTTCCACAGTTTATTGTGATCCACACAGTCAAAGGCTTTGGCAGTCAATAAAGCAGAAATATATGTTTTTCTGGAACTCTCTTGCTTTTTCCATGATCCAGAGGATTTTGGCCATTTGATCTCTAGTTCCTCTGCCTTTTCTAAAACCAGCTTGAACATCTGGAAGTTCACAGTTCACGTATTGCTGAAGCCTGGCTTGGAGAATTTTGAGCATTACTTTACTAGCATGTGAGATGAGTGCAATTGTGTGGTAGTTTGAGCATTCTTTGCCATTGACTTTCTTTAGAATTGGGATGAAAACTGACCTTTTCCAGTCCTATGGCCACTGCTGAGTTTTCCCAATTTGCTGGCATATTGAGTGCAGCACTTTCACAGCATCATCTTCCAGGATTTGAAATAGCTCAACTGGAATTCCATCACCTCCACTAGCTTTGTTCATAGTGATGCTTTCTAAGGCCCACTTGACTTCACATTCCAGGATGTCTGGCTCTAGGTGAGTGATCACACCATCGTGATTATCTGGGTCATGAAGATCTTTTTTGTACAGTTCTTCCGTGTATTCTTGCCACCTCTTCTTAATATCTTCTGTTTCTGTTAGGTCCATGCCATTTCTGTCCTTTATTGAGCCCATCTTTGCATGAAATGCTCCCTTGGTATCTCTAATTTTCTTGAAGAGATCTCTAGTCTTTTCTATTCTGCTGTTTTCCTCTGTTTCTTTACATTGATTGCTGAGGAAGGCTTTCTTATCTCTCCTTGCTATTCTTTGGAACTCTGCATTCAGCTGCTTTTGTCTTTCCTTTTCTCCTTTGCTTTTTGCTTCTCTTATTTTCACAGCTATTAGTAAGGCCTCCTCAGACAGCCATTTTGCTTTTTTACATTTCTTTTCCATGGTGATGATCTTGATCCCTGTCTCCTGTACAATGTCATGAACCTCATTCCATAGTTCATCAGGCACTCTATCTATCAGATCTAGGCCCTAAAATCTATTTCTAACTTCCACTGTATAATCATAAGGAATTTGATTTAGGTCATACCTGAATGGTCTAGTGATTTTCCCTACTTTCTTCAATTTAAGTCTGAATTTTGCAATAAGGAACTCATGATCTGAGCCACAGTCAGCTCCCGGTGCCTTCTTCGAAAGTGAAAGTGAAGTCAGTCAGTCGTGTCCGACTCTTTGCAACACCTTGGGCTGTAGTCTACCAGGCTCCTCTGTCCATGGGATTTTCCAGGCAATAGTCCTGGAGTGGATTGCCATTTCCTTCTCCAGAGGATCTTCCCAACCCAGGGATTGAACCCGGGTCTCCCGCATTGTAGACAGACGCTTTACGGTCTGAGCCACCTTCTTTATCCACCCGCAGACTGACTGTCTGGCTCCAGGTGGGCCATGCAATCTCCACATCTTGCAAGTGATAAACTCTTTTTCTTTTTTAGGTTTTCAGAGCATTATTGCTGAAGGGCATCTTGCAATCATAAGAACCACAAGGGCTGGTCCAGCCACGAGACGGGTTACTGGCCAACCGAGACCGGCACAGAGTGAACACAAGTCTTGGCAAACGGGATTCTGCCGCTCACGTGTGGCATCTAACTTTTAAAAATGATACAAATGCATTTACTTACAAAACAGAACCAGACTTCACTATCAAAACCAAATGCATGGTTACCAAAGAGGAAATGTAGGGAGGAGGGACAAGTTAGGAGTTTGGGGTGAACACACACACACATTACTGTATAGAAGACACAACCAACAAGGACCTACTGTGTAGCACAAGGAACTCTTCCCCATGTTCCGTGATTACTATACTTGCATCCTTTGGAACCATGTTTTTCTCAAGATGTCTGTAATATCCTAAAACTTTTTTAGTTGCAGTTTTTTTCTTTATTTTTTATTTTTTAAATTATTAAAGTCTGATAACACATTTACAGGAGACTTGGAAAATACAGAACAAAGTTAATATAGTTCCACTATATATTGCAATTATATTTAAGTAGATAAATTAAAATTTTTAGTTGGAGTTTCAATGTCAAACTCTCAAAATTAATAGAACAAATATACAGAAAAACACCATGAGCCAATTCAACATAATTAAGATTTGCACAATTTTCACACAACAGTAAGGTACAAATTCTGTTCAAGTTCCCATAGGCTATAAACTAGGAGATGCTGGAACATATCCAGAGACATAAAACAAGGTGCAAAAATGTCATGGTCTAAAGGTATTGAAATCAAACAGAGTCTGTTCTCTTATCACTGTGGAATTATGTTAGAAATCAATATCAAAAGAGATTTGAAAATAAGCCATATATTTTCAAGTGCAATGTGACATTTACCAAGATTTTTGACCTAGCCGTTGAAAGCCTTAATATAGTTAGAAGACTGAAAAAAACACAGAGAGTGATTGCAGAGTAAAAAGCATTTAAATGAGACATTAATATAAAAATTAAAATTAATATCAAAGATACTATAGTTAAGTCGCTTGCTCAGTTGTGTCCGACTCTTTGTGACCCCGTGGACTGTAGCCCACCAGACTCCTCCATCCATGGGATTCTCCAGGCAATAATACTGGAGTGGGTTGCCATTTCCTTCTCCAGGGGATCTTCCTGACCCAGGGATCGAACCCAGGTCTCCCACATTGCAGGCAGACACTTTAACTTCTAAGCCACCAGGGAAGCCCAAAAGATAGTATAAAACCCTATATATTTGGAAATCAAATGTCCACTTTTATATGATGGGTGGATCTAAGAGGCCATAACAAGGAAAATTAGAAAACATTTGTAACAGAATAAAAATGAAAAGAGAATTTATCAGAATTTGCTCCATGCAGCTGAAGATGCTCAATGCAACTAAATACAAAGTGGAATCTTGAATAAGGTATGAAAACAAATAATGGACATGAGCATAAAATTTTGTGAAACTTGAAAAAATATGTAGTTTAGTTAATAATGCTGTATCACATGTTGCTTTCCTTTTCTTTCTTTTCTTTTTTTTTTAAATATAGTATTTCTTTACTAACATTCTATTCATACTAAGTCAAACAAGTGGAATCAAAATATCATAAAATTTTTAGTTAGGCAAAAATTCTTAAGTTTTATAAAATACATATATATATATATTATACATACTATCTATACATGTATGTCTCTCTCTACACATGTATGTCTCTCTCTACATATATACAAAAGCTTTCTTACTATGCTTAATAAAGGCTTAAAAAGAAAAACATTTAGTTGCAAATTATTTTGAAATAATTTTAGATTTTAAAATAATTATAAAGTTAGTACAAAGAATTTCTAATACCCTTTACCCAAATTCTTTAAAAGTTAACATCTCACATAAGTATAGTCCAAAGATCAAAATCAGAAAATTAACCTTGATACAATGTAACACTTAAATCTACAGACCGATTTTGCCAACTGATTCACAAATGTCCTTGTACTGACCCAGGATCCAATGTGACATGAGGGCAAAGTTTGTTGCCATGGGTTGGAAATTTTCTTTCATTGACCTTTGTCTTTCATATCACTGATACTATTCAAGTGTCCTGTAGTGTTTACTTTTGGAATTTTTCTCAATTTAACTTACTCTAATGTTTTCTCATGATTAGGCATTTTTGGTAAGAATACCCCAGAAGTGATGCTGTGTCTTTGCAGTGTGCCGCAGTTATCCCAGTCTCAAGAAGCCCATGTGTCTAATTGCTGATGAAGTTATATGCTATCTACCAGATTTCTCCACAGTAAAGCTGCCATTTTTCTCTTTTTAATTAGTTTCATATGGAAAGATACCTTGAAACTCTGTGAATATCTTTTCCTTCATCATATTTTTGTCTAGCATCCATAGATTATTCCTGACTGAAACGATGATTATATTTCTTTATTTCCTTATTAATTTATTACTTGGAATTCTGGCCTTAAGGAAGATCAACCCTTGCCTACTGTATAACCTTTTTTTTTTTAAATTTTCTACTTGTATGAACTAATGCCTTATCCTTTTATTCTGTGAGTAATAATCCAGTATTAACATCATTGATTTTTTTTCTCAATTTTTTTTCTGGGTTAGTTTTGAAAATCAGTCTGTTAGAAGTAGCAGAAAAACAGTCTATGAAAGTAGATGGATGTGAGCTAGACAGGCCCCTTTTAAGGTAAAGCTCTGTGTCATGGATGTTCGCACATGTTGGAATGTATCTGAGGTGTGATTTGTTACCACTTTTCTCTGTGTCTGAGATGGTCATGAAAGCAGAGGGTTTGAAAAGTCTCTTTTCCACCCCCCACCCTCCCAACTGAAGTCTGATGATCTGCCCTTAGGCCAGGCCCTTGGGCTCAGCGAGATAATTATTTTGGTCTACTTCTAACCCAGCTTCAGGCCATCACCCAGATCCATTCACAAATCCTTTCCTTCTGTGCTCTGAAAAATCCCAAATGTAAAAGAGTTATTTAATTTTGGGTTTAATATTTATCAAAATATTAACATCCTCCCTGACTCAGGTGGCCCTTCAAACATATAGGTTATTATTTGGGTTCTCCTTGGTGATGATCTTGAGATCTGGATCCATTTGCAAGTGGTGTATTTGGGAAGTTTGGATAACACAGGCAGAGACAGGGTAAAAGGAATGGAAAGTAATCAATCAGTCCAGTCGCTCAGTCATGTCCAACTCTTTGCAACCCCATGGACTGCAGCATGCCAGGCCTCCCTGTCCGTCACCAACTCCCGGAGTTTACTCAAACCCATGTCCATCGAGTCGGTGATGCCATCCAGCCATCTCATCCTCTGTTGTCCCCTTCTCCTCTTGCCTTCAATCTTTCCCAGCATCAGGGTCTTTTCAGATGAGTCAGTTCTTCATATCAGGTGGCCAAAATATTGGAGTTTCAGCTTCAGCATCAGTCCTTCCAATGAACACTCCTGACTGATTTCCTTTAGGATGGACTGGGTGGATCTCCTTGCAGTCCAAGGGACTCTCAAGAGTCTTCTTCAACAGCACAGTTCAAACGCATCAATTCTATGGTGCTCAGCTTTCTTTGTAGTCCAACTCTCACATCTTTGCATGACTACTGGAAAAACCATAACTTTGACTATATGGACATTTGTCGGTAATGTCTCTGCTTTTTAATATGCTGTCTAGGTTTGTCATAACTTTTCTTCCAAGGAGTAAGCACCTTTTAATTTCATGGCTGCAGTCACCAAAGTCTGCCACTGTTTCCATTGTTTCCCCATCGATTTGCCATGAAGCAGCCAACGGAAGGGGTGTTATTAAAGAGGCTGACACAGTAGAATTTGAGCTAAAGTCTGCATAGATTCTGGTGATTAATAAAAAAAAATCATTGTAACTGGGATATTTATATATTAATTCTGAAGAACCAATGATGTTGAGAGTTGCCTGTGAGGTGCTAATTCCTAAGCATCCCTCCTGTTTCATGGATGCGCAGACTCGTGTGCTCATAGGTACCGAAGTTTGCCTGGTTCCAGGAAAAAAAAACAAAAAGTCAATCACTGAAAGGGAGCTGTCTATAGCTGTAAACATAGGCAATGGCCTGCCTCTGGAACCCAGCCCCCTCTGTCTGAATGTTAAACTAAAGTACCTTTGTTCCGCTCATGGGGAGACATTCAGATGCTGCCCACCTCTAAATGGCTGCAGAAAAGAAAAAAAAAAAAATCCCCTTCCCAGTGGTGGCCAAGCCAGGAGATATTTTGTAAGATTTATGGCCTTTTTACTTAACCTCCACACCTACTTCCTCTCTTTGTTCTATAAAAGAAGCTGGTGACCAGACTCTGATAAGATGGCACTCTAGGACTCCAGTCCATTTTCCCCCTGAATGTCCAGCTTTCCAATTAAAGTCTCTATTCTTTGCCTCGAAACCCAGTCTCCCTATTTGTCGGCTTGCCATGCGGCAAGCAGACTGAGCTTGGAGTTTGTAATGTATGCACGTGAGGCGTGGGGCTAGACTCTTGCAAAGAGCAGGGAAAGCACAGAGCTTCACTTCCCTTCTCGAACGCTTGGGTTGCTTGGGTTACCAGGTCAACCCTCATGGGGAGAGACTTTTTCTCAGCTTTCTACAGTGGACCCCAGGACCTCTCCAACACAGGAAGTCCCCTGATTTACTTCAAAGTGTCAAATGGCACAAACCATCCCTGTTTCTCAGTGATTTACATTTTGCTGCTCTGCTCAATTGATACCACCGAGTAATGACCTATATTTCATTTCTTGCTGACTTTACCTGCACATTAGGCAGTTTCTATTAAAATCCTAATGTACCAAAGCCAAGATAAATGGATGAGCAGGAGATGGTTACCGACAGCCCTAAGTTTCCTTAGAGTCATCCACCGTGAGACATAGTCAAGCCAATGCTGTGAGTCTCTCAAATGGGAGAAGCCTGGGCTAATCCAACACTGAAACGGAAGGAAGTGCTCCAGATTTTCAGTAAAGAAAAATGCAACTACAGATCTAAGAGACAAGAACAAAATTACTGAGCAGCCAAAATTTTCCTGATAAGGACATGGATTCATTCACTTATTCACTTAGATTGTCAGTCATAGTTTGTCTATTGAATCCCAGTTATGTGCCTGACTCTGTGCTACAAAAATCAATGTCATTGCCATTCTTTTTACGGAACTCACACTCTCATGGAAAGTGTGAAATGCAATGCATTTCTTTGGAAGATGGAAAAACCTTTATGAGGCAAGAAGATGTCATCTATAACAGTACACAGAGTGGAAGCAAATGAAGCTGTTTGGGTCCAGATTGTGAAGGGTCTTGAATGTGATGACAGGGATTCAAAATTATTCTAAGTAATAGGAAATTACTTTAAAGCAGCGGGAGGACTTAAGTAGCAATATTATTAAGTGAAGACAATCATCCCCCACAAATGATTAATAAAGAAGTGGAACATTTCCTGCCAACCAGTAAACAGGGATGTCACAGTGATCAGTGACTGCAGCCGCCATGAGTGGTGAGCCACAGGGCTCTGGGGAAACTCAGGGAGGAGAGGATGCCCGCCACCGAGCAGCTGTCTGGCTGCAGCTGCTGCCCACGCCGAGTCCTCAGGAAAGTCAGGATGTGCTGGAAACGCGGGACACTAGCGCGGGGTAGCTGAGGTGCAACCGAAGGAACGATTCAGTGAGGCCTGGCTCCTGCATCGTTGCGTGCACAGAAAAGCACTGAGCTCCTTGCCCTGGGATATCCGGCTTTCTTTAATTAACAATCGTCTTTCGATGCTTAGACCACCTGCTCTTTGCTGCAAAACGTTTCTATGGCCCACCTTTCCCCCTCGCCACCTTGGAGCCTTTCTCTCAGGGCTACTGGAGATGCTGTCTCCAGGGCCTGCAGTCGTTAAAAAGTCCCACTGGATAAAACACAACTCTCAATTTGTAGGTTGCAAATGATTTTTAAGTCTATGTAACCAATCTGATTCTTGAGTGCTAGTCTGCTTCCTAGAAATCCTGTTATTGAAAATGACCTGCCGTGATTATATGGCCTTATCTGGTCCCAAGTTTTCAGTTATTTATCTTGTTTTGTTTTTTTAAGGGGGCATATCCGTTGCTTGCTGATATTTCATCCATGATTCCAACTCACCTGCAGAAACCATTCAAAAAAATCTGAGAAAAAAAGTCAAGACTATTCGTATGGGTTTGTCTCTCACAGATTTTTTTTAAAGGAAACTTATGAATACACACCACCCCTGGTGGCTCAGACCAGTACCTGGTGCCTGCAATGAAGGAAACCCAAGTTCAATCCCCTTGGGTTGGGAAGATCGCCCGGACAAGGAAATGGTAACCCACTCCAGTGTTCTTGCCTGGAGAATTCCATGGACAGAGGAGCCTGGTGAGCTACAGTTCATGGGGTCACAAAGAGTAGGACACGACTGAACAACTTCAGTTTCACTTTTCCCTTAGGAATACATATCTGAAAACTAATCATCTTATTCTCCTGACTCAGTGCAGCAATGACTAATAGGAGGTGAGAATGGTATAGAGAAGATAGCAATGTCAACAATGTATTACTAGTGAGATTTTGTTATTTTCAGGCAGAATGCCAGGCACAGGGGATACAATTGTGAGTTAATGTAGTTATAATAATTCCCATTTTAACTGGAAAAATAGGTAGATGGTAAAGTTGAACTGTATCATGGAAACAAAAGTGGATATCAGATTATGAAAAGGAAGGGCCTAACTCTTCCTGGTCTTAATTCCTCATTTATAAAATGAAGATATGATAGTCAAGAGTCAATGTTTTGTAATTTGCAATCCCATCGATCTCTCTCCACTAAATTGCTCTATTCAAATGTTTATCTCTTCTTGAAAATGTAGGACACATTTCTATGTTTGTTGGCCTTCTCTCTCCCCTTTAAATACAGTTTCTCCCAGGACAGAGATACTGTCAGTGTTGGATCCTGTGGTAGGCCGCACAATGGCCCTCCAAAGATGTCCCTGCTGCAGTCCCTAGAAACCGGATATATCATATTACGTGGGGCGGGGGGGGAAGTAAGGTAGCAGACTGAATTGAGCTTGCTGATCAGCTGACATTAAGTTAGGGACATTATTCGGATTGTCAGAGTCCTTAAATGAAAGACCAGAGCAATTGCAGTGTGAGGACTCAGCCCAGCGTCACCAGGTTTGAAGATCAAGGAATGAGTTGATAAACCAAAAAATGCAAGTGACTTTCAGAAGCTGGAAATGCCAAAGGAACAGGATTCTCCAGGCAAGAACACTGGCGTGGGCTGCCATGCCCTCCTCCAGGGGACCTTCCCCACCCAGGGATCGAACCCGTCTCTGCATTGGCAGGCAGACTCCTTACTAGCCCCACCTGGGGGCCCTTCAAGCCGTGGTTTGTGACAATTCATCACACCAGCAAACTAACAGTGTGGCTCAGGGCAGATATGTCTCTGCAGTAAGAGAATCTGCCTGTCATGCAGGAGATGGGGTCAGGGTGATGCCCTGGAGGAGGGCATGGCAGCCAACTCCAGTGTTCTTGCCTGGAAAGTCCCATGGGCAGAGGAGCCTGGCGGGCTACAGTCCACAGGACTGCACAGAGTCAGTCATGACTTAGTGACCGAACAACAACGACTCTGTTGCTAGTGCCTAAAGCAGTGGGTGTACCATAGAAACAACCATGTGTGTGTGTGTGCTGTAAAGTCATAAAGAAACACATGACCAACTAGAATAACGAAGCCACAATTTAAGAGGGCACAGACAGCTACAGGGAAGCGCATAGCTCATGCACATAAGGTCAAATGTGTACCAGACAGATTTAATGTAACATTATGTGATTAAAATTACATCTGATATTTTATATACTGCGTATGTTGCTCCACAGAAAACATCTTAGTGTTCGGTTTAGGAGCGCAAAACTTCATGGAACATGGTTTTCTTAGAAATAGTGCTCAAAACTACTATCATGTGTCTTCACCCATCACCTCTTTGCTAGACCCTTCTGCATTTCATCCGTAGCACTGCATGAGCGCTGGGGCGACCGCACTGAGGAAAGGAGCGCAAGCACAGTGCTTCTGGAGAAACGCAGCTGCGCAGAGGCGGCACAGTGCGGTCTCGACGCTGCTGTCCTCTCTCACCGTCACGCCTTTCTTTGCTCTCTTTATCTTAACCGCCTTACATCCTCATTTTTCAGTCTTAAAATCCTTTTCTCTAGACCATCTAGCAAAACACTCAGTCTTCTATTGCTGTGATTGAAAGTTAAAGAATCCAAGACGAGGTGAGCAGAAAAAAAAAAAAGAAAAAAAGCCAGAGGCACAAAATGAGCCTGGAACATCTGTTTATGTCATACAATAAGAGATTACTCAATGAATGATGGGAATGTGTTAAAAATCCACTTAACAAGCCAGCTTGATGGGTCTCCAAGTGGCCAAATCTTGGACAGTTGGAAAATAAATGGATTATAATCCACTGAATAAAATAAAAATGTATGAATTCAAAGAGATGAAAGAAAGGAAGGAAGGAAGAAAAAGAGAAACAGGAAGAGAAAAAGAAAGAAGAGCTCTTTTAAGAAACAAAACATCAACTAACATATATGGGATGGCTTTTGGAAGTAGAATCACCCATGGATGCTCAAATTAATGCCAGATTGATGAGGAACAAAATATGTAGAGTCTCAAAGTATCTCCCAGCAGATTGCTATTAACTACAAAGGGAAACGTAATTTCACAGTGGAGAAGTCTGGCAGGAACCATTCGAACCAATAGCCAAAAGCATCATTGTTAGCTTTGGGATACATTACCTCCTAATATGAGGCACTGAGAAGACAGCATCATTTCCGGGGTATTCCTGCCAAAATGTGTATAACCTGAATAAAATAGTGAAGAAACACTAAAGAAATCTCGATTGTAGGGCATTCTATATATTCTATATAGAATTCTATGCCCTATATTCTATATAGAATTCTATATTCTATTTCAAAACAACAGAGAGGGAAAATTTTCCATTGATACATGAGATGTTAAATGAATTTAATACATGATTCTGAATTGGCCCACAGACTAAGGGAAAGTAGTTATAAAGGATATCATTGGAGCAATTGACAGAATTTATACAGTGACAGGGAAACTGTATGACAACGATGAGTAAATGCTAAATTTCCTGACTCACATGATTGTATTTTGGCTAAATAATAGACTATCGTTTTTCCTCAGAAGTGTGTGCTTAAATGTTTAGAAATAAAGAGATACATATTTCCAACTTACTCTCAAACAGGGCAAAAATATATAGAATTAGCAAATGCAAGTAAGTTACATTTAAGAGTTCATTTTACTATTTTTGCAACTTTCCTGTATGATAGGAATTTTATCTGGAGAAGACAATGGCAACCCACTCCAGTACTCTTGCCTGGAAAGTCCCATGGACGGAGGAGCCTGGTGGGTGGTAGTCCATGGGGTTGCGAAGAATCAGACACGACTGAGTGACTTCACTTTCACTTTTCACTTTCATCCATTGGAGAAGGAAATGGCAGCCCACTCCAGTGTTCTTGCCAGGAGAATCCCAGGGACAGGGGAGCTTGGTGGGCTGCCGTCCATGGGGTTGCACAGAGTCGGACATGACTGAATTGACTTAGCAGAGAGAGAGAGAGAGAGGAATTATATAAAAAAAAAGTTGAAGCTATAAACAATAATAATCAATTTAAATTTTATACTTTCCAGAGAGGCGGACCATGCCAGGTGTTGATGAAAACAGGGAGGTGGTGTTTAAACTCTATAACTGCATCAGAGAGGAAATTGATAGCATCTAACAATTGGGATAGTGTTTATACTTGTGGTAGGCTGGAAGTCCCCACAATGATGTCCACAACTTAACCTCTGCAATATGTTACTTTACATGGTAAAAGGGACATTGCAATATGATTATGTTAAAGATCTTGAGATAAAGATGTAATCCTGGATTATTTAGGTGGGGGCTCAGTGTAATTTCCCTGGTGACTCAAATGGTAAAGAATCTGCCTGCAGTGTAGGAGACTCAGGTTTGATCCTTGAGTTGGGAGGATCCCCTGTAGAAGGGAATGACAACCCACTCCAGTATTCTTGCCCGGAGAATTCCATGGACAAAGGAGCCTGGTGGGCTACAGTCCCTGGCTAGAGTCCCTGAATGACTAACACACAAAACACACACACACACACACACAGTGTGATTTCAAGGGTCTTTTGAAGAGAGACACAGGAGGGTCACAGTCAGAGAGGGATGTGAAGATGCTACCATGTTGGCTCTGAGGATCCAGGAAAGGACCATGAGCCAAGGGATATTGGCAACCTCCAGAAGCTGGAGAGACAGGCAGATGGGTCCTCTCCTAGAGCTTCTGGAGGAAGTATGGCCCTGCTGTCACCCTGAGCATGGTCAAGGGAAACCCATTTCAGACTCTGACATCCAGAAGTCTATGATGAATCTGTGTTGTTTCCACCCTCTAAAGCTTGTGGTAATTTGTGGGGCCCTAAATGGGAAACCTTAAAAGAGATGGGTTAGCTTTGCAGTCGGAAACTAAGACGGCGCCTGGTGGAAGAGATAGGGGCATGGTCTGTTAGGTTTTGATTGGCTCTCTTGATTTCTGTGCACGTGGACAGTGCATGATCACCATGGACTCCTGTTATAATAAAGGCACATGACGATTTGACCTTTAACATGATTGGTGCAATTATGGCATATTACGATTTGATCTTTAATGTGATTGGTGCAACTATGGCATATTATGATTTGACCTTAAACGAGACTGGTGCAACTATGGGACATGACAATTTGGTCTTTAATGTGATTAGTGCAACTATAGAAAGTCCCTCCGAAAAACCCCCTTGCTTGCCTATATAAACCAAGAGTTTGTGGCAATAAAGTGGAACTGCTTAGACGGAACCGTTGTCGAGTCTGATTGTCTCTCGCTAGCCGAAGGGCTGGGTTGGTGGACAGCAGGCTCACCTATTCTCGGGACCCCTCAGCTTTGCTGAGGGAAGTTCCACCGCCTCTCTCTTTCTGCGGAGCGTCCCCCGCAGTAATTTGTTATGACAGCAATAGAACTGATGGAATGCTCTGCCTGGGATTTCTTTGGAAGGAATGATGCTGAAGCTGAAACTCCAGTCCTTTGGCCACCTCATGTGAAGAGTTGACTCACTGGAAAAGACCCTGATGCTTGGAGGGATTGGGGGCAGGAGGAGAAGGGGATGAGCGAGGATGAGATGGCTGGATGGCATCATGGACTCGATGGATGTGAGTCTGAGTGAACTCTCGGAGTTGGTGATGGACAGGGAGGCCTGGCGTGCTGCAATTCATGGGGTCGCAGAGTCGGACACGACTGAGCGACTGAACTGAACTGAATACTCTATCATTAGTATTTCTATTTTCAATTTCTAGGCTTTAAAGACACTCTCATTCATGTGGCCAAGATATTCAGGTACTATTTGTATTAGGAATATTGGGAACAATCAGATGCCCATCAATTGCCAAAACAGGGAGTCTAGTCATCTGAGACACCATCAAGTGAATGAGCCAGAAAGTGTGTCAGCACGGATACGCTGCGAAAGCAGAATGCTGAGTGAAAAGAAGAAAAATGTTTTTTCTCTGTGAAATTTAGGTACAATATGATACCACACATGAAAACTATTAAAATATTCCAAACGGTACTCTGTATTAAGAAAACGTATATTTGTAAAAATGGATGTTTATAACATGAGAGTATGTACGGGAAGGGTAGATATTCAGTTAAGTGTTATGTCTGGAGGAAAGTGGGGGACTGAGTTGAGGGGGAGTAACCCAGGAAATTCGATGGAATAAACACCAAAACTGACATGTTTATAGATATGAAGTAGAAGGAGAGAACAGTCAGTAGACTGATATTTTAAACCTCAAATACATGAGTATGTATTGACAACTGTAAGGAGGAGTAATAATAAGGAAGAAGACTGTTTTGGGGGAAATATTAATAACTCCTGATTTCCATCTTTCAGAGTTTGTACACTTTCCCAGAGGTGTGCACAGGAGGTAATTTAAACATATCTAAGGTATTACTGTTGTCCTCAAGGTGATTATATTTTAGACCAGGAGTAGGCAAAATTATTGTGCAAACAGCCAAATAATAACTACTTTAGCCTCTGCGGGCCATATGGTCTCTGTTGCAACCACTCAGTTCTGCTGTAATCACATGAAAGCAAGCATAAACAACACGAATGAATAGGTGAGGCCGTGCGTTAATAAGATTTTATTTACAAGTCGAGGCAGCAGGCTGGATTTGGCCCACAAGATGTCATTTTCTGTCTCCTGTTAGACTAAACATTTTACATTTTTTCCACAATGACTATATTTTTACCACCCTACTGATTGAAAAAATACACACGCATATACAAATGTATAGGCCCCTCAATCATTCCATTCTCCCCAGGGGATGGTTTTAGGTTTGGGGGACCACGGCTCTGGTGGAAGTAAACAAAGTGTTCAAATAGTCAAAACAAAATTGAGCATTGAAGATAAGGGGTTGGAACAAAGGTCTCTGAGAGTTTACTCAGAGGAGAACTCAGTAGGGTGTTTGAGGATACTTGGGGTGTGAGCAGGGGTGTGGTGGATGTGCAGAAGGAGACTGGAATGTACACAAGCAAGACATGGAGTTCAGAGAACATGTGGTATATTAGCTAAACAGAGAATTGGGGGTTTTGTGGTCGTGGTTGTTTGGAGACAGCATAAGCTATGTGAAAAGATGGGGGTTAAAATGCTCTCAGAATGTAACTTGACTATTAGGTCCTTTAGGGCCTTGGGCTCTACTTTTAAGACCTATGGTTCTGGAGCCATGAATTTCTTGCTATAAGTCTTTAGATACTCTATTAATTTACACCCTAATTAGATTTCTAAATGTTCAACTTGTTGAGAAAATGGTTGAAATTGCTTTCATGGTGCAGTTTTTTTTTTTTTTTTTAAGATCTTTTATGTTTGCATGATGCTGGAGCAGCAAGTGACCATGAGGAGATACCCCATGTCCAAGGTCAGGAGCGGTGGCTGCACTTTGCTGGACTGGCTGCATGGAGATACCCCATGTCCAAGATCAGAGAAACCCCAGTAAGACGGTAGGTGCTGGAGCAGCTGTGAGGAGACACCGCATGTCCAAGGGCAAAGGAGAAGCCCCAGCAAGATGGTAGGAGGGGCGAATTTGCATTTAGAATCAAATCCCATTCCCACCAGAGATGCTCAGAGGGCTCAATCAAACCTTGTGTGCACCAGGACACAGACTCCCCCACAGACTGAGACAGAACTGTGTTTGAGCGTCTCCTGTGGAGGTACAGGTCAGCAGTGGTCTGCTGCAGAGACAGGGGCTCTGGGTGTGGGTAGGTATTAGTCCTCTTGGAGGAGGTCGCCATTAACCCCACGACAGAGCTGCCAGAACTTAACAGGAGGGAAATACTCATGGCAGGCACAAACAGAACCTTGTGCCCTAGGATCCAGGAGAAAGGGGCAGTGACCCCACAGGAGACCAACCCAGACTTGCCAGGAGCGTCCAGGAGTCACCACTGAGGGCATGGGTTGGTGGTGGCCAGCTACAGGGGTAGGGACACGAGGTGTAGCAGTACATGAATGGGATGTTCTGAGGGAAGTCACCATTATCTTCATTACCTCCACCATATTTTAAGTAGGTACGTGTTAAGTGTTAGTCGCTCAGTCCTGCCCGACTCTTTGTGACCCCATGGACTGCAGCCCACCAGACTCCTCTGTCCATGAGATTTTCCAGGCAAGGATACTGGAGTGGGTTGCCATTTCCTTCTCCAGGGGATCTTCCCAACCCAGGGATTGAACCCAGGTCTCCTGCACTGCAGACAGATTCTTTACCCACTGAGCTACAAGGGAAGCCACCACAGTTTGATCCCGGGTAAATAGCAGGGATGGAACACAGCCCTGCCTACCAGAACAAGACCCAGTTTCCCCCTCAGTCAGTCTCTCCCATCAGGAAGCTTCCATAAGCCTCTAAACCTTCTCCATCAGAGGTCAGACAGACCAAAAACCACAGTCATAGAAAACTAACCAATCTAATCACCTGGACCACAGCCTTGTCTAATTCAATGAAACTATGAGCCATGCCATGTAGGGCCATCCCAGCCGGACGGGTCATGGTGGAGAGTTCTGACAAAATGTGGTCCACTGGAGAAGGGAATGGCAAACCACTTCAGTATTCTAGCCTTGAGAACTCCTTGAACAGTATGAAAAGGCAAAAAGATAGGACACTGAGAGATGAACTCCCCAGGTCAGTTAGGTGCCCAATATGCTACTGGAGATCAGTGGAGAAATAACTCCAGAAAGAATGAAGAAATGGGGCCAAAGCAAAAACAACACCCAGCTGTGGATGTGACTGGTGATGGAAACAACGTCTGATGCTGTAAAGAGCAATATTGCATAGGAACCTGGAATGTTAGGTCCATGAATCAAGGCAAATTGGAAGTGGTCAAATAGGAGATAGCAAGAGTGAACACTGACATTTTAGGAATCAGCAAACTAGAATGAATTGGAATGAGTGAATTTAACTCAAATGACCATTATATCTACCACTGTGGGCAAGAATCCCTTAGAAGAAATGGAGTAGCCATCATAGTCAACAAAAGAGTCTGAAATGATCTCTGTTTGTTTCCAAAGGAAACCATTCAATATCATGGTAATCCAAGTCTATGCCTCAACTGGTAATGCTGAAGAACCTGAAGTTGAAAAGTTCTATGAAGACCTTCAAGACCTTTTAGAACTAACACCCAAAAAAGATGTCCTTTTCATTACAGGGGACTGCAATGCAAAAGTAGGAAGCCAAGAAACACCTGGAGTAACAGGAAAATTTGGCCTTGGAGTACAGAATGAAGCAGGGTGAAAACTAACAAGAGTTTTGCCAAGAGAATGCACTGGTCATAGTAAACTCCCCCTTCCAACAACACAAGAGAAGACTCTACACATGGACATCACCAGATGGTCAATACTGAAATCAGATTGATTATATTCATTGCAGCCAAAGATGGAGAAGCTCTATACAGTCAGCAAAAACAAGACCAGGAGCTGACTGTGGCTCAGATCATGAACTCCTTATTGCCAAATAAAGACTTAAATTGAGGAAAGTAGGGAAAACCGCTAGACCATTCAGGTATGACCTAAATCAAATCCCTTATGATTATACAGTGGAAGTGAAAAATAGATTTAAGGGACTAGATCTGACAGACAGAGTGACTGATGAAATATGGACGGAGGTTTGTGATATTATACAGGAGACAGGGATAAAGACCATCTCCAAGAAAAAGAAATGCAAAAAGGCAAAATGGCTGTCTGAGATGGCCTTACAAATAGCTGTGAAAGAGGAGATGGGAAAAGCAAAGGAGAAAAAGAACATTATACCCATTTGAATGCAGAGTTCCAAAGAATAGCAAGGAGAAATAAGAAAGCCTTCCTCAGTGATCAGTGCAAAAAAGAGGAAAACAATGGAATGGGAAAGAATAGAGAACTCTACAAGAAAATCAGCGATACCAAGGGAACATTTCATGCAAAGATGGGCACAATAAAGGACAGAAATGCTATGGACCTAACAGAAGCAGGAGATATTAAGAAGAGGTGGCAGGAATACACAGAAGACTGTAGAAAAAAGATCTTCACAACCCAGATAATCACTATGGTGTGATCACTCACCTAGAGCCAGACATCCTGGAATGTGAAGTCAAGTGGGCCTTAGGAAGCATCACTATGAACAAAGCTAGTGGAGGTGATGGAATTCCAGATGAGCTATTTCAAATCCTGGAAGATGATGCTGTGAAAGTGCTGCAGTCAATATGTCAGCAAATTTGGAAAACTCAGCAGTGGCCACAGGACTGGAAAAGTCAGCTTTCATTCCAATGCCAAAGAAAGGCAGTGCAAAAGAATGCTCAAACTACTGCACTCATGTCACACGCTAGTAAAGTAATGTGCAACATCCTCCAAGCCAGGCTTCAGCAGTACATGAACTGTGAACTTTTAGATGTTCAAGCTTGTATTAGAAAAGGCAGAGGAACCAGAGATCGAATGGCAAACATCGGCTGGATCATCAAAAAAGGAAGAGAATTCCAGAAAAAAAAACATCTATTTCTGCTTTATTGACTATGCCAAAGCCTTTGACTGTGTGGATTGCAATAAACTGTGGAAATTTCTGAAAGGGATGGGAATACCAGGCAATCTGATCTGCCTTTGGAGAAACCTGTATGCAGGTCAGGAATCAACAGTTACAACTGGACATGGAACAACAGACTGGTTCCAAATAGGAAAAGGAGTACATCAAGGCTGTATATTGTCACCATGCTTATTTAACTTCTATGCAGAGTACATCATGAGAAACGCTCTCCTGGATTGAAGCACAAACTGGTATCAAGATTGCCAGGAGAAATATCAATAACCTCAGATATTCAGATGACACCACCTTATGGCAGAAAGTGAAGAACTAAAGAGTCTCTTGGCGAGACTGAAAGAAGAGAGTGAAAAAGTTGGCTAACGCTCAACATTCAGAAAACTAAGACCATGGCATCTGGTCCCATCACTTCATGGCAAATAGATGGGGAAATAGTAGAAACAGTGTCAGACTTTATTTTTTTGGCTCCAAAATTACTGCAGATGGTGACTGCAGCCATGAAATTAAAAGACACTTACTCCTTGGAAGGAAAGTTAAGACTAACATAGATAGCATATTAAAAAGCAGAGACATTACTTTGCCAACAATGGTCCATCTAGTCAGGGCTACAGTTTTTCCAGTGGTCATGTATGGATGTGAGAGTTGGACCATAAAGAAAACTGAGTGCCTAAGAATTGATGCTTTTGAACTGTGGTGTTGGAGAAGACTCTTGAGAGTCCCTTGGAATGCAAGGAGATCCAACCAGTCCATCCTAAAAGGAGCTCAGCCCTGAGTGTTCATTGGAAGGACTGATGTTGAAGCTGAAAATCCAATACTCTGGCCACCTGATGCGGAGAGCTTACTCATTTGAAAAGACCCTGATGCTGGGAAAGATTGAAGGCAGGAGGAGAAGGGGATGACAGAGGATGAGATGGCTGGCTGGGATCCCTGACTCAATGGGCATGAGTTTGAGTAAGCTCTGGGAGTTGGTGATGGACAGGGAGGCCTGGCTTGCTGCAGTCCATAGGGTCATGAAGAGTGGGACATGCCTGAGCAACTGAACTGAACTGATATTTTATTTATATTTTTTGCCTTAGAAGACAGCAGAACAAAATGTTCATAAATTCCAAGACCTTTTAAGATATCAAATGCATTTTTAAAAACTAATGAATAATAATGGAAATAACCTAAGAGATTTCTCATTAGATCTTCCTGCCTGCTTATTGCTGTTCATTTTAATATGTTTTGCTGTATTTCATCTAGTGTGGGTTAAAAATCTATTAGCTATTGGAATAATTTGCAGTTTCTTCCCTTGTCAAACCATCATTGTGATGAGATAAATTTCTCGTATTTTCAGAGAAAATTCTGCTTTCACTTAGGTTATTATTTCTTGCTTTGTTCCCAAGAAAGAAAGTGACTCCTTCCTCTCCTTAAGGACTATTTATTTCATCTTTTGTATTCTTTCCAAGTATAGCTTCAGAGTTTAGCATTTAATCATCATATGATACTATGCAGATCCAGTGATATAAGCATTTCTTTATAAATCAGTCTTCTTTGACTCCCTCCCAAAATGCATAATGTTGTATAGGAAACACCCATGGACATCACAAAATATGGCCTTCTCTGTTTCTACTCAGTTTTTTTAGTTTGATACCAGATACAAGGTTTGTTTTTTGTCTATTCGACAGAAAAACAGCAGTAATCTTAACAGAAATTTAAAATAAGAAAAAAGATCACCAACCAAAAACTTATGACTTTTTCCATCTAAAATCATACTTGGGATTTGTGTGCTTGCGTGGATGTGAATGAATCATTGTTTTATCTCAGCACTCTAATTTACTGGAAGAAAACAATATTAGCCAGAAGCAGTTATACTTACTGTGTTAAAATAACCGACAGTTTTACTTACAAAGGACTACATAACTTAGTTAGGCTTAACAGTCCTACGCAGAAATCCGTGTATAAACAATGGGGGAGTCTTGTAGAAAGAAACGGAATTGTGGAGAAGGTGGTTAAACTATGAAACAGCAAAAAGGAAGAGTTGCTAGGAAAGACTAGGACAGGAAGAGAAGGGGCGGCAGAGGACGAGATGATTGGATGGCCTCACCCACTTGATGGACCTGAATTTGCCCAAGCTCTGGGAAATGGGAAGGACAGGGGAGCCTGGCGTGCTGCAGTCCATGGGGTCACAAAGAGTCGGACACGACTAAGCACCCACACGTGTGCACAATTACCTTGTCTGTCTCCCTCCCTCTACTGTGGCCACTTTGTGATTCTACAACAGATCTTTTTTTTCCTCTGTATTTTTAGCCATCAAATGTCTGACACATATCAACCGAGCAAGATCTGCTTTAATGAATTCATGTGTATAACCAAGCATCTTTTTTTTTTCTTGTAAACAATGTGTATTATTCCACACTTTCCTATTCTGTCAATGTCTTTTTTCTCAGGGTGAAAAGATACAGATATTAAGAATCAGGTGGTGCAACCCAACAGGTCTTGGGAATAAGGAAGTCAGAACCAAACAGAAATGCCATAATTGGAGGAAGGGTCAACTTGCTGTGCCGTGATCAAGGAAAATCAGATAAAAGAAAACTGTTGCAAAGGCTATAGCCAAAAATTTACTACAACTGTGTGCAGAGGGATTTTTTTTTTCCCTTAATGTTTTTGCAGTGTCTCTAGAACACAAAGTGTCAAGCATAAAGTACCATGAAGGGTACATGGAAAGTTTGGCAGATATTACTATTTGAATATGATCCTACTGCTAGAACAGACACTATTTTGAAATATGACAATACTTTCTGATCTCTGTTCCCTTGTTCTTCATTATGGAGAACATTTTCAGGATAATAGGATGTCTGTGTTTTAGTAGCACATCTGTTCCTGTTTCATTGTCTTTACTAGAGATCATAATTTCCTCTTTGAGAATGTACAACTGGTGGCAAGTAGAGATGATTATGATGTAATAAACAGAAATGATGACTTCAGGTGGGTTATAATAGTTAAGAAACTGAGGTTTTTTGTTTCCAAGTAAATTCCTCTGCTGATTAACATGAGGAAAAGGAAACCGAAATGTAGGCAATGTCTGAACAGAATGGCCTCAGAACTGAACGATTTCTCAGT
The DNA here is from genome assembly GCF_001704415.2 of Capra hircus. NCBI lineage: Eukaryota > Metazoa > Chordata > Mammalia > Artiodactyla > Bovidae > Capra > Capra hircus. The sequence continues at coordinate 864,854 of NC_030834.1, read as the reverse complement.
CCGATCATCTCTGACTTGTGTGGTCGATGTCCTGGCTGTGTGTCTAAATACATTTATTATCACATATACATATAATGCAGGTATATATACACACACATTTGTGTATATATTTTATAAGTGTTCATATAATCACTTTCAGTCTTTTATTAGATAACATAAATAGCAGAAACTTTCTTTGGGACAGACTTGGATTGGATTCTGGCTAAAATACTTTGCTTTATGGTTTTGGCATATTAACCACTTCTTATCTGAGTAGCTGCTTCAGTAAACCGTCAGATAAAAACATCAGCTTCTTTATTCTGAAAATTGTTGATGATATGTTTGAAAAGCATTTTAACTGCATGGACCAGGATGTCTGGCCATGAAAGTGCTCAGTATACGGCTTGCCTGTGTGTTCAGCCACTCATCATGCCTGACTCTGTGACCCCATGAACTCTAGCCCACCAGGCGCCTCTGTCCATGGGACTTCCCAGGCAAGCATACCGGAGCAGGGTTCCATTTCCTCCTCCAGGGGATCTTCCCAACCCAGAGAAATATATGTCACTATTGTTATTATTCTGCAAAAAGCCATCCCCAACCTTGTGCCACGGCTCTGTGCTCTAGTTCCTAGCATCTAGTGTTGTCTTTGCCAATATCTTGCTCAGGTTCCTCAGTTCTGATTCCACATTTTGCCTTCAGCCAGTAATTTAGCTTTCATTTTCCTACCTGCTGGTTCTTGTCTGCCCAAACATCGGCCCCTGCCTAACTGAATTCATATGAACACATTTTTAAAAGCTTGAAAATCGGATGGACTTTTCTTAAATGAAAACTTTTATGGAGCTCTAATTTTGACTAACTTTATAAATATATATGAAATATTCTTTAATATTATAATGTTTCACAACAACACATACAAAATCAGGTATAGAAACTGTTCTTAAAGCTCTTTATAATTATAAATATAACACTAGCTAATGGGAAAAATACTATGAAACAAAAAAGAAATCAAGTATAAATATAATTTGACTTCTAACATCCAAACTTTAATGTTACCAGTTAATTTTTTCATCTTAGGAAATGGAATCGTAGCATGCATATTCTTATACTTGCCTTCTTTCCCTGAGCATTGTGTCTGAGATCTAGCCATTTTGTCTCTAGGATGAATGCACTTGCCGTCGTCTTCTCTTGTGTTGCTAGCTCAGCACGCGCTTTCTCAGAAAGTGGCCCTCTGTCATCGGCCTTGTGGTGTGTGTGTGCGCACCGTGGAGTGACGGGAGCCCTCACCTGGGTGCTGAGGGTGCTGCCCCTAGAAAGCGCTTGCTGAGAGCCTGTCTGGGGGCTGCACGTCCCCTGACTGGAGAGCTCTGCGTGCAATGACCGGCCTGAGGCCTCCCCTCAGCTAGCTCAGCCATTGCCGACAGGCCACGGTCACTCCAGGACTCCCAGCGGCTCCAGATGAGGCCCCCGGGGAGACTGCGTTGCAGTGAAACTTCTCTTCCGCCCAGTCCTTCTTCCTTCCCTTTCCTTCCAAGAGTGTTCCCTACTCAACCCTCTCTGCCCATCTCACTCTCAGAGTCAGCTGCCCTTAGCGTCCAGGCTGCCACAGCCCTGATCAGGGAACCGGCTTTCCAAGCGATGGGACGCTTCCGTGAACCCTAGTGTCCTCAGCTGGCCGACAGCGAATGAAGAGTGGGTCGTTTCTGAAAAGGGTGAGCAGGGGGCGGAGCTGACTGGTCACAGATACTGACATAAATTCTAGGGAAGGAGGGAGGAGGCAGGGGGAAGTTGATAACGTCCTTCCTGGAAAGGGGAGAGAACGCCCTTGCTTGTATCCACTTCCGGTAGGCCCGGAGCGGCCTGCGTGCCACTTAAGACGCTCCTCCCTTGTGTAATTGGGTTATGGACCGAATTCCATTTGTTGATGCTGTGCAAGATAAACATGACAAACCCCAGTGAAAGTGGGGAAAACAGATTTTACTTAGTGAGCAGCTGAGCTCCACTCTGCTTTGTGCAGAGGTGGTTGGTCAGTTTGAAGGAAGAAGAAGCATGTGGAGAGTCTGGGGGTCCCACTGGAGTCAGAGAAGTGAAGAGCTACAGACGGTCAGTGTAATGTGATTGGCCACGTGGGCTTGTGAGCTGGCAGTTAGGAGTTGGGATTCTGTCCCTCCACAACAATCAGAAGACGCTGGCTCTTCCATCCTGAGGATCCCATTTCAGTGGAATGGCTCTTAGGTCCTGCAAAAGAGACATGCTGTAAGAGATGCACCTTCACATCTGTGACCCCTTTTTAGTAAACACTCTGAGAAAGGGAAGTCAGGGGCTTCTCCCCCAGTGTTGACTAGAATCGAAGCTTTTTCAGGCAGGAATCGAATGGGGGCTCTGGGGTCATCCTAGGGACATGGAAGCTGTACCAGAGTTTGGCCAAGTCTCTTCCTGCAGGAGTCTGAACAGTTATGTGCTTTGGGTTCTTCATTGTTCAAAGCCCTGAGATGGGACTGTATTTGGAGACAGGGCCTTTAGGAGGTAACTCACTTAAAACGTGGTTATGAGAATGGGGCCCCTATGCATAAGAGGTGGTGTCCTTGTGAGAAAAGGAAGAGACGCAAGAGGTCTCTCTCATTACAGGCAGGAAAGGGATGAGAACAGGGGACACAGCGAGAAAGCTGCCATTTGCAAGCAGGGGAGAGTTCTCCCCAGAAAGCAAGCCAGTTGCTTCCTTGATATGGAACTTCCAGCTTACAAAAGTTTGAGAAGATGAATTTCTGTAGTTGAGCCACCCAGTCTGTGATACTTTGTTATGGCTGCAGTAGCAGATTAATACACATCTGTATACACTACCTCTGAAATCATGAAATTGAAGTCTTTCAGTTGTTTCCAACCCTTTGTGACCCCATGGACTATATGTAGCCTACCAGGCTCCTCCATCCATGGGATTTTCCAGGCAAGAATACTGGAGTGGGCTGCCATTTTCTTCTCCAGGGGATCTTCCTGACCCAGGGATCAAACCTGGGTCTCCTGGACACTTTACCATCTGAGCCACCAGGGAAGTCCACCTCTGAAATCATATAAGGTATTAATTTTAATAGGCTGTGAGGATACTTTCGTACAAGTATACACAGACACGTTTTTATGTAGAAACCACAGACAAAAATAGTTTGTTTTTTTAAACTAAGTATGTTTACTAGATATGCTAATTTCAGTCTTCCTCCGGGACTAAAAGATTTGTTTATAGTTAAGCAGCATTTATATTCATTTATACTAACTTCGAAAACTAAAGGCATTGCCAAAAGATGAAATGTGAATTGATTTTAACGCCACCAAGTGGCCTAAATCACAATTTTTTCATGACAAAAATTATATATATACACACACACACACACACACACACACACACACACACTATATTTGGATGGATTAACATCTCAAATATAATTAGTGAAAAGTATTCTGAGAAAAAAAATAACCCAGGACCCTGCCTTGAACATAGTACCTATCCAATCCACAGTAGTTCTATGCTCTATGGAGACCTAAATGAGAAGGATTTCCAGAAAAGAGGGGATATGTGTATACATATACTTGATTCACCTTGCTGTACAGCAGAAACTAATACAGCATTGTAAAGCAACTATATTCCACTAAAAATTGAGAAAAAACTCACAGTAGCTTTCTTCCTCCATCCCCACTGCTTATCATACTGTTGCACAAATATATACATACACATCCATCTCCTTGCCATTTGAGGCTTTCATAACCTTTGACTATTAATTCCACAGAACTATTTCATTTTGTGTTTAGTACAGTAATTTATAAACAGAAGTGATATGTCTCATCTTTTGATAGGTTTCATCCAATAGTTAACAAGATGAAATAATGATATATCAACATTATTATAAAAAGAGAGAGTTAGATGACAGTAATTTATCATAAATATTGGAAGTCCAGCTTTATATTTTTATTAAAATCCTAGATAGGATTTTAATAAAATCTATTTTGGGTGCATATATATTTATAATCGTTATATCTTCTTGGATTGTGAAAGGGGAAACTAACAATAACACAATAATAGTGGGAGACTTTAAAACCCCACTCACACCTATGGATAGATCAACTAAACAGAAAATTAACAATGAAACAAAACTTTAAATGATACAATAGACCAGTTAGACCTAATTGATATCTATAGGACATTTTACCCCAAAACAATGAATTTCACCTTATTCTCAAGAGCACACAGAACCTTCTCCAGGATAGGTCACATCCTGGGCCATAAATCTAGCCTTGGTAAATTCAAAAAAATTGAAATCATTCCAAGCATCTTTTCTGACCACAATGCAGTAAGATTAGATATCAATTACAGGAGAAAAACTATTAAAAATTCCAACATATGGAAGCTGAACAACATGCTGCTGAATAACTAACAAATCACAGAAGAAATCAAAATATGCATAGAAATGAATGAAAATGAAAACGCAACAACCCAAAACCTGTGGGACACTCTAAAAGCAGTGCTAAGGGGAAGGCTCATAGCAATTCACGCATACCTCAAGAAACAAGAAAAAGTCAAATAAATAACCTAACTCTACACCTAAAGCAACTAGAAAAGGAAGAAATGGAGAACCCCAGGGTTAGTAGAAGGAAAGAAATCTTAAAAATTAAGGCAGAAATAAATGCAAAAGAAACAAAAAAGACCATAGCAAAAATCAACAAAGCCAAAAGCTGGTTCTTTGAGAAGATAAATAAAATTGACAAACCATTAGCCAGACTCATCAAGAAACAAAGGGAGAAAAATCAAATCAATAAAATTAGAAATGAAAATGGAGAGATCACAACAGACAACACAGAAATACAAAGGATCATAAGAGACTACTATCAGCAATTATATGCCAATAAAATGGACAATGTGGAAGAAATGGACAAATTCTTAGAAAAGTACAACTTTCCAAAACTGAACCAGGAAGAAATAGAAAATCTTAACAGACTCATCACAAGCATGGAAATTGAAACTGTAATCAGAAATCTTCCAGCAAACAAAAGTCCAGGTCCAGACGGCTTCACAGTTGAATTCTACCAAAAATTTTGAGAAGAGCTAACACCTATCCTACTGAAACTCTTCCAGAAAATTGTAGAGGAAGGTAAACTTCCAAACTCATTCTATGAGTCCACCATCACCCTAATACCAAAACCTGACAAAGAGGCCACACACACAAAAAAAGAAAGAAAACTGCAGGCCAATATTACTGATAAACATAGATGCAAAAATCCTTAACAAAATTCTAGCAATCAGAATCTAACAACACATTAAAAAGATTTACATCATGACCAAGTGGGCTTTATCCCAGGGATGCAAGGATTCTTCAATATCCGCAAATCAATCAATGTAATACACCACATTAACAAATTGAAAAACAAAAGCTATATGATTATCTCAGTAGATGCAGAGAAAGCCTTTGACAAAATTCAACATCCATTTATGATAAAAACTCTCCAGAAAGTAGGAATAGAAGGAACATACCTCAACATAATTAAAACTATATATGACAAACCCACAGCAAACATTATCTTCAATGGTGAAATATTGAAAGCATTTCCCATAAAGTCAGGAACAAGACAAGGGTGCCCACTTTCACCGCTACTATTCAACATAGTTCTGGAAGTTTTGGCCACAGCAATCAGAGCAGAAAAAGAAATAAAAGGAATCCAAATTGGAAAAGAAGAAGTAAAACTTTCACTGTTTGCAGATGACATGATCCTCTACATGGAAAACCCTAAAGACTCCACCAGAAAATTACTAGAGCTAATCAATGAATATAGTAAAGTTTCAGGATATAAAATCAACATGCAGAAATCCCTTGCATTCCTATACACTAATAATGAGAAACTAGAAAGAGAAATTAAGGAAACAATTCCTTTCACCATTGACTTAGGAATATATCTACCTAAGGAAACAAAAGACATATATATAGAAAACTATAAAACACCAGTGAAAGAAATCAAAGAGGACACTAATAGATGGAGAAATAGACCATGTTCATGGATCAGAAAAATCAATATAGTGAAAATGAGTATACTACCCAAAGCAATCTATAGATTCAATGCAATCTTTATCAAGCTACCAATGGTATTTTTCACAGAGCTAGAACAAATAATTTCACAATTTGTATGGAAATATAAAAAACCTAGAATAGACAAAGCAATCCTGAGAAAGAAGAATGGAACAGGAGGAATCAACCTGCCTGACTTCAGACTCTACTACAAAGCCACAATCATCAAGACAGTATGGTACTGGCATAAAGACAGAACATATATATCAATGGAATAAAATAGAAAGCCCAGAGATAAATCCACACACCTATGGACACCTTATCTTCCACAAAGGAGGCAAGAATATACAATGGAGAAAAGACAATCTCTTTAACAAGTGGTGCTGGGAAAACTGGTCAACCACTTGTAAAAGAATGAAACTAGATCACTTTCTAACACCACACACAAAAATAAGCTCAAAATGGGTTAAAGATCCAAAGGTAAGACCAGAAACTCCAGAGGAGAACATAGGCAAAATGCTCTCCGACATACATCACAGCAGGATCCTCTATGACCCACCTCCAAGAATATTGGAAATAAAAGCAAAAATAAACAAATGGGACCTAATTAAAATTAAAAGCTTCTGCACAACAAAGGAAACTATAAGCAAAGTAAAAGACAGCCTTCCGAATAGGAGAAAATAATAGCAAATGAAGCAACTGACAAAGAATTAATCTCAAATATATACAAGCAACTCCTGCAGCTCAATTCCAGAAGAATAAATGACCCAATCAAAAAATGGGCCAAAGAACTAAACAGACATTTCTCCAGAGAAGACATACAGATGGTAACAAACACATGAAAAGATCCTCAATATCACTCATTATCAGAGAAATGCAAATCAAAACCACAGTGAGGTACCATTTCATGCCAGTCAGAATGGCTACTGTCCAAAAGTCTACAAGCAATAAATGCTGGAGAGGGTGGTGGAGAAAAGGGAACCCTCTTACGCTGTTGGTGGGAATGCAAACTAGTGCAGCCACTATGGAGAACAGTGTGGAGATTCTTTAAGACCGGAAATAGAACTGCCATACGACCCAACAATCCCACTGCTGAGCATACACACTGAGGAAACCAGAAATGAAAGAGACACATGTACCCCAATGTTCATCACAGCACTGTTTATAATAGCCAGGGCATGGAAGCAACCTAGATGTCCATCAGCAGATGAATGGATAAGAAAGCTGTGGTACATATACACAATGGAGTATTACTCAGCCATAAAAAGAATACATTTGAATCAGTTCTAATGAGGTGAATGAAACTGGAGCCTATTATACAGAGTGAAGTAAGCCAAAAAAAAAAAAAAAACACCTATACAGTATACTAAAGCATATATATGGAATTTAGAAAGATGGTAATGATAACCTTATATGCGAGACAAGATCTATGTCACAGATGTATAGAACAATCTTTTGGACTCTGTGGGAGAGGGCAAGGGTGGGATGATATGGGAGAATGACATTGAAACATGTATAATATCATATGTGAAACAAATCACCTGTCCAGGTTCCATGCATGATACAGGATGCTCAGGGCTGGTGCACTGGGATGACCCAGAGGGATGGCATGGGGAAGGAGGTGGGAGGGAGGTTCAGGATAGGGAACAGATGTACACCCGTGGTGGATTCATGTTGATGTATGGCAAAACCAATATTGTAAAGCAATTAGCCTCCAATTAAAATTAATAAATTTCTATTTTAAAAAATTTCCTAATCTAGGCTAGTGTACAAAATTATGTAGACCAAAGAACAGGATTTACCACACTAGTAATGTGTGATCATGGTCCCCAATAGACTCTTCATTCTTCAGAAAATGTAGGTTAGTTTTCATTTTTTATCACTATTTCTATAATTTGAGAGGAAAATGACCAACACCAAATTGATTCTCATTGCTTTGCCCAATTTAAAAGCATTATATATATATGAGGTAAACCTTAACATATGTCAAAACAGAAAAGTTAGCTCACACGCTGTGTTTAAATCAGTCCATACAGCAATCAGCAATTGGATGCAAACAAGGCTAAAAATACACTTCCATCTGTGGAATAAAGTAATAATATTTAGTCTGTGAAAACTCCTTTGGGAAGAAGGTGCTATCATTTTGCTGCCTCCAGATATTCTTAGGAGCCAAAAATGAATGATTTCTCTCAGGATGATACCTGACACAAAGATCACCCAACACCCACACAGTTTTGTTCAATGGCGTTTCATAGTTCTTCTTTTTTTGAACCTCTTGTGTGTCACAAGGCTTCAGCCATTCAGTGTGTACGGCTGAATCTGGCTAAATAGCTTCTGTCAATCTGCACTCAAGTTTAGCTCCAGTCTGCCTCTGTCAGTCCGGGCTGCTATAACAAGGTGCCAAAGGCTGGGGAAGCTTGTGCACTACAGAAGTTTGCTTCTCATGGTTCTTGGCGCTTGAAATTCAAGACGAGGGCACTGGTGTGGCCACCTTCTGAGGAAAGCCCCCTTACAGTTTGCATAGGGCACTCTCTGCCCTCCGGTGGAACAACAGGCAACGGAACTTTCCAGGTCTCCTAGCCCTCTTACAGTTTGCATAGGGCACTTTCTGCCCTCCTGGGGAAGTTTGCATAGGGCACTCTCTGCCCTCCGGTGGAAGAACAGGCAACGGAACTCTCCAGGTCTCCTTATAGGGGCTCTGATCCCACTCACGGAGGCCCTGTGGCCTCATGACCTAATCAGCTCCTAAAAGCGTCACCTCCAAATACCAACACATAGGAGATTAGGTTTCAACATGCTGTTTTGTTTTGTTTTTTTTTTTTTTTTTAATTAAAGCATAATTGCTTTACAGTGCTGTACTAGTTTCCACTGTACAGCAGAGTGAGTCGGCTGTGTGTGCACACAGATCGTCCCTTTTCTGGATTTCCTCCGCATCTAGGTCACCGTAGGGCCCCGAGCAGACCTCCTTGCGCTGCACAGTAGGCTCATTAGTGATCCGTTTAACGCACAGCAGTGTACACATCGGTCCCAATCTCCCAAGTCATAAAGCCTCCCCTTTCCTCCCTTGGTGTCCATATGTCTGTTTTGCAAATAAGATCATCTATACCATTTTTTTCTATATTCCACATGTATGTGTTAATATATGATATTTATTTTTCTCTTTCGGACTTATTTCACTCTGTATGACAGTCTCTATGTCCATCCACATCCTTACAAAGGACCCAATTTCATCCCTTTTTATTGCCGAGGAATATCCCACTGTATATATGCACCACGTCGTCTTTATCCACCCCTCTGTCAAGACATTTAAGCTGCTTCCGTGTCTTGGCACTTGTAAACAGTCCTGCACGGGTGTGCACGTGTCTTTTTGAAGTGTGTTTTTCTCTGGTATATGACCAGTCATGGGACTGATGGGTTGGGAAAAGAATCTGCCTGCAATGCAGTAAATGCAGGAGACGGGGGTTAAATCCTTGAGTAGGGGATGCCCAGACCAAGGGCCTGGCAACCCACTCCAGCATTCTTGCCTGGAGAATCCCATGGCCAGAGGAGCCTGGGGGGCTACAGTTTACATGGTCACGAAGAGCTGGACATGACCGAGCACACAGCACATGGCCGTTGTTCTATGTTTAATTTTTTAAGGTTCAACATATGAGTTTTGGGAAAAGAGAAACATGCAGTCTACAGAAGAGTCTGTATAATATCTACATTAAAAAAAAAAAAAGGTTGTCTACTGATCTGGGAAAAGCACTTCCAAGAGATACTTTTAGATAAATGTTGTTTAAACAAAGTTAGGCACACCTGGTCTTAGAATTAAATACAAAACTTCTCCAAGAGATCAAGAAGAGTATGTTTGTTCCTTGATGGTGTAGAAGAGGGATGGTCCAGTGCTCCATGCCGCCTCATTGTCTGTTCCTCCTTAATAAAGAAGCAGCTCATTGCATCAGGTCATGCCTTGGAACTCTAATGAGACCACTCTACTAGTGGAAGACGGCTGTGCATTAAAAGCTGATGCCCAGAGACATGGATGCAGTCTTCCTGTGTTCTCCCTTCTTCCTCCTGTCCCCTGCATGCCAAAGCTGGGTCTGCTCTGGGGAAGTCAGCTCTGAGAGAAGTTAGGGATCGCTCTGGAGCTCACTTTTAGGGTCTTCTGTTCATGCTGCAAGATCATAAAGACAGCCATTTTGAAATATTTGTATGTACTGTTGCTTGGTGATCAATCAGCCTCTGAAAACTGATTTATAGTAAAATTTAGACATATGGGGTAGTCTGAACATTCTTTGGCATTACATTTCCTTGGGATTGGAATGAAAACTGACCTTTTCCAGTCCTGTGGCCACTGCTGAGTTTTCCAAATCTTGCTGGCATATTGAGTGCAAAGCATCATCTTTTAAAATTTGAAACAGCTCAGCTAGAATTCCATCACCTCCACTAGGTTTGTTCATAGTGATGCTTCCTAAGGCCCACTTGACTTCACACTCCAGGATGTCTGGCTCTAGGTGAGTGATTACACCATCATGCTTGTCTAGGTCATTAGGATCTTTTCTTGTACAGTGCCTTTGTGCATTTTTGCTACCTCTTCTTAATATCTTCTGCTTCTGTTAGGTCCATAATGTTTCTCTGCTTGTTGTGCCCATCTTTACCTGAAATGTTCCCTTGGTATCTCTAATTTTCTTGAAGAGATCTTGAGTCTCTCCATGCTATAATTTTCCTCTATTTCTTTGCATTGTTCACTTAAAAAGGCTTTCTAATCTCTCCTTGCTATTTTCTGGAAATCTGGATTCAGATGGGTATGTCTTTCCTTTTCTCCTTTGCTTTTGCTTCTCTTCTTTTCTCAGCTCTTTCTAAGGCCTCCTTAAAAAACCACTTAACCTTGTTGCATTTGTTTTTCTTGGGGATGGTTCTGGTCACCACCTCCTATACAATGTTACAAACCTCCATCCATAGTTCTTCAGGCATTCTGTCTACCAGATCCAATCCCTTAAATTTATTTGTCACTTCCACTGTATAATCATAAGGGATTTGATTTAGATCATACTTGAATGACCTACTGGTTTTCCCTACTTTCTTCAATTAAGTCTGAATTTTGCAATAAGGAGTTCATGATCTGAGCCACAGTCAGCTCCTGGTCCTTTTTTTGCTGACTGTATAAATTCTCCATTTTTGGCTGCAAAGAATATAATCAATATGATTTTGGTATTGAACATTTGGTGATGTCCATGTGTGGAGATGTCTCTTGTGTTGTTAGAAGAGGGTATTTACTATAACCAGAGAATTTTATTGGCAAAACTCTGTTAGTTTTCACCCTGCTTCATGCTGTACTCCATGGCCACACTTTCCTCTTATTCCAGGTATCTCTTGACTTCCTATTTTTGCATTCCAGTCCTTTATGAAAAGGACATCTTTTCATCAAATTGTCAGCATCCGTTGGATCATACAAAAAGCAAGTGAATTCCAGAAAAACATCTACTTCTGCTTCATTGACTATGCTAAAGCCTTTCACTGTGGAGCACAACAAACTGTGGAAAATTCTTAAAGAAATGGGAATACCAGACCACCTGACCTGCCTCCTGAGAAACCTCTACGTAGGTCTAGAGGCAACAGTTAGAACCAGATATGGAGCAACAGACAGGTTCCAAATTGGGAAAGGTGTACCTGAAGTCTGTCACCCTGCTTATTTGACTTATATGCAGACTACACCATGCAAAATCCCAGGCTGGATGAAACACAAGCTGGAATCAGGATTGTGGGGAGAAATATCAATAACCTAAGATATGCAAGGAGAAGGCAATGGCACCCCACTCCAGTACTCTTGCCTGGAAAATCCCATGGATGGGGGAGCCTGGTGGGCTGCAGTCCATGGGGTCGCTAAGAGTCGGACACGACTGAGCGACTTCACTTTGCCTTTTCGCTTTCATGTATTGGAAAAGGAAATGGCAACCCACTCCAGTGTTCTTGCCTGGAGAATCCCAGGGACAGGGGAGCCTGGTGGGCTGCCATCTATGGGGTCACACAGAGTCGGACACGACTGAAGCGACTTAGCAGCAGCAGAAGCAATATATGCAAATGACACCACCCTAATGGCATAGGCCAAGAGGAATTAAAGAACTTATTGATGAAGGTGATAGAGGAGAATGATTAAAGCTGGCTTAAAATTCAGCATTCAAAAAATGAAGATCATGCCATCTGGTTCCATCTCTTCATGGCAAGTAGATGAGGAATCAACGGAAACAGTGAGAGACTTTATTTTCTTGGGCCCCAAAATCACTGCAGATGGTAACTGCAGCCACAAAAATTAAATGATGCTTGCTCCTTAAAAGAAATCTATGACAAACGTAGACAGTGTATTAAAGAGCATAGACATTGCTTTGCTGACAAATGTCCATATAGTCAAAGCTATGGTTTTTCCAGTAGTCATGTATGAGCTAAACAATAAATAAGCCCATTTTGTTTGATACAGAAACAATAATCCTAGAGCTATTTTCCCAAAGACATTAAGAAGAAAAAGGTAAATGCATAACTATGTACCAAGCTGTTAGTATATTTTAGCTAGTGTTGCTGAATAAAATTATCTGTGATGATGTAAATGTTTTCTCTTTGCACTGTTGAATATGGTAACCACTTGTGGCTACAGAGCACTTGAAATATAGTGTGCAGCTGAGGAACTGAATATTTAATTTATTTTACATTAATTTAACTTTAAATTTAAGTGGCCATGTGTAACTACCATATTAGTCTACACAGTAAGATAACATATTAAGCAATCATATGAAATATTTAATTACTATTAAATTTACATATTAAATTAATAAAACTGTACTTAATAGTCAAGTATTTGTTGTTGTTTAGTCACTAAATTGTGTCTGACTTTTGCAATCCCATGGACTGTAGCCCACCAGGCTTCCTTGTCCTTCACTGTCTCCCGGAGTTTGCTCAAACTCAAGTCCATTGAGTTGGTGATGCCATCCAACCATCTCAACCTCTGTCACCTCTTTTTCCTCCTGCCCTCAACTTTTCCCAGCATCAGGGTCTTTTCCAGTAAGTCAGCTCTTCACATCAGATGGCCAAAATATTGGTGCTTCAGCATCAGTCCTTTCAATGAATATTCAGGGTTGATTTCCTTTATGTTTGACTGGTTTGATTTATTTGCAATCCAAGGGATTCTCGAGAGTCTTCTCCAATACCACAATTTGAAAGCATCAATTCTTTGGCACTCAGCCTTTCTTATGGTCCAACAATCACATGTATATGACTACTGGAAAAACCATAGCTTTGACTATACGGACCTTCGTCAGCAAAGCAATGTCTCTGACTTTTAATATGCTGTCTAGGTTTGTTATAGCTTTTCTTCCAATGAGCAAGCATCTTTTAATTTCATGGCTGCAGTCACCATCTGCCGTGATTTTGGAGCCCCCAAAAAATAAAATCTGTCACCGCTTCTCCTTTTTCCCCTTCCATTTGTCATGAAGTGATAGGACGAGATGCCATGATCTTCATTTGTTGAATGTTAGCTTTAAGTAGGTTATTTTTTACTTTCCTGTTTCACCCTCATCAAGTATTAATACCAGTTAATTATTATCAACTTTACCATCTGCCTATTAACTTTATTCTACCTTTGTGAAAATTGTACCTCAAGAAAGTTAAATAACTTGCAAAATACTTTGTAAGTGATATACTTGAAATTTTAGACCAGGTGGGATTATGCTTTAACTCATGATCCAGCAACTGCTGCACGGAGCTCCCATCATAAGAGACTGTCACACATACGTGGGACCAACAAAAGATGAAAAACTAGGAAACTAGGAAGCAAAAATTAATAATTGGGGAAATAAATAAGGAAAAAGGAAAATACTTATCACCCATGAAACAAACAGAATGCAAAAGAATACAAACTTCAAGGTTGAAACTGTGTAAAAATAATATGAACAAGTTAATAATAATATGTAAATTTGAAAACAAATTATTTTGTTAGTGATAAGATTATGGAAAAATTTTGTGTGTTTGTTGTTAACTTTTACTAGCTTTAATTTTCTTTCTGATCTTTTTATACTGAACATGTATCCACATTAGGATATGTGGAGACAGAGGAAGAAATTCACTTGGTGGTGGGGGTTTGGTGGTTAATTGCCAAGTCGTGTCTGGACTCTTGCGACTCCATGGACTGTAGCCTGCCAGGCTCCTCTGTCCACGGGATTCTGCAGACCAGAATCCTGGAGTGGGCTGCCATTTCCTTCTCCAGGGGATCTTCCTGACTCAGGAATTGAACCTGGGTCTCCTGCATTGCAGGCAGATGCTTTACCGACTGAACTATGAGGGAAGCCCAAAGTTCACTTGACTCTCCTTTAAATTAGGATAATCCTAGGATTGACCAGGAGTCTGCAAACAGTGTTACAAGGTTCTCCTATAGCTTTCTATTTTACTTGCTAACAATCTTCACATTTCTTTAAAATGAGAAGTGTTACCAATCTCATGGACTAAAGATGCTTTATCCAGGCTGGTTATAGCCACGTATGTCACTCTTTGTCGTCTGGTGCAGTCCATGGGATCACACAGAGTCAGACACCACTGAGCCACTGAGCATGCATGCCCATTCCCAGCTGCTCCTGTCCACAGAAATGGCCATATTATCTGACTTTAGCCAATTGGACATAAAGAGAGACAACTTGGGAATCCAAGAAGGATATTACTTCTTAACAAAAGGAAGACCTCTTTTTTTCCTGCCTTCCTGTTTAGGATGGGTTGTGGTGATATCCTGTTTGCCTGGGGCTACAACTGTAGCTTCCCAGGAGGGGAGGATGAGAGATGAGCAAAAAATACCCACATCCCTGGTATAATTTAGATGCTGGTTAAATAACTATATACTCCATAATTTATTTGTTAAAAAAAGAAAAAACGTTTGTCTATTAAAGCCATGTTTGGTAGAGTGATCTGGTGGTGGTAGTTTAGCCAGTCAGTCATGTCTGGCTCTTGTGACCCCATGGACTGCAGCCCACCATGGGATTTCCCCGGCAAGCATGCTGGCGTGGGTTGCCATTACCTTCTCCAGGGGACCCACATTTCCTGCATTGCAGGTGAATTCTTTACCACTGAGCCACCAAGGAAGCCCCAGAGTGTTTTGTCACCCGCAGCTTAAAATTTTCCCAATGGATTCAAGGTCCTTTACCTCACAAGCTATGGTTTCCATTGTGTGGAAGATGCAAGAAGGTGGAAAGCTAGGTATCAGCTTATTCTGGTATGGGCTTTCCATAAACCTCCATGAAAGCAGAATTTCGATGTAAACCTTCAGACCAGAGCTGAAAAGACTTGCTAAGGAGCAGAGTAAAAACCTGTAAAGCAACAGGGACTTAAAAGATCTACAAATGCCTATTTTTAAATTCTGCTTCTCAAACATGAATATATTAAAGTTATTGAAGTCTTTCTACAGATGATATTTAGGCTGGCATTTCTGTAAGTGGAAGAGATTATCTTTTGCTTACAATTTGTCACTTCTAACTGACTGTAGATCACAGCAGTTTAGAAGCTTAACCCCTTTAAGTTAGGCTCTTTTCCAGCATTTAGAAAAATCCTTTCAGCAGGCTGATAAAAATAGCAGCAGCAAAGCAATTAGATGTAATCCCAAACAGCTGCAGTCCAAGCCAGACCTGTAAATGCTTTCTCCTATTTTAGATACACAGAAATCAAAATTCTCCTGTAAGGTCCTGACAAGGGAAAAGCTGCTCCAAATAACATGCACTGACATTAAAGTGTAATGCTCCATCCAATTTTCATGGCAAACCTTGACCATCAATGTCAGCAAAACTTAGTGCAATAAAGTCATTTTGTGTCTAGGTTCACTGGCACAAAATAATTGAAAGTTGGATTTCAGTTCAATTTAGGAAACATTTCACAATTACCTACTAGCTCTAAATACTCACAAAATTTGGACATTAAGATGAATATGATCCAGTCTTTGCCCTCAAATGTATCATAGTCTAGAGGGCAGTTGCAATATATTTTTCTCCCATGCTATGTATACTCTTTAATCTTGGATCCATAATATTACAGACCTTAGACTTTGAAGATACCTATGGCAATGCACCAGGGCTTCCCTGGAGGCTCAGAGGTTAAAGCGTCTGCCTGCAGTGCGGGAGACCTGGGTTCAATCCCTGGGTTGGGAAGATCCCCTGGAGAAGGAAATGGCAACCCACTCCAGTATTCTTGCCTGGAGAATCCCATGGACGGAGGAGCTTGGTGGATTACATTCCACGGGGTCGCAAAGAGTCGGACACGACTGAGCGACTTCACTATGGCAGTGCAGATTCTCATTGGTTCAGTCTCTCAACAGTCAGTAATTTCTAAGGTACTATTATATAGGTAATTAACCCATGGGAAGTTGGTTAACTTCCAAAGCAAAACGAGGAGAATATTCTGCCCTAAGCCAGTGGAATATAAAGTAAGTTACTAATAATAAGGCAGTTTAGCTTTGTTCCATCCCACAGTTTATTGAAATTTTACAGATATCTAGAATGGCATTTTCTTTGGCTAAATGGCTACAGGATTTATTATCCTCTGCCCAATCAAAGGAAATGGGTTTTGATTGCTGGTCAACTTTCTCCAAGTAGCTTTTTGTAAGCAAGTAGACTATTTCTATTGCAGTAATCATGTTTTGTACTGATTTCACTTATTAAACCTTTTTAGTGTCCGCTTTGAGCTAGTTATGAAGAAACTTTCTCTCTGTGTGTGTGTCCTCTCCACCAACAAAAGGAGATGCTACAAGTTCTTTATTTCATAAAAGTCAGTAACGATTCCCAAGTGATAGCTCTAGGGCTTTGGGAAAACAGGTACCAAAAGGAAAACATAAGTCCAAGAGAGTTATTGCAGGTACTTCCTGTCAAAGAAGAGGGAGACAAAAGGAAAAGTAGCCAGAGAAAGACTTATGACCATGATCGTGGTCTCAAACTTGTAAACGGAGGGGGATGGAAGAAGGATTGGGTAGGAACACCCAGAGACTCCGCATAGCTCTGAGAAAGTCTCAACCAGCCCACTAGAGAGTTCCAGTCCAAAGATCACCCATGGATCTTTCTGAAGCACACTCTGTCATGTTTGGAGTCTGCCCAGAAAGTACGTGACCTGGACTTGAAAGCCGAGACAGACCTTGGAACTGCTGGAACTTTAGCTGGCTTTCTTTAGGCAGCTCCTCTTTTGAAAGGAGACATAAAGAGATCACCTTCATGGCTGTAATAGTGAGTTGGTAACCACTGAATAGAGCTACTTGTCTACATAAGTTCACTGATTGCAATGTATTCCTCTTAATATCATCCTTCAAAATACTACCTTAACAGTAGGGACCATTGCTTTTCAGGACCACTTCAATCACGATTTGCATCACAGAGAGATCCAGCTGTCATAACCAGGTGAGGTCACCATTTTAAATCAGGAATACTCGGGAATCAAAGTCTATGCCCTGACCAGTAACCCTGAAGCTGAAGTTGAATGGTTCTATGAAGACCTACAAGACTTTCTAGAACTAACACTCAAAAAAAGATGTCCTTTTCATTATAGAGGACTGGAATGCAAAAGTAGGAAGTCAAGAGATACCTGGAGTAACAGGAAAATTTGGCCTTGGAGTACAAAACGAAGCAGGTCATAGGCTAGCAGAGTTTTGCCAAGGGAACAAATTAGTCATATAAAACACCCTCCTCCAACAACACAGTGGAAGACTCTACACGTGGACATCACCAGATGGTCAATATGGAAATCAGATTGATTATATCTTTGCAGCCAAAGACGGAGAAGCTCTATACAGTCAGCAAAAACAAGACAAGGATGACTGTGGTTCAGGTCATGAACTTCTTATTGCCAAATTCAGACTTAAATAGAAGAAAATAAGGAAAACCAGTAGACCATTCAGGTATGACCTAAATCAAATCCCTTACAATTATACAGGGGAAGTGACAAATAGATTCAAGGGATTCGATCTGATAGAGAGAGTGCCTCAAAAACTATAGACAGAGGTTCATGCCATCGTACAAGAGGCAGTGATCAAGACCATCCTTAAGAAAAAGAAATGCTAAAAGGCAAAATGGCTGTCTGGGGAGGCCTTACAAATAGCTGTGAAAAGAAGAGAAGGGAAATGCAAAAGAGAAAAGGAAAAATACACCCATTTGAAGGCAGAGTTCCAAAGAATAGCAAGAAGAGATAAGAAAGCCTTCCTCGATGATCAGTGTAAAGAAACAGAGGAAAATAATAGAATGGGAAAGACTAGAGATCTCTTCAGGAAAATTAGAGCTATCAAGGGAACATTTCATGCAAAGATGAGCACAATAAAGGACTAAAATGGTATAGAAGCAGAAGATATTAAGAAGTGGCAAGAATACACAGAAAAATTAACAAAAATTATCTCCATGACCCAAATAATCATGATGGTGTGATCACTCACATAGAGCCAGACATCCTGGAATGTGAAGTCAAGTGGGCCTTAGGAAGCATCACTATGAACAAAGCTAGTGGAAGTGATGGAATTCCAGTTGAGCTATTTCAAATTCTAAAAGATGATGCTGTGAAAGTGCTGCACTCAATATACCAGCAATTTGGAAAACTCAGCAGTGGCCACAGGACTAGAAAAGGTCAATTTTCAGTCCAATCCCAAAGAAATGCAATGCCAAAGAATTTTCAAACTATTGCACAGTTGCACTAATCTCACACACTAGCAAAGTAATGCTCAAAATTCTCCATGTCAGGCTTCAACCGTATGTGAACTGTGAACTCCCTGATATTCAAGCTGGATTTAGAAAAGGCAGAGGAACCAGAGATTAAATTGCTAACATCTGTTGGATCATTGAAAAAGTGAGAGAATGCCAGAAAAACATTTAATTCTGCTTTATTGACTATACCAAAGCCTTTGTGTGGATCACAACAAACTGTGGAAATTTCTTCAAGAGATGGGAATACCAGACCACCTGACCTGCCTCCTGAGAAATCTGTATTCAGGTCAAGAAGCAACAGTTAGAACTGGACACGGAACAACAGCCTGGTTCCAAATCGGGAAGGGAGTACGTCAAGTCTGTATATTTGTCACCCTGCTTATTTAACTTATATGCAGAGTACATCATGTGAAATGCTGGGCTGGATGAAGCACAAGCTAGAATCAAGATTGTTGGGAGAAATATCAATAACCTCAGATACGCAGATGACATCACCCTTATGGCAGGAAGTGAAGAAGAACTAAAGAGCCTCTTGATGAAAGTGAAAGAGGAGAGTGAAAAGTTGGCTTAAGACTACTTTCAGAAAACTAAGATCATGGCATCTGGTCCCATCACTTCATGGCAAATAGATGGGGAAACAATAGAAACAGTGAAAGACTTTCTATTCTTGGGCTCCAAAATCACTGCAGATGGTGACTGCAGCCATGAAATTAAAAGATGGTTGGCTCCTTGGCAGAAAAGCTATCACCAACCTAGACAGTATATTAAAAAGCAGAGATGTTACTTTGCCAACAAAGGTCTATCTAGTCAAACCTATGGTTTTTCCAGTGGTCATGTATGGATGCAAGAGTTGGACTATAAAGAAAGCTGAGCACCGAAGAACTGATGCTTTTGAACTGTGGTGTTGGAGGAGACTCTTGAGAGTCCCTTGGACTGCAAGGAGATCCAACAAGTCCATCGTAAAGGAAATCAGTCCTGAATATTCATTGTAAGGACTGATGCTGAACCTGAAACTCCAACCATTTAGCTATCTTCTGCAAAGAACTGACTCATTTGAAAAGACCCTGATGCTGGGAAAGATTGAAGGCAGGAGGAGAAGGGGACAGGAAAGGATGAGATGGTTGGATGGTATCACCAACTTGGTGGACATGATTTTGAGCAAGCTCCAGTAGTTGGTGATGGACAGGGAGGCCTGGCGTGCCTCAGTCCATGGGGTTGCAAAGAGTCAGACATGACTAAGTGACTGAACTGAACTGAACGTGTGAAATACAAGACTGAGTTCTTACCACATGACTCAGGACACAAAGTGAAACCAGAGTCTTAACCTATATTACCAGGACACAGGGATATTTGCTATCTCCCACCCCTTCTCTCTCTTGGCTCTCTCACTTATATGTTGACTTGAGGATCTGCCTTCCACTTCGATTGTTGAGAAACCATTCAAATCCTATGACCTGAGGTGAGAGGCAGGGTTGGATATGGAAGAGACAGCCCCAAAATATAAAATGTCCTTTATACTAGGTCATAGCACAATTTTTAGGTAGTATTCAACAAGTTTCATTTTTTGACTAAAATAACTATTCTTTTTATGATTTTATCTATTTGATATCACCGTACCATAAAATTCACTAGTTAAAGCTCCTCCAACTTTTTCTTACAATTACATTCAATGTAAAAATCAATCAACAATGACATAAACAGATAGAAAATACATTCCATGTTCCTGGTAGGAAGACTCAATATTGTGAAAATTACTATACTACCAAACACAATCTACAGACTCAGTGTGATCCTTTCCAGATTATCAATGGCATTTTTCACAAGTCTAGAACAAAAAATTTCACAGTTCACATGGAAACACAAAAGACCCAGAACTGTCAAAGCAGTCTTCCCTGAGAAAGAAGAATAGAGCTGGAGGAATCAACCTTCCTTGCTTCAGATTGGACACCAAAGCTACAGTCGTCAAGACAGCATGGTACTTGCAGAAAAATGGAAATACAGACCAACGGAACAAGATAGGAGGCCTAGAAATAAGCCCATGCACTTATGGGTACCTTATTTTTGACAAAGGAGGCAAGAATATACAATGGGGCAAAGACAGTATCTTAAATGATGCTGGGAAAACTGGACAGCTACATGTAAAAGAATGAAATTGGAACACTTCCTAACACCATACACAAAGAGAAGTTCAAAATGGATTAAATACCTAAATGTAAGACCATAAACTATAAAACTCTTAGAGGAAAACATAGGCAGAACACTCGATGACATAAATTAAAGCAAGATCCTCTATGACCCACCTCCCAGAGTAATGGAAAATCAAAACAAAACTAAACAAGTAGGATCTGATTAAACTTAAAATCTTTTGCACAGCAAAGGAAACTATAAGCAAGGTGAAAACAACCCTCAGAATGGGAGAGAATAATACCAAATGAAATAACGGACAGAGGATTAATTTCCAAAATATACAAGCAGCTCATACAACTCAATTCCAGAAAATCAAACAACCCAGTCAAAAAGTGGGGGAAAGACCTAAATAGACATTTCTCCAAAGACATTCAGATGGCTAACAAACACATGAAAAGACGCCCAACATCGCTCATTATTAGAGAAAGGAAAATCAAAGCTACAGTGAGATATCACCTTACACCAGTCAGAACGGCCATCGTCAAAATGTCTACAAACAATTGATCCTGGAGAGGATGTGGAGAAAAGGGAAAGCTCTTGCAATGTTGGTGGGAGTGCAAATTGATACAGCCGCTATGGAAGACAGTATGGAGATTCCTTAAAAACTAGGAATAAAACCACCATATGAACCAGCAATCCTACTCCTAGGCATATACCCTGAGGAAACCACAATTGAAGAAAGACACATGTATCCCATTGTTCATTGTAGCACTATTTACAACAGCTAGAACATGGAAGCAACCTAGATGTCCATCGACAGATGAATGGATAAAGAAGTTTTGGTACAAATACACAATGGAATCTTAGCCAGAAAAAGGAACACGTTTGAGTCAGTTCTAATGAGGTGGATGAACCGAGAGCCTATTATACAGAGTGAAGTAAGTCAGAAAGAGAAAGATAAATTTTGTATTCTAACACATACATAGAGAATCTAGAAAAATAATACTGAATAATTTACTTACAGGGCAACACCTGACCTGCCTCTTGAGAAACCTGTATAGAGTAACAGTTAGAACCAGACATGGAACAACAGACTGGTTCCAAATAGGAAAAGGAGTACGTCAAGGCTGTATATTGCCACCCTGCTTATGTAACTTATATGCAGAGTACATCATGAGAAACGCTAGGCTGGAGGAAGCACAAGCTGGAATCAAGATTTCTGGGAGAAATATCAATAACGTCAGATATGCAGATGACGCCACCCTTATGGCAGAAAGTGAAGAACTAAAGAGCCTCCTTGATGAAAGTGAAAGAAGGAGTGAAAAAGTTGGCTTAAAGCTCAACATTCAGAAAACGAAGATCATGGCATCCAGTCCCATCACTTTATGGCAAATAGATGGGGAAACAGTGGAAACAGTGGCTGATTTTTATTTTCTTTTTCTGGGCTCCAAAATCATTGCGGATGGTGATTGCAGCCATGAAATTAAAAGTTGCTTGCTCCTTGGAAGGGAATTTATGATCAACCTAGACAGCATATTAAAAAGCAGAGACATCACTTTGCCAGCAAAGGTCCGTCTAGTCAAGGCTATGGTTTTTCCAGTCGTCATGTATGTATGTGAGATTGGACTATAAAGAAATCTGAGTGCAGAAGAATTGATGCTTTTAAACTGTGGTGTTGAGAAGACTCTTGAGAGTCCCTTGGACTGCAAGGGGATCCAACCAGTCCATCCTAAAGGAGATCAGCCCTGGGTGTTCATTGGAAGGACTGATGCTGAAGCTGAAACTCCAATACTTTGGCTACCTCATGTGGAGAGCTGACTCATTTGAAAAGACTCTGATGATGGGAAAGATTGAGGGCAGGAAGAGAAGGGGATGACAGAGTATGAGATGGCTGGATGGCATCACCAACTCAATGAACATGGGTTTGGGTGGAGTCTGGGAGTTGGTGATGGACAGGGAGGCCTGGCGTGCTGTGGTTCATGGGATCACAAAGAGTCGGACATGACTGAGTGACTGAACGGAACTGAATAGAGAAACAGAGAGAACAGACTTATGGACATGGGGAAAGGGGAGGAGAGGGTGAGATGTATGGAAAGAGTAACATCGAAATTTACATTACCATGTGTAAAATAGATAGCCAACGGGAATTTGCTGTGTGGCTCAGGAAACTGAATTAGGGGCTCTGTGTCAACCTGGAGAGGTGGGGTGGGAAGGAAGATGGGAGGGAAGTTCAAAAGGGAGGGGATATATATATGTATACTTCTGGCTGATTCATGTTGAAGTTTGACAGAAAATAACAAAATTCTGTAAAGCAATTATCCTTCACTTAAAAAACAAATTAATTTTAAAAATTAATCCATAGTCAGTGAAGAGTACTATGTCCATGGAATTCCCCAGGCAAGAATACTGGTGTGGGTAGCCATTCCCCTCTCCAGGGTATCTTCCTGACCCAGCGATCAAATTCACGTCTCCCACCTAGCAGGCAGATTATTTACCATCTGAGCCATTAGGGAATGTGAAAGTGTCATTTTTCCCATATACTGTCCCAAACTGCAAACCATTAAAAAAAAAGTAACCTTTGCTAATTGTATAGGTTAAACTGGCATTTATATTCTTTGCTACCAGCAGGCCTGTCTTATAAGAAATTCTATCTTTGGCTATCTATTTTACATGTGGTAATGTAAGTTTCCATGAAGGAATACTTCATGATGAAAGAAATGTAAATTCTAAATTCATGTTAATGTATTATAAAGTTTATTTTATGTGTATGTACTTTTCAGTTTGGGCTTCCCAGGTGGTGCTAGTGGTAAAGAACCCTCCTGACAATGCAGAACACTTAAGTGATGTTATTTCCATCCCTGGACTGGGAAGCTCTCCTGCAGCAGCGCATGGCAACCAGCCCCTGTATTATTGCCTGGAGAATCCCTTGGACAGAGGAGCCTGGCATGCTGCAGTCAATGGGGCCGCAAAGAGTTGGACATGACCGAAGGGACTTAGCATGCATGCACACACAATTTTTTAAGTTATTGAGTACTTATAACTACATGATCTCGTTAAAAGATGTTATACCATTGAACATTTACAAAGTAAACGTAAGTACTTGTACAAAATACTCTGTTTACTATGAGAATAACCATATTTGTGGGGAACAAATACATCATTTCTTTATTCTTTAATCATTCTAAGTTCCCTTGACTTATTGTCATAAATCCCACCAGTTTCCATTGACACTTGTTTTCTCCTGACCTTTAAGTGTTCAAAGATTCAAGAGGCTCATCCGGTGCAAAGGTAAGTCAGCTTTCTCCTGACATCAAGAATAGAAGGATCTGGAGACTAATGAAAACCCTAGAGTTGTCATCACTAGAGCAGAATCTTGCAGTCCTTTGGAAACTTGTGCATAAGATAATACTCGGTCCATACGTCTACATGGCTTCTAACATGACACTTGTGGGCTTCAAGTTATAGCTGTGTTATTTAACACCCATATATACAGCCAGTATTCCCCAGAGAAAATTTTTTTTTTTTTTCCCAAAGAAAATTAAAAAGCCCTCCTCCCCCCTAAGGTGATGTTGTTTCTAGGAAACTTACTAAACGTGCTTGCTACTGATCTTGGTTGGAGATGTGCAGTTCACTAAAGAAATCTTCCTAACACTGAAATGAAAGTCCTATTCTTGGTAACTCACAAGTTCTTGGATTACATGTTTCTGAAGGATAGAGACGGGGGGCCTCCCCAATGGCTCAGCGGGTAAATAATCTGCCTGCAATGCAAGAGACAAAGGAGATGCAGGTTCAGTTCTTGGTTAGAGCAGATCCTCTGGAGGAGGAAGTGGCAACCCATTTAATACTGTTGCCTGAAAAACCCCATGGATAGAGGGGCCTGGATTCCCAAAGAGTGGGACATGACTGAGTGTGAGCACAGCAACAAAGGTGGAGACTAGAACCTGAGCCCATGTCATACTTTTTGACAGTCTAATGACTGAAAGTTTTACTTAGTGCCTGCCAATGCAAGAATTTTAAATAAAAAGATGATCATATATCAAATGAAAGAAGGGGAAAGTTTTGTTCAGGTACTTCCAAATAGGATTAGAATGGTTGGGCAAAGCACTCTTTTCCCTTCCCGGTAAATATTTCACATACCAGGGTTCACAGGAGTTGTAGTCTTGTTCATACCAGAAAGGAGTCTGTCAAGAGGTAAATGACCATACTAAAAAGCTCCTAAGTAAGGTCTGTCCCAGGTAAAGTCTCAGTTTGTAGATAAAACAAACTCTGGTTTTGAAGAATTTATTTTAAAGACTTCCTTTAAAAGGAACCCTTTGTTAAACGTCCTTGTCTTGGCAGATATGTCTACCCTGTAGAAATACATAATCCAAGAAACTTGAGAGCTATCAAGAATAGATTTCTCCATGTTTCTGCAAATGGCATAATCCCATCCTTTTTAATGACTGAGTAATATTCCACTGGGTACCACTGGGTACCACATCTTCAGCAGTCACTCATCTGTCAATGGGCACTTATGTTGCTTCTCTGTTTTGGCTACTGAGAATAGTGTTGCAACAAACATTACAGGGTGTATGGGTGGTTCAGGGGTAGGATTCTTGCCTGCCACGCGGGAGGCCCGGGCTCAATTTCTGGCCCATGCAGCCACTGCGTCCCCTTGTTAGGACTTCCTGGTAGCTCAAACGGTAAAGAACCTGCCTGCAAAGCAGGAGACTAGGGTTTGATGTCTGGGTTGGGAAGAGGAATATGGAACAATATGAGGAATAGGAACAATAGATACAAACCAATTTACCCATTAGTTACCGAGTCACAGAGTTAGAAAACAAACTTATGGTCATCAAAGGGGAAGTGCGGTTGGGGGGAATAAATTGGGAGTCTGGGACTGACACGTGCACACTGCTATGTTTCAGATAGACAAGCCGCAGGGATCCACCATTTGGCTGGTGGGCCAGGGACGGCTGCTCAATAATCCATAATAACCTAAATGGGAAGAGAATTTCAAAAAGAATAGATAAACGTGGGTGTACAACTGAGTCATTTTGTTGTACGCCTGAAACTGACTCAACAGTGTTAATCAACTATATTCCAACAAAGATTTCTTAAAAAGAGTTGGTTTCTAAGAGCTCATAGGTCTTCAACCTCTTACTTTTTTCTTCCAAATTTATTTATTCATGAGAAATAAACTTATTTATTCATGAGTCTAGGATAACCTATATATCCAGGGATTTAAAGGTGAATTGGACTTGTCCATAACAAGCTCATAACTGAGTAGATATATCAACAAAAAAAACAATGAGGGAACTATGAACAGAGTGTTAAGGAAAAACAGAACGTGGCTGGCTGCCTGCAAAAGAGCATCAGAGTGAAAGTAGGATCTGAGCTGGTTCTAAGCTCAGACTCCACACCTGCCACGCTCTTAATTAGTAGCATTGACTTCTTGATCATATGTGGTTCGGCATTATCTCCTTCCTCTCTCTCACCTACCTTCTGGAATATACAGGCTTCTTTCTCAAATAATGGAAGACTGCTTTTCAAGAAATGATATAATTATATTTGTGCTTCTATATTAGACCCTAACGGTGAGCTCTGAATATTCATCTGAAAAACGTACTGAAGGATCCCTCAGTTGAAGATGAAGCAGAGAGCCATGTCAGGAAGAGGAAATATATTTATCTAAAAATATTTGGAGGGAAACTAAAGGCAGTAGCAGGTTCAGGAATAAATAAAATAATTTCATTGGGCTTTCTGAAAGAAAGCCTACCATTGCTCACTATAGGAAGGGGGAAAAGAGTTAAACGTGAAGGAGAGGAGTTGTGAGCTATGTCTAGAAAGATAGACTGTGAGGTCCTTCTGTGCATTATAATTTCAAAGGAAAGGTTTTATTCAGGGGGCATACAGTGGAGTTTGAATTTTAGGGAGATAATTATCGGCAATACAGAAGATGGGGTAAAATGAGAAGGGATGTCGATAGGAAGTCTGGCTAGAGGAGTGTTGCAATGAGGATAAAAGGTAAATATAGCAGCATTTCCTACAAAAAGCAACTGGATTAGGAATCCTGTGAACTGGAAAATATAGGTTTTGGTGATTGATTCACTTGTGTGGGGAAATAAGTTAGAGTCCATCTTGGACATGTTGGTGGATAGCGATTCCATAATCCAGACTATTGAGAAAAGATGACAGATTGTCATGGATGATTGAGGATGGTCAGACATGCTAAGCTTTGGAGGCTAGAAGGAAGCTCTAATGGGTGCATAACAAATTGAAAATATGAGTCTGGTGCTTTCTATATAATTGGTAACTAGACAGCAAAACATAAGTAGTTACCATTAAAAGTATAGTAGTCAGTCATGGCTGTCTAAATATAGAAAAAGAGTTTAGAAAAGAGATAAATAGGAGACCCAGGATGAAACCTAGAGAACGTTTAACTGATGGCAGAGAAAGAAAATCCAAAGAAGGAAATTGAAAATGTCTCGTTAGAGATGTACTAAAACACAGTTTTCCTTTAAAATGAACTTTCAGTCATTGATTAAGTCATTTTGCAACAATTACTGTATGCTTACCACATGCCAGGAACATGTTAGAATTGGGAACAAAATTGTGCACAAGGAAAACATACTTCCTGCTTTGTTAAGAGTTTGCATACAAGAAAGTGTGTGTCTGTGAGAAAATTAGTTCAAGTTTGGACAGTCCCGAGCTGGACTATACCTGAACATAAACAGACTAGACAAAAACAAGTGAGCCTGAAAAAAGAAAACATGGGCTCTTTAGAGACAAACAGAAGAGGAGGAGAGAATGGGAAGTTAAAGAAAAAGCAAGGATACAGAAACAGAAGAAGCAGAAGAAATTTGTCTCCAAAATATGAAGAGATAAAAGTCTTTCATGATATGTTGTGGTAATGGAAACAAGGCAGTGGGATTTGTTAGAAAGGAGGTTATTGTTAACTTTAGAGTATTTATGATAAAAGAGGAGACCAAAAATAAAGTGCGTAATTCTGCAAGAAAATTTATGGTTTTTCAACAAACAAATAACAAGAAATAAATTGGATATAGAAGAAGCTGCTACAAATTAATAGAATCAACTGACGTGTGGGATTTGTCTAGATTCAGTCTTCAAAAGTGAGTTGTAAAATATCTTTATTAAAATATTTTTAAAAATCCTTAGAAGACAATTTAGGAAATTTGAACATGGACTACATGTTTTATGATGCTATTTTTAGAATTTTGTATATGTGAAATTGGTATCGTGCTTATGCTTTCAACAGTACTGATTGCTTAGAGTGATACATTGATGTCTGAATGAAACATGAGTGAGTTTGTGATTTCCTTACCCAACAGTGTGGATATGGATTTGGGGAAGGGGCAGTGTTTGTGGGATGCAAAATGATTCTGTGCTGATAATTGTTAAATCTAGTGATTTAGGGATTTTGAAACTTTTCTCTCCTGCGATTACTTGAAATTTTCATAATAAGAAAGAATCAAGTAACGTTACCAAAAACATAGAGACAATAAATGAGAAATAATTAAAATAATAATAATTAAATTAAAATTAAATGAATTATTTCTCTTTCTTCAAAAAGTTTACTCTAAATAGACTGGAAAAGTTTAACCCCTGGAAAGAATATAAGGCAGTGGCAAAAGAGTAGGCTTGCTTATATATTATTTACATAATATTTGCTGAGGCTTAGGCAATGTGCTAGACAAAAGGAATATACACAAAAGACATAATTTAGGATGAAAGGCAACATTTGAAGAAATGGGTTCTTTTAAAAGTTATTGCAGTTAAGAAACATAAGAAGTCGCTGACTATTAAAGAGGTGTCAGTGAGGCACTCAGAACTGTCCTGTCAATGTGGAACCACTAGCCACATGTGGCTACTGAAGCTGTGGCTGTGCCTAGCAGGACTGAGGAACCCAAGTTTTTAATTTAATGTAAGTTTATTTGCATTTTAGAACTTAGGTAATGTAAAACGTTTTGGGATTATGCAACTTTGTTATTCTGGTGGAATAACAATTCACTTTAACTCTTGGATCATGTAAGATATTGTTGTTGTTTTATAGTACACATGCTGAGAACAGCCATCATTTCAAAGGTTACACATAAACCTGTCATGAATTCTGTTGTTGTCCACAGACTGATTCAGTTTGAATGATTCCTTTTTCTAAGCACCAGTTTAACACTTTAATGTGTTTATTTGAATATTTTTTGCAGACAGCAAGAGTTGCAGTGGTGTCTGTGTAAATTGTAATTGGCAATTAAATGGAAATATTTATTATAATTATAATGTAATTCAATTATTTTTAATTAAAATGTAAATATGGCAATTAAAACTAGCTGCAGGAGAACAAAATGAAAAAGCTGCTTGATTTGCAAAAACAATCTCAGGGGTAAGAGGACAATGGCTCAGTTCCGTTCCGTTCAGTCGCTCAGTCGTGTCCAACTCTCTGCGACCCCATAAATCGCAGCACGCCAGGCCTCCCTGTCCATCACCATCTCCCGGAGTTCACTCAGACTCATGTCCATTGAGTCCGTGATGCCATCCAGCCATCTCATCCTCGGTCGTCCCCTTCTCCTCCTGCCCACAATCCCTCCCAGCATCACAGTCTTTTCCAATGAGTCACCTTTTCACATGAGGTGGCCAAAGTACTGGAGTTTCAGCTTCAGCATCATTCCTTCCAAAGAAATCCCAGGGCTGATCTCCTTCAGAATGGACTGGTTGGATCTCCTTGCAGTCCAAAGAACTCTCAAGAGTCTTCTCCAACACCACAGTTCAAAAGCATGAATTCTTCGGCGCTCACCCTTCTTCACAGTCCAACTCTCGAATCCATACATGACCACAGGAAAAACCATAGCCTTGACTAGACGGACCTTAGTCGACAAAGTAATGTCCCTGCTTTTGAATATGCTATCTAGGTTGGTCATAACTTTTCTTCCAAGGAGTAAGCGTCTTTTAATTTCATGGCTGCAGTCACCATCTGCAGTGATTTTGTAGCCCAAAAAGTAAAGTCTGACACTGTTTCCACTGTTTCCCCATCTATTTCCCATGAAGTGATGGGACCGGATGCCATGATCTTCGTTTTCTGAATGTTGAGCTTTAAGCCAACTTTTTCACTCTCCTCTTTCACTTTCATCAAGAGACTTTTTAGCTCCTCTTCACTTTCTGCCATAAGGGTGGTGTCATCTGCATATCTGAGGTTATTGATATTTCTCGGCAGCAGTAAGGAGATACCCCTCATCCAAGGTAACGAGCAGCGGCTGTGCTTTGCTGGAGCAGCTGTGAACAGATACCCCACACCCAAGGTAAGAGAAACCCAAGTAAGATGGTAGGTGTTGCAAGAGGGCATCAGAGGGAAGAGACACTGAAGCCATACTCACAGAAAACTAGTCAATCTAATCACACTAGGACCACAGCCTTGTCTAACTCAATGAAACCAAGCCATGCCTGCAGGGCAACCCAAGATGGACGGGTCATGGTAGAGAGGTCTGACAGAACGTGGTCCACTGGAGAAGAAAATGGCAAGCCACTTCAGTATTCTTGCCTTGAGAACCCCATGAACAGCATGAAAAGGCAAAATGATAGGATACCAAAAGAGGAACTCCCCAGGTCATTAGGTGCCCAATATGCTACTGGAGATCAGTGGAGAAGTAACTCCAGAAAGAATGAAGGGATGGAGCCAAAGCAAAAACAGTACCCAATTGTGCATGTGACTGGTGATAGAAGCAAGGTCCGATGCTGTAAAGAGCAATATTGCATAGGAACCTGGAATGTCAGGTCCATGAATCAAGGCAAATTGGAAGTGGTCAAACAAAAGATGGCAAGGGTGAACGTCGACATTCTAGGAATCAGCAAACTAAAATGGACTGGAATGGGTGAATTTAACTCAGATGACCATTATATCTACTACTGCAGGCAGGAATCTCTCAGGAGAAATGGAGTAGCCATCATGGTCAACAAAAGAGTCCGAAATGCAGTACTTGGATGCAATCTCAAAAATGACAGAATGATCTCTGTTTGTCTCCAAGGCAAACCATTCAATATCACAGTTATCCAAGTCTATGCCCCAACCAGTAACGCTGAAGAAGCTGAAGTTAAACGGTTTTATGAAGACCTACAAGACCTTTTAGAACTAACAAACACCCAAAAAAGATGTCCTTTTCATTATAGGGGACTGGAATGCAAAAGTAGGAAGTCAAGAAACACCTGGAGTAACAGGACAATGGTTAGTGGACATAAAAATTGATAAGAAATTAATCTTATTAGCCAAAAGAAGAATTGAAGAAATTAGTTATTGAAAATAAAAATAAAATATTCTCCAATTTTATAAATCATTGTTTACAGAAGTTAAGATTATAACATTGGCTAGCTATAAAACAGCTTGAGTTTTTGCACACAGACAAAAATCCAATTTTAGATAAGAGACAGTAAAAGAAACCATTATTTCAGTTAGGAAAATTCGGTTGCTGAGTAATGAGGAAAATATTTTAATTTTTAAAAATTGAAAGATATTCACTTAAGCAAACTAACAATTGTTCATATTACACCTTTCCAACAATATCAAAGCTCAGATTATTCAAAATTTGAAAAATTACAAATGCTTTTCTTTTTCCT
The DNA here is from genome assembly GCF_001704415.2 of Capra hircus. Classification (NCBI taxonomy): domain Eukaryota; kingdom Metazoa; phylum Chordata; class Mammalia; order Artiodactyla; family Bovidae; genus Capra; species Capra hircus. Next base: position 833,425 of record NC_030834.1, on the reverse strand, counting down.
AGAACAGTGATGGATTATAAAACACACACAACCCAATTAAATATCTGGGCATGTTTTGTCTCAACGGACTATCCAATTTATGAGGCAATGTTGCCAATTTGTGCTCTAAAATACCAACCTTAGGGCATACATATTTTTGAATATTTTATATCTCTCAAAAAAGGATTTTAGCTAGATATGAAAAAAAAACTGATTTTTATCACTATGAAGGGTGCTCTATACTAAGTCAAAACTTGAATTTATTATGCTTTTAAAACAAGAGATTGATAGCTCACTTATTGCTTCACTGCACTGTGTGATACACATTAAAAATACACTTAAGTTTTGGAAGTACACTGTGAAAAGTGTCATAAATATTCATCATAATCAATTTTTGGAACTTCTGAAAAAAATTAAAGAATATACTTAAGGCGCTCCAGTTCCTTCCCAGTGCTCATTGGTTGACCTATGAATGCTAAGTTTTCAGTTGTGTGCAACTCTTTGGACTGTAACTCACGAGGCTCCTCTGTCCATGGGATTCTCCAGGCAAGAATATTGGAGTGGGTTGCCATTTCCTCCTCCAGGGGATCTCCCCAACTCAGGGATCAAACCCCAGTCTCCTGCGGCTACTGGAAGCCTTTTTAAAAAGTTTTATTGTATTGTTAAATTCAAAATTTTCTTGGAACAAAAGAAGTGTTTGCCAAATATTCAATTGTACTTAATCATTCAGTCATGTCCAACTCTGCAACCCTTTGGACTATAACTCTCCAGGCTCCTCTGACCATGGGATTTTTTAGGCAAGAACACTGAAGTGGGTTGCCATTTTCCTCCTCCAGGGAATCTTTATAACCTAGAGATCACACCCACGTCTCCTGCATCTCCTGCAGTGCAGGTAGACTGTCTACCCACTGAGCCGCTGCGGGAGCCCGTGAGCATTCAGTAATCAGACACAAAATAGGCATGTGAGTGAGGGCTTTGTGCACTCCAGATGAAGAAACTGAATGCAAGGAGATCCAGCCCGCCCATTCTGAAAGGGATCAGCCCTGGGATTTCTTTGGAAGGAATGATGCTAAAGCTGAAGCTCCAGTACTTTGGCCACCTCACGAGAAGAGCTGACGCATTGGAAAAGACTCTGATGCTGGGAGGGATTGGGGGCAGCAGGAGAAGGGGACGACCGAGGATGAGATGGCTGGATGGCATCACCGACTTAATAGACGTGAGTTTGGGTGAACTCCAGGAGTTGGTGCTGGACAGGGAAGCCTGGTGTGCAGCAGGTCATGGGGTCGCAAAGAGTCGGACACGACTGAATGACTGAGCTGAACTGAACTGAAAGAAAGGAATTGATTTGTGAGCTGACTAGACAGACACTAGAATTTCTTTTGAAATTAAGACTGTTGAAAATATAAATCAATGTTAAATTTACAAATATTTCTAATATAAATCAATATGCACAGTGAATTGTGCTATGCCAATCAGCTGCAAAATTGCAAAAATACATTTTAAGAGATTTATTCATATTGTCAAATTAAGAATCTCCCTTCAATTTTTGCAGTGTCTCTTTGAAATCAATGTTAATATCTCCAAGTGACACAAGAATTGTGAATTTATATAACTCGGACAGATAATGCTTTTGCTTCAGAGTTAAATCAACTCGCCTACAAAAGATGGACACATTTTATCAATATAGTTGTGAAAATTAAAGGAAAATTACTTTTTTTCATTTTCACTTCAATTATTGGGAAACTTATTTATGCTGGGAATGACTTGAACATGTAAATGTAATCTTTCAACTACAAATGTTATGATCTAAACAGAGATCAGTAATATCCAATGAAAATTTAACATCTGAATTGAGATGTGCAAAAGGTTCAAAATGCATACCAGATTTGAAAGACTTCACTCAAGATTAAATATGTCAATATTGAGTTGATTACATCTTGAAATTATAATGTTCTAATATATTTGGCAACTCACTCCAGTTTTCTTGCCTGGAGAATCCCAGGAACGGTGGAGCCTGAGGGGCTGCCATCTATGGGGTCGCACAGAGTCGGACACGACTGAAGCGACTTAGCAGCAGCAGCAGCAGTATATGTGGCTAAATAAAATATGTATGAATATAAGACTCTTGTTCCTTGGAAGAAAAGTTATGACCAACCTAGACAGCTTATTAAAAAGCAGAGACGATGCTTTGCCAACAAAGATCTGTCTAGTCAAACCTGTGGCTTTTCCAGTACTCATGTATGAATGAGAGAGTTGGACTACAAGGAAAGCTGACTGCCGAAGAACTGATGCTTTTGAACTGTGGTGCTGGAGAAGACTCTTGAGAGTCCCTTGGACTGCAATGAGATCCAATCAGTCCATCGTAAAGGAAATCACTCCTGAATATTCATTGGAAGGACTGATGCTGATGCTGAAACTTCAATACTTTGGCCACCTGATGTGAAGAACTGACTCAAAGGAAAAGACCCTGATTCTGGGAAAGATTGAACGCAGGAGAAGGAGACGACCGAGGATGAGACGGCTGGACGGGATCACTGACTCAATGGACATGAGTCTGAGTAAACTCCAGAAGTTGTTGATGGGAGGGAGGCCTGGCGTGCTGCAGTCCATGAGGTTGCAAAGAGTCAGACACGACTGAGCAACTGAACTGAACTGAACTGAACTGATTGATATCAATTATAGTTTGGTTTTACTTTCTTCCTGTGGATATTAGAAAGTGTTAAAGTAAATTTCCGACTCATAATATTTCTACTGGGTGGTTCAGAATCATGAAATGCATATAATTAGAACATATACAGCAAGACAAAAGAATGTGAGTATTATCTTATATCGGAAACTGGTTTAAAACCATCTAGGCTTAAAATAACACTTCCAAATGAGCAGAACTAAGAGAAAAATAAGAAAGAGAAGAATGATAAATTGTTCTAGAGGAAATAAGAAGGAATTTGAAGTAGAATTAGAGAACAGTGAAGAGAAGAATGAGAAAGTAAGGATACGTGTGACTAAGTTTACAAAAATATCAAAGGGACATTTAAGAAGAAAGTAAACTGATAACGATCTTTTTTCTGATCTTCCATATGGATACATAATATGAACATACATGTCCACTATAACCAAAATATTTTTTTCTAACAAATTCTACTATATATATTAATGCTTTGTGTGAGTGATGTCTTTGGGAGAAATCAAGGAAGACAGACCATGTTCTGCCTCCACATTTCAGTTCAGTTCAATTCAGTCACTCAGTCGTATCCGACTCTATGCGACCCCATGGACTGCAGCACGCCAAGCCTCCCTGTCCATCACCAACTCCCAGAGCTTACTCAAACTCATGTCCATTGAGTCAGTGATGCCATCCAACCATCTCATCCTCTGTCGTCCCCTTCTCCTCCCCCCTTCAATCTTTCCCAGCATCAGGGTCGTTTCAGTTGAGTCGGTTTTTGCGTCAGGTGGCCAAAATATTGGAGTTTCAGCTTCAGCATCCTTTCAATAAATATTCAGGACTGATTTCCTTTACGATGGCCTGGTTGGATCTCCTTGCAGTCCAAGGGACTCTCAAGAGTGTTCTCCAACACCACACTTCAAAAAATCCATTCTTCAGCGCTCAGCTTTCTTTATAGTCCAACTCTCACGTCCATACATGACTACTGGAAAAAGCACAGCTTTAACTAGATGGACCGTTGTTGGTAAAGCAATGCTCTCTAGGTTGGTCATGACTTTTCTTCCAAGCAGCAAGTTCCTTTTAATTTCATGGCTGCAGTCATCATCTGCCAGAGAAGGCGATGGCAACCCACTCCAGTGTTCTTGCCTGGAGAATCCCAGGGACGGGGGAGCCTGGTGGGCTGCCGTCTATGGGGTCACACAGAGTCGGACACGACTGAAGTGACAGTAGCAGTAGTAGTAGTAGTCATCATCTGCAGTGATTTTGGAGCCCCCCAAATAAAGTATGCCACTGTTTCCACTGTTTCCCCATCTATTTGCCAAGGAGTGATGGGACCAGATGCCATGATCTTAGTTTTCTGAATGTTAAGCTTTAAGCCAACTTTTTCACTATCATCTTTCACTTTCATCAAGGGGGTCTTTAGATCTTCTTCACTTTCTGCAAGAAGGGTGGTGTCATCTGCATATCAGAGGTTATTGATATTTCTCCCAGCAATCTTGATTCCAGCTTGTGCTTCATCCAGCCCAACGTTTCTCATGATGTACTCTGCATATAAGTTAAATAAGCAGGATGACAATATACAGCCTTGATGTACTCCTTTTCCTATTTGGAACCAGGCTGTTATTCTATGTCCAGTTCTAACTGTTGCTCCTGAGCTGCATACCGAGTTCTCAGGGGGCAGGTCAGGTGGTCTGTATTCCCATCTCTTGAAGAATTTTCCACAGTTTGTGTTTCCACAGTTTGTTGTTGAGTCAAAGCCTTTGGCATAGTCAATAAAGCAAAAGTAGACATTTTTCTGGAACTCTCTTGCTTTTTTTGATGATCCAGCAGACGTTGGCAATCTGATCTCTGGTTACTCTGCTTTTTCTAAAACTTGCTTGAACATCTGGAATTTAACAGTTCACACATTGCTGAAGCCTGGCTTGGAGGATATTGAACATTGCTAGCATGTGACATGAGTGCAATTGTGCAGTAGTTCAAGAATTCTTTGGCATTGCTTTTCTTTGGGATTGGAATGAAAACTGACCTTTTCCAGCCCTGTGGCCACTGCTGAGTTTTCCAAATTTGTTGGCATAGTGCAGCACTTATACAACATCGTCTTTTTGAAGGATTTGAAACAGCTCGACTGGAATTCCATCACCTCCACTAGCTTTGTTTGTAGTGATGCTTCCTAAGGCCACTTGACTTCACATTCTAGGATGTCTGGGTCTAGGTGAGTGATCACACCATCATGATTATCTGGGTCATGAAGATCTTTTTTGTTCAGTTCTTCTGTGTATTCTTGCCACCTCTTCTTAATATTTTCTGCTTCTGTTAGGTTCATACCATTTCTGTCCTTTATTGAACCCGTCTTTGCATGAAATGTTCCCTTGGTATCTCTAATTTTCTTTAAGAGATCTCTAGTCTTTCCCATTCTGTTGTTTTCCTCTATTTCTTTGCACTGATCACTGAGGAAGGCTTTCTTATTTCTCCTTGCAATTCTTTGGAATTTGGCATTCAAATGGGTATATCTTTGCTTTTCTCCTTTGCTTTTCACTTCTCTTTACACGGCTATTTGTAAGGCCACCGAAGACAGCCATTTTCCCTTTTTGCACTTCTTTTTTTGGAGATGGTCTTGATCTCTGTCTCCTGTACAGTGTCACAAACCTCCACCCATAGTTCATCAGGCACTCTATCTATCAGATCTAGTCCCTTAAATCTACTTCTCACTTCCACTGTATAATCATAAGGGATTTGCTTTAGGTTATACCTGAATGGTCTAGTGGTTTTCCCTACTTTTCTCAATTTAAGTCTAAATTTGGCAATAAGGAACTCATGATCTGAGCCACAGTCTTCTCCCGGTTTTGTTTTTGCTGACTGTATAGAGCTTCTCCACCTTTGGCTGCAAAGAATATAATCAATCTGATTTGGGTGTTGACCATCTGGTGATGTCCATGTGTCGAGTCTTCTCTTGTGTTGTTAGAAAAGGGTGTTCGCTAGGACCAGTGTGTTCTCTTGGCAAAATTATTAGCCTTTGCCCTGCTTCACTCTGTACTCCAAGGACAAATTTGGCTGTTACTCCAGGTGTTTCTTGACTTCCTACTTTTGCATTCCAGTCCCCTATAATGAAAAAGACATCTTTTTGGGTGTTAGTTCTAGACAGTCTTGTAGGTCTTCATAGGACCTTTCCACTTCAGCTTCTTCAGCATTACTGGTTGGGGCATAGACTTGGATTACCATGATATTGAATGCTTTGCCTGGAAATGAACAGAAATCATTCTGTCATTTTTGAGATTGTATCCAAGTACAGCATTTCAGACGCTTTTGCTAACTGTGGTGCCTACTCCATTTCTTCTGAGGGATTCTTGCCCACAGTAGTAGATACAATGGTCATCTGAGTTAAATTCACCCATCCCAGTCCATTTCGGTTTGCTGATTCCTAAAATGTCATCTCCTGTTTGACCACTTCCAATTTGTCTTGATTTATAGTTAATATTCCAGGTTCTAGTGCAATATTGGTCTGTACAGCATCGAACCTTGCTTTCATCACCAGTCACATCCACAACTGGGTGCTATTTTTGCTTTGGCTCCATCTCTTCATTCTTTCTGGAGTTATTTCTCCACTGATCTCCAGTAGCATATTGGGCACCTACCGACCTGGGGAGTTCATCTTTTAATGTCCTATCTTTTTTCCTTTTCATACTGTTCATGGGGTTCTCAAGGCAAGTATACTGAAGTTTTTTGCCTTTCCTTTCTCCAGTGGACCACATTTTGTGCTCCAAACTTTAGCCATGTATAAATGAGATGCCCAAGAGATAATTTTCTGCCAAATTCAATGTATGTCACAGATTAGTGTAAGAATTAAGTAAGAAAAACACAAGTCACTTAGTCTTTTTTCCACCCTGAATGAATAGAAGAAATAAAATGATATGGAGTTTCATCCACATGAAATCTGAATTCACAAAATTTTGTTTGCATTAAGAAAAACACGGTAACTCAGTTGATTTCTGTCAGTCATTTCTAGCAAGTTATTTCTTCTATTTAATAATTTGCATTAATTCTCATATTGACATTAGTTACCAATATTTTTATTTTCAACTGGATTTTATAACCAAAAGCAGAAAGTATGCCAAAATTATTTTCTCTGAAAAACAACTCCAGAAAAATGTTGAGTGAAAAGTCTGTGAAAATGGATCATATTTTATTACTATAAGAGAGAGTGTTGATTTTCCCATCAAATAAGTTCTTCTCTGTCTCCCATAGCTATAGCATCCCCAGTTCTAAGCAGGCACATGACCAGTCATGATAATGAGTGCATTTCTCCATTTCCCATGGAGTAGCTGTGGATGCTACTAAGTCCTGATCAATGAGATGGGAGCAGAAATGATGATGCTGTTTCTAGGGCATGGCATCCCTTCCCCTTGTGCCCCTCTCATCCTCTACACTACGGATTGTACATAAGATTGACTTATGGCAGCATCTTGGAGATGGGAGAGAAGGAGCTAGGTCTGGGTCTCAACACTGCGGAAGACATAATGTAGTTCTAAACCATTTAAGCACATATTGCTACATTTTAAAAAACTCTTATTATTTAAGCCATTATTAGTTTGACTCTCAGTTAAAAGAACTAGTCTTAATCCTGCCCTACTAGTAATTCTACTGCATTAGTAATGTAATATTTCATTGACATATTTCCACAATATTTTTATTAATTTTGTATAACCAAGTTTATATATTTCTATAAAGAATAAAAATTGAAGTGTAGAAACAGCCAGAAATAAGATATTTATCTTAAAAGATTGGGCAAGATAAGTATACAGATGACTGAAACTTTTTCAAGACAGTTTGCAAGGCTCTGTCCAAGAGAATTTCATCAATTTGTCTGTTTGCTCCTTGGGCAGAAATTTTGTTATATAATTCAGCTTACTAACATTTGCTCTTATTTAGACTTGTAACTCTGATAACTAGCAGTACTTGGCGTCTTCCATTCTAAAGCTCCACAGTCACCCTGATTTTGCTCTATGATGTTCACTCTGAAGTCTCCAGGTAAGAGGTCCTCCCCGGCCTTTACTTTCCTGATACATGGCTTTGTATCAGCACACTACATTAAGAGATGAAAGGCATGAAGAAGCTCATTATTTTACAAACAAACATTTAAAAATTAATTGCTGCTTAAATCACAGTATATTTGCTAAAGATGGGAAAATAATTCTTTATTACTATTTTGAAAGGGCTGCCATAGTTGTGATGCTCAGAATATAACTATCAGGCAGTTCAGAGGGCTGTCATCAGTCAATCATGGAGAGAGAAGAGAGTACAAGGACAACGTCAGGGAAGAGCTGACTAGAGTTTAATCTTTACTCATCCATCCATCTATCCGTTTACTCATAAATATTAGTGACTATCTAAAATGTGGGAAGAACTTGTTATGGTCTCAGTGTCTGTGTTTTTCCTAAACTCCCATGTTGAAATCTTAGTGCCCGATGTGATGGTGTGAGATCTATTTTGTTATAGCAGCCCAAACACTCTAACACTGTTTAAATGCTTGACAAACAGCAGTGAAAAAATACCACTCTTTTTCTTCATATGGCTGACATTTTAAAGAAAGAAACAGACATTTAGAAATCAATCACCTAATTATTTAAATTACTTTATAAAAGGACTTTTGAAGAGAAACACACACTTTTTCTGAGAGCCTGTTAGGTGGCACTTGCTAGGTTTGGGAGTTATAATAGGTTTCCTAGAGAGATCAGTGTTTGAGCTGAGCTCTAAAGTAGGTAGTAATTGGGAAAAGATGGAAAGGGAGATCATTTCTGACAGGATGAAAGCATATGGGAAATTCTGAGCCAGGAAGAATATAAGGCTTTTAAGGAACTCAAGTTGACTTACACGGCTAAAATTAGGAGAGCTAGGAGAAGGTTTGGAGAAGGCAATGGCAACCCACTCCAGTACTCTTGCCTGGAAAATCCCATGGGCAGAGAAGCCTGGTAGGCTGCAGTTCATGGGGTCACTAAGAGTCAGACACAACTAAGGGATTTAACTTTCAGTTTTCACTTTCATGCATTGGAGAAGGAAATGGTAACCCACTCCAGTGTTCTTGCCTGGAGAATCCCAGGGACAGGGGAGCCTGGTGGGCTCCCGTCTATGGGGTTGCACAGAGTTGGACACGACGGAAGTGACTTAGCAGCAGCAGCAGTGGGAGAAGGTTAGCAAGTTGATGAATTAGGCAAGGACTAGATCAGGCCTCACCCTGGAAGCCATATGGATGATTTCAAGTTTGTTCTAAAGACAACAAAAAGCATTTAAATGTTTTAGCACAGTGATGGCAGTATGTGTGTATTCATGAAAGTGACAGTCACTCAGTCGTGTCCGACTCTTTGCGACCCCAGGTACTATACAGTCCATGGAGTTCTCCAGGCTAAAATACAGGAGTGGGTAGTGTTTCCCTTCTCCAGGGGACCTTCCCAAACCAGGGATCAAACCCAGGTCTCCCTCATTGCAGGCGGTTTCTTTACCAGCTGAGCCACAAGGAAAGCGTATTCATGCAGTGACATAATTGTATTTTTATGTTTCACTTTGGCCTCAAATGGGGAATACATAGAAGAGAGGAGAGACGAGAAGACAAAAAGTTCAGTTAAAGACATTTTCCAGTTGAAAAATGATATAAATGTGGGCATGGATGATGTTAGTGCAGGTGGGGTAACATAAAGAGGTTCCACCTACTCAGAAGTGACAGAATTTTACAGGTGCTACATATGGAGAAACGAAGTCATAGATAATTCTCAAGCTGCTAGCTTTCATAATCAGACATGAAATATGGTCATTCTCTAGGAAAGACCATATTGGAGGAGGTGTGACTTCAGTAGAAAGATAATGAATTAAACTTTGAATAAATTGAAATTCCAGGACACGTTGGCATATAGTTAAGAAAGTAGACATATATAGTTAAAAAGGCAGGTCTGAACTATTAAAAGACATCTAGGTAGGAGGAGAGAAACGTACAGAGCTAAAGGCAGAGAGAAAGAGAAAGGAGAAGGACTCTCTATGTGTGGGTGATAAATAAAGCCATTCATTCATTCATTTCACAAATATGCACTGAGAACCTACCATGTGCCAGAACTGTTCTAGACCCTGAGGATAGTTTATTAACATAACAGACAAGATTTCTTACCCTTATTAGCTTATATTCTATTGTTAACAGGTAAGTAAGAAACATAACTTACAAGCAAATTATATGTTAGAATGTGGTATGCAGTGGAAGAAAAACAGCATGGAAACTGAGATTCAGAGCCCTGAAAGTGGGCGGTACAAAATGAAATCAGATAGTCAGGGCAGGGATGATTGACAAGATGATATTTGAGCAAAGACCTGAAATCAAAGAGGATGGGGGCTGCCTGTGTATCCAGAGGATGAGCATCCCAGAGGGAGCAGCTGGAACATAGGTGCTAAGGATGGAGGGCGGCTAGTGTGCTCAGGAAACAGAATAAATCACTGTGGCTAGTGCAGAGTCAGTGAGAAGGAGAGCTGTCGTAGTGCAAACTGATGCAACCTCTGTGGAGAACAATATGGAGATTCCTTAAAAAACACACACACACACACCTAGGAATAAAATTACCATACAACCCAGCAGTCCCACTACTGGGCATATACACTGAGGAATCCAGAACTGAAAAAGACACAGGTACCCCAAGTTCACTGCAGCATTATTTGCAATAGCTAGGACATGGAAACAACCTAGAGGCTCATCTGTAGATGAACAGATAAGGAAGCTGTGGTACATATACACAATAAAGTACTGTATATCTGGACAGGTGCTCTAACAAGCTAAGCCACAGTGCTGTTAATGGAATATCACTCAGCTATAAAAAGGAACACATTTAAGTCAGTTCTAATAAGGCAGATGAATCTAGAGCCTGTTTTACAGAGTGAAGGAAGTCAGAAAGAGAGAGGCACATGCTGTATACTAATGCATATATGTGGAATCTGGAGAGATGGTATTGGCAACCCCACGTACAGGGCAGCAATGGAGACACAGACATAAGGAACAAGTTTTTTGGATTCAATGGGAGAAGGAGAGAGTGGGAAGACTTGAGAGGACAGCATTGAAACACAACATTGTCATATGTAACATAGATAACCAATGCAAGCCTGATGCATGAAGCAGGACTCCCAAAGCTGGAGCTCTGGGCCAGCCTAGGGGGGTGGGGTGGGGAAGGAGGTGGCAGGGGGTCCAGGACGGACGGGACACAGGTATACCCGTGGACGAGCCATATCCATGTGTGGCAAAAACCATCATGCTATTGTAAAGTAATTACCCTACAGTTAAAATAAGTAAAATTTTTAAAAGAAAAACATTTTTAAAAAGTCAGATGAAAGAGGACATAGTGAGATCCAGAACATAGTCTTACAGGTCATTGCAAAGATATTAGCATTTACTGTGTGAAGTAGGGAATCACTGAAGGATTTGAGCAGAAGACTGGCATGATCTAATTTATATTTTTATTGGAAAACTCTAGATGTTGTCTTCAGCGTGCCTATTACATAGGTGACCATCACCCCAGTTTTCCTGGGACTGAGGAGTATCCTGGGACACATCACTTTCAGTTCCAAAATCAGATAAGTCTAGGTGAGAAGTTCAAGAGCAGAAGTAGGAAAATGAGTTCAGAGGCTACTTCAATAATCTTCTCGAGCAATCATGGTGCTTTGGACCAAGATAGTAGCCATGGAGAAGGGAAGCTGTGATTAGACTCTAGGTTTACTCTGAAGTTAGAGAACGCTAGGCTTGTTTACCAGTTGGATCACGTGGTGTGAGAGGAGAGGAGTCCGGCAGCACTGACCCAGCAATCCCGCTGTTGGGTGTACATCTGGAGGAAATGATTTGAAAAGATAAATGCACACCTCAGTGCAGTAGTACTTACAACAGCCTAGACATGGAAGCAACCTGACTGCCCATCAATAGACGAACGGGTAAAGACGACATGATACATATGCGTAATGGAATATCACTCAGCTGTAGAAAGACAGACCAAACGCCATTGCAGCAACATGGAAGGATACGGAGATTATCATACCAAGCGAAGTACGTCAGAGAGAAAGACAAATATCATATGATATAATTTATATGTAGGATCTAAAAAAAAAGTTACAAATGAACTTATTTACAAAACAGAAACAGATTCACAGACACACACACACACACACACACAAAACTTATGGCTACCAAAAGGGAAAGGTGTAGGGGGTAAATTAAGAATTTTGAATTAACACACACACAGTATTATATGTAAAACAGATAACCAGCAAGGACCTGCTGTATAACACAGTGAACTCTACTCAATATTCTGTAATAACCTATATTGGGGAAAAAACCTGAAAAGGAACAAATATACGCATGTGCATAACTCTCTGGATCACTTTGCTGTGCACCGGAGAGCAACACTGCACTGTAAACCAACTATGCGCCCGTAAAAGAAGAGTGAGTCAGAACAAGGATGACTCTGTCTGAAAAGACTGAAGTCAGAAGAGGGACGTGACATCAGCGTCGTGGCAGTGTAAGACATTCCTCGTCTTTTTTCCCCATTTTTAACAATAAATTAGATAACTGTCTAAGAACTAAAGCACCACTGTGGGAGCTGCGGGATCCAGAACCATCAGTCAAGGAATGTGGAAGAGGTCTCGCTTCCCACGCGTTTGGTAACAGGCAGACAGAACTCCATGCGGGTACAGAACCGGCAGAGCCACTGAAGCGGCCTCAGCTTCTCTTGCTACAGTCAGACAAAACCCTGGGAAGTACTGGCTGTGCAGAGACCCATGGGAAAGAACATGTGCAGGAGTCCGACCTTCTTAAAAAGATGCTCCAGCATACCACCGGAGAAAACAAACAAGCAAGCCACACAGAAATAAGCAAGTTTGGTCACAGTGGAAATGGCAAGAACTTTTCCAGGGCCATGCACCCCACTCCCTGCAAGTTAACTTTGTTTTTTGGGTTTCTAAAATTGCTTTTAAAATTTTTTTTTAAACTTTAAATGTATTTATTTTAATTGGAGGCTAATTACTTTATAATATTGTATTAGTTTTGCCATACATCAACATGAATCCGCCACGGGTATACACATGTTCCCCATCCTGAACCCCCCTCCCACTTCCCTCCCCATACCATCCCTCTGGGTCATCCCAGTGCACCAGCCCCAAGCTTCCTCTGTCATGCATCGAACCTGGACTGGTGACTCATTTCACATATGATATTAAACATATTTCTATGCCATTCTCCCAAATCATCCTACCCTCTCCCTCTCCCACAGAGTCCAAAAGTCAGTCCTATGCATCTGTTTCTCTTTTGCTGTCTCGCATACAGGGTTATCATTACCATCTTTCTAAATTCCATATATATGTGTTAGTATACTGTATTGGTGTTTTTCTTTCTGGCTTACTTCACTCTGTATAATAGGCTCCAGTTTCATCCACCTCATTAGAACTGATTCAAATGTGTTCTTTTTAATGGCTGAGTAATACTCCATTGTGTATATGCACCACAGCTTTCTTATCCATTCATCTGCTGATGGACATCTAGGTTGCTTCCATGTCCTGGCTATTATAAACAGTGCTGTGATGAACATTGGTGTACACGTGTCTCTTTCAGTTCTGGTTTCCTCGGTGTGTATGCCCAGCAGTGGGATTGCTGGGTCAAAAGGCAGTTCTATTTCCAGTTTTTTAAGGAATCTCCACACTGTTCTCCATAGTGGCTGTACTAGTTTGCATTCCCACCAACAGTGTAAGAGGGCTCCCTTTTCTCCACACCCTTCCCAGCATTTGTGGCTTGTAGACTTTTGACAGCAGCCATTCTGACTGGTGTGAAATGGTACCTCACTATGGTTTTGATTTGAATTTCTCTGATAATGAGTGATGTTGAGCATCTTTTCATGTGTTTGTTAGCCATCTGTATGTCTTCTTTGGAGAAATGTCTGTTTAGTTTTTTGGCCCATTTTTTGATTGGGTGATTTATTTTTCTGGAATTGAGCTGCAGGAGTTGCTTGTATATATTTGAGATTAATTCTTTGTCATTGCTTCATTTGCTATTATTTTCTCCCATTCTGAAGGCTGTCTTTTCATCTTGCTTATAGTTTCCTTTGTTGTGCAGAAGCTTTTAATTTTAATTAGGTCTCATTTGTTTATTTTTGCTTTTATTTCCAATATTCTGGGAAATGGGTCATAGAGGATCCTGCTGTGATTTATGTCTAAGAGTGTTTTGCCTATGTTCTCCTCTAGGAGTTTTATAGTTTCTGGTCTTACGTTTAGATCTTTAATCCATTTTGAGTTTATTTTTGTGTATGGTGTTAGAAAGTGTTCTAGTTTCATTCTTTTACAAGTGGTTGGCCAGTTTTCCCAGCTCCACTTGCAATCTTGAGAAAGAAGAATGAAACTGGAGGAATCAACCTGCCTGGCTTCAGGCTCTACTACAAAGCTACAGTCATCAAGATAGTATGGTCCTGGAACAAAGACAGAAATATAGATCAATGGAACAAAATAGAAAGCCCAGAGATAAATGAATGCATCTATGGACACCTTATCTTTGACAAAGGAGGCAAGAATATACAATGGAGAAAAAACAATCTCTTTAGCAAGTTAACTTTGCATGGGGCTGAATTATCCCATGGTTGAGCATCTTTTCAGGCTTCCTACATGGCAATAGTGGTTTAAAAAAAAAACCTGCCTGCCAATGCAGGAGACCTAAGTGATCTAAGTGATGTGGGTTTGACCCCTGGGTCAGGAAGATCCCCTGGAGTGCATGGCAACTCACTCCATTATTCTTGCCTAGAAAATAGCCCATAGAGTTGCACAGAGTACAGGGCTACTTAGCACACACTGAACATCTTTTCCTGTAGCTATTAGTCATTTGGATGTCTTCTTTTTTAGTTTCTCTGCCTATCTTTTAATCAAATCTTTTTGTTCATTAAATTGTATGAGCTCTTTTTTTAAAATAAACTTTTTATTTTATAATATTTTTCAATTTACAGAAAAACTGTGGATAGAGCACAGAGTCTCCACATCCAAGTTTCCCATTTTAACATCTTACATTTGTATGGTACATTGTCACAATTAATGAACGAATATTGCTTAATTATTATTGACAAAAACCTGTACTTCATTGAGATTGTATATTTTGGATACTAACCCCTTATCTAACTTATGGGTTGAAATATTTTCTCCCATTCCTTATGTTACCTTCTTGTTTCTCAATTCTTTCATTTCCTATGCAGAAGCTTTTTAGTTTGATGTAGTTCCACATGTAGAATCTTTGCTTGTGCTTTTGATGTCATAGCCAAAAAAAAAAAAAAAAATCATTGCCCAGACCAATGCCAAAGAACTGTTCCCCATGTTTTCTCTTAAGAGTTTTATACTATCAAGTCTAAGGTTTAAATCTTTAACCCATTTCACATCAATTTTGTGAGTGGTGTAAGATAACAGTTCAATTTCACTTCTCTGCATACGGTTATTCAGCTGTCCCAGTATTATTTATTAAAGAGAATATGAATCCCCCTTTGAGTGTTTAAAATATATAAAAAACTCAAACAACTTAATAAGGAAATAAGCAATCTGATTTAACAAACAATGGGCAGAGGACTTAAATAGACAAGAAGACACCAAGGCCTTAAGAGTTTCATGAAAAGATGTCAGACAACATTAATCATCAGCGAAGTGTGAACAAAATCTATACTGAAATATCCTCACACACCTGTTAGATGGCTATCATCAAGAAAACGAGATGAGTGGTTGCCAGGCATGTGGAGAAAAGGACTCCTTGTCCACTCTTGGAAGGACTGTAAATTGGTTGAGTCACTATGGAAAACACTTAAATTAAAGTAGAATTATCCTATTTCCAGTTATCCCACCTTTGGGATATCCAAAGGAAATTAAAAGAGAATACTGAATGGATATCTGAATCCCCATGCTTACTGTAGCATTAATCACAGGAGCCAATGTATGGAAACACCCTGAGGGTCCATCAAAGGATCACTAAAGAAGAAGACTCAAATGTATGATTTGTAAAAAATGATAATAGTTTTATTCAGGCATGAGAAAAAAGGAAATCCTGTTATTTGGAATGACATGGATGGACCTTGAGGGCATTATGCTAAGTGAGATAAGTCAGGTATAGTAGTGCAAATATATATTATTAATTATGCATGCATACGTGCTAAGTTGCTTCAGTCATGTCTGACTCTTTGCAGCTCTATGGACTGTATCCCACCAGGCTCCTCTGTCCATGGGTTTTTCTGCAGGCGAGAATACTGGAGTGGGTTGACACGCCTTCCTCCAGGGGATCTTCCCAACCCAGGGATTGAACTCACATCTCTTAAGTCTCTAGCCACTAACACTGGGTTCTTTACCACTAACACTGCCTGGGAGGCCCACAGAAAATAATGCTGTATTTTTAAACTTTAAGCTTAAAAGCTTAAAACTCTAAAGTTTAAAGTTGCTAAGAGACTAGATTTTTGTGCACAACACACAAAAATAATAATTATGAGACAGAAGTGTTAGCTAACACTATGTTAATAATCACACTGCAATATGTAAATCCATCAAATCACTATGGTGCACACCTTAAACTTACACTATACTGTGTGTCAATTATATCACAATAAAAGCAAATGTAAAAAACTATTGAATTTCATTAGCAGAGATGAGCAAGGGTATACATGGAGGTAAGTTTCAGGGAGAAAGATTTGGGCCACACTGAGCTTGAAATGCACAGTAGACAATCAGGCGGAGACATTCATCAGGCAGGTAGATACGTAAACATGAGGTAGAAGGCTAAGGTCTCAGTTAGAAGTCTACTTTGAGAAGATAAAAGAAAGAAAATTGTGTTTAAACATGAAAGATTAGATGAAATCATCAAAGGGTTGATAAGAGGTTCAAGGGCAGGATAAAATTATATACACATGAAGTGTATGGAATGTAGGGATTCTGATATTTAAATATCTTAACATTTAAAAAGGGAAGAAAGCATGACAAATAAGTCTTGAAAGATGGAATTAAGAGCATAGGAAGCAATTAGGATTGAACAGAGGCCAAGGAAGAAATTAAAAAGCTGACTTTCTCCAAAAACTCAAGGAAAAGACTGATTATTCTTTGAACACAGTCCAAGATATAAAAGGTTGTCTCCAAAACTGGTTTTATATTGTATTGTTTTTCCTGACCAGGCTCTGAGTCATGTGGGATCTTAGTTCTCTGACCAAGAATGGATCCTGCATGACCTATACTGGAAGCTGCACCTCCTTCAGTGGAAGTGCAGAGTCTTCACTCGTGGACTCTGGGGAAGTCCCCAGCACTGATATTACACCCATCTCCATTGGTCAGTCTTGATTTACATGGCTAAAACCAGCTTCGGGCAGCCACACATTTAAAAGCCAGCAAATCCGCATCCGCCTCAGTCCAACAGTCGATCTTCTGAGGCTGAAATCTTACCCTCATTTCTGAAAATCCATCAGTCTCTGCACCAAAGCTCCCCAGGCTCTGCTGGCTCTTAAAAGAAAGACTGTGCTTTTTCCATACAGTCTTCCACTTCTTTGCACACAATTCATTCAGCTTTCTGTTTCAGATAAAGAGTGGTAGTCCTTCGACAAAGTTTCAGAAAGCAAAGAGGAATCAGCAGTGTTCAATGTGACTGAGAAGTTAAAGGAAATCAGAACTAAGAGTGATCACTGGAGTTGTCAATATGGAGACCACTGATAACTTTATACAGTCAGTTCAGTGCTTAGAGACTCAGACTATAGGAGTTTGGGTAGTAAGTGGGAAATTATGAAGATGGAGATTTATTTTGTGTCCTTTAATAATCTCTGTGTCCTCCAGTCAACCACTGATTTGCTTTTCAATGTAATAGATTAATTTGCATTTTCTAGAATTTGATATGATAGAAATTACAAAGTGTTTAGTCATTTTCCCCCTCCTTGGGTGCCCTTGCATGACATATTTATTTTGAAATTCATCAATGGTGCTTATATGCTTTTTATATTATTGAGAAGTATGTTCTATTGCAGTAACACTGTTTATTTATTTTTTCATCTTTTTATGGATATTTTAACAGCTTCCAGTTTTGGTTATTACAAATGAAAGTAGTACAGAAATTGGAAAAAAAATAAAATGGAGACAGATTTTAAGATATATTCTCAAAAAATTTTGATTTTTTAAAAAAAATTTTAATTTGGCAATGATTTTAGACATATGAAATTGGAGAGGAACAGACAGTTCCTTCATATTCCACACCCAGTGTTTCCAACTGTCAACATATTACATCACTTTAGAGAACACTATTTTCAGATATTTCACTCTCAGCAAAAGAGACGATGGCAGCTGTGATTCAAAAGCTAGAGGAGAAATGAGGTTGAAGTGTTCTTGTGGTTTAAACTGATTCTTTTTACTGGAACTTCCCTGGTGTCCAGTGGTTAGAGCTATGTGCTTCCACTACAGGGGAGCACAGGTTCAATCCCTGATTAGGGAACTAAGATCCCACATGCTGTACAGTGCAGAAAAAAAAAAAAAAAAGGCCTTTCACTTGTTTTGTTTGTCTGTGAGTTTAACATAGAACTGACCAAATGTCTAAATGATGATCAGAATAATCCTGAAGCCAGAAAAAGGATAAAGATAGTTTTGAGAGGTGACTTCTTAGAGAGTTTGTAATTGACATCCTTTATGTTTGACAAAACTCTTATGCTTAGTTTCATTTGGTGGAATGCACATCACACTGTCGAGAACATTTTAGGAAAGGAAAAAAAAAAAAGGATGTTGGCCTTAAAACTGAAGTTGTTATTACCAGCTCACATCCACTGTGGTTTACCAGCTCATGTCGACTATGATTATGTAATGAAAATATCCAGGACCCTATCAGGCCTCCCTAAGACAGGCATCATCATGTCCTTTGCCCACTTTTGGTCTGTAGAAAGAAATTTAGCAAAAGAGTAGGTTTGATCAGAGAACTAAGAAAATGCAGAAACAAGGCAAAACAGTCAAACAAGACAAAATAGTAACAGTTTAGTCATTAAGTAGTCAAGGACTTCTGGTTCCTTCTCAAGGACTACAGACACTATTCTGAGCCATACCCTCTGAGTTGTTTTGCAGATGCCAAGACCCTCTCCAGTTGGAAGGAGTTGCTAAATGACTGGACTGCAGCCATGCCAGAAGCTGACCCATTTCACACGATTATGAGAACTGACCTCAAAGAGGCAGGAAAAACAGAGCAAATGAAACCTGACCCTGAAACTGAAGGTTGGCTGGAAGAATCAAGATGATGCTGATTAGACACCACATGGCCAGTTTCAAGACGACTGTTAGAGCTGACTGTGCCGTTCTGCAAGTGGTCCCCCCACCAGCCTGTGCACCCCCTTTAAGGTTTTGCCCCAATTGGCATTGGGGAGTTGGTTCTTTGGGACGTGAGTCCATCTTCTCCCAAGAATTACTACCATTCCTTTTACCCAACATTTGTATGTTTTTCCTACTGGTCATGTATGGTTGTGAGAGTTGGACTTTAAAGAAAGTTGAGAGCCGAAGAATTGATGCTTTTGAACTGTGGTGTTGGAGAAGACTCTTGAGAGTCCCTTGGACTGCAAGGAGATCCAACCAGTCCATCCTAAAGGAGGTCAGTCCTGAGTGTTCATTGGAAGGACTGATTCTGAAGCAGAAACTCCAATACTTTGGCCACCTGATGTGAAGAGCTGACCCATTTGAAAAGACCCTGATGTTGGGAAAGATTGAAGGCAGGAGGAGAAGGGGACAACAGAGGTTGGATGGCATCACTGACTCAATGGACATGGGTTTGAGTAGACTCTGGGAGTTAGTGATGGACAGGGAGGCCTGGTGTGCTGTGGTTTATGGGGTCACAAAGAGTTTGACATGACTGAGTGACTGAACTGAACTGAACTGTCTCTCTGTTTCGGATTCTTGGGTGATGAACGGCTGAACTTGAGTTTGGTAACAACAGCACCTCTATTTACCAACTAGGCTGTTCATTTAATTTCACTTCAAATCTTTTACCCACCTCTAAATGCTAGAATTTGTCTAACAGACTCCTTTAGCTCCATCAGCAAAAGTGACAGGACTCGCCGATGAGGGACTTTCCGTATTTCCCTGATGACTTCATCTCAGCCCATTTTAAACCAGCACCTTCAGAGAGGATAAAAGTGAAACTCAGCATTTATGGTCAACCACAGCTGTGACCAGAAAACTTTGGCTTTTCCAAATCATGAAAAATGCATCATTCAATAATATTTGTGATTGGAAAGAAATGAAATAAGTTGATCTGTTAAAGAATGGAATTGAAACCAATACGGTACTTTAAGAAATTTCCTAAAGGAGATTTAAAGCTCAAAAACAAAGACTTGAAGAGAAGCACTTGAGACAAGGAATGAAAATGCAAGGGGGTGCCTCTGAAAAAGTTCAAACAAATCAAGAAGGCAGACAGATCACAACCCAAGCTTTCAAGAACAGCTGTTAAGGACATAGGCAGTGGTAAGCAAAACCACTTCATCCTTCCTGACTTCAGTCGTTTCTCTTCACTTCAGGGAGGAAGCAGCACCCTCTCCTTCAGACTGATGGTTCTAATACATATTTTCATCTCCTTTCTCTAAAACAAAAGTTCACAGATGTCTCAGCCAGGTTTCCCAGAAACCAGCAGTATAGAATTAGAAAAGGCACACTTAGGTAGGTCAGGAGACCTTTCATCGTTGCAACAAAAGTTTGTGAGGTGCATGAAATCGGGGCCAGTCTGGCGATGTCCTTATTTTCTGCCTCACCGCTCTTCACTGGGACTCCATAATCAGAACCCTTTCCCATGTGCCATGCCTCTTTTCTCGTTCACCTTGTACCTGTATTACTGAATGCTGATGAGGTCTGCCTTGGGTCAGCTCCAGGCTCTGGTTTTTGTGTAATCTACTAGAGCTCTAAATGCTGGCTGAAATTGCAAGAAAATCAGTAGGCGAAACATCACCCCATGGACGGGGAGAAACGATGATACACACGGGTATAGAGCAGTTCTCCAAACCCTCTCAGCTGGAAAAAATGTAAGTGAAATATCCAGAGAAAAGAAACGTACTCTGAAAATGGCAAACACTTGAGTTAGACATCAAGGTGTCTTTCACTCATATGGTAAGCTAAATTTAGAGAATAGCATGTATACCCTAAAACAAGAGTTGTGCCAGCAGTTGGCTCAAAAACTCAGGCATGATGGTCTCATAGAATTTCTACCATGTATGCTCCATTTTGTGAGTACAAATAATTCTATGTGAAAAGGGAAAAAAATTAGAATACATGTAACATGGAACTGTTACACATTATTTATACCATTCCAAGGACACCTGTGTGCTGGGGACATTTTCTAAGATTGTGGGCTAATTCTCTCACATCCTGTTGTCTCTGAAACCTCAGAGCATCACTGACCTCAGTCCCAGCAGGGCAGCGTGGGCCAGTAGAGAGAGCCTGGGAGCAGTAATCCGCAGGACCTGGGTGCCGTGGTTGGCTCCTCCACTTGGCAAACACATAAACCCTTGCAAGGTACACAACCAGAGATCCTTAATCTGGGCAGAAATGTTAGGTAAGCAGACTACTTTCAGCTGTATTATGTTGAAAAGAAAATTTTGTCCCACAAAGATGATTATTTGAAAGGAGTGATTGGAAAGACTGGGAATTTCTGTTTGTTTCCTTTTAAAATGGGAATGGTATCTGCTTCACTGGCTTTGAAAAAATCATGGAGGAGAGATGTACATGATAATGTCTGTGAAATATAAAAATCTTTTGCAAAGGTAAGGTGTTGTTACATGCAGGAAGCTGAGTGGTTTTGAAAGGGGGATTCACTAAGAAGAAAGGAGGGTTTTCTTTACTAAGAAAAAGGACACGATCTATCATTCATCCGGCTTCCTTGCCTCCTGCTACCCCTGCACCAAACTGGTCTGGCTTAGATAGAATCAGCTCTTTGAAGGCCATCCCCCTTCTTAGAGGGAGCCCACAGTGAATGACCAAGCATTGGTAATTCATAGACTCCACCTTCAGCTTCAGTAAAGGAAAACACTGAACAGCTATCCCATCCATGGCCCTCCATGATAGGCTACAGATTGTTTTAGGATTGCGTCACCATCTGAGTTTTCCTTCCGCTCAATCCCGCCTCCTTGTGTTCTACTCCAGGAGTACTACTCTGAAGAGTATTTCCCAATAAATTTACCAGACTCATACCTCTACCAGAAGAGCACTTCTCGGGGAGCCTGAGCTGTGACACAGAAACTTTTTTCCCCGAAGACTACAGTGTGTTTCAGAAATGTTGGCTTTGTTGAGGCACAGCTTTGGTGTGCAAATGGAACCAGTTGTTATTTTCTCACCATTGCAACTGCTTCCTGCAAGGGAGCTATGCGCTCAAGGTCAGTGGTCAAATGAGTAACTGGTCAAGGACCCTCTGAAAGTGTGATTTAGGGAATGTGGTTGCTTCCAGAGTATCTCACTGGGTCTCTTACGTGCTTCCTCCCACGTCTTAGGTCTAAAGGTATATGAAACATTGTAGCCTGTATTACCTGGCTGGTTCCAGGCTCAGAGCATACCGAGAAATACATTGCACTTTAATATTGATTCAAAATTGAGAAAGGAGTAAAACAAGGCTGTATATTGTCACCTCGCCTATTTCATGTATACACAGAGTGCATCATGCGAAACTCGAGGCTGGATGAAGCACAAGCTGGAATCAACGTTGCTGGGAGAAATATTAATAACCTTCAATATGCAGATCATACCAATAAAGGCATGAAGTGAAGGGGAACTAAATAGCCTCTTGATGAGAGTGAAAGAGAAGAACAGAAAAGCTCACTTGAAATGCAAATTCAGAACTAAGGCCACAGTAACCAGTGCCATCACTTCATGGCAAATAGAAGGGGGAAAAGTGGAATCAGTGACAGATTTACTCTTTCCTTGGCTTCAAAATTACTGGGGATGGTGACTGCAGCTGTGAAATTAAAAGATGCTTGCTCCTTGGAAAGAAAGCTATGACAAACATAGACAGCATATTTAAAAGCAGAGACGTTGCTTTGTGGACAAAGGTCCATATAGTCAAAGATAGGGTTTTTCTAGCAATCATGTACAAATGTAAGTGTTGGACCATAAATAAGGCTGAGCATGGAGGAATTGATGATTTCAAATTGTGTTGCTGGAGAATCTTAAGAGTCCCTTGGACTTGCAAGGAGGTGAAATGAACAATCCTAAAGGAAATCAGCCGTGAATATTTATCGGAAGGATTGAGGTTGAAGCTGAATCCCCAATACTTTGGCCATCTGATGCAAATAGCTGATTCACTGGAAAAAATCCTGAAGCTGGGAAAGAGTGAAGGCAAGAGGAGAAGTGGGGTGGCAGAGGATGAGAAGGTTAGATAGCATCACCGAGTCAATGGACATGAATTTGAGCAAACTCTGAGAGACAGAGGAGGACAGAGAGCCTGGTGTGCTGCAGTCCTTGGGGCTGCAAAGAGTTGGACATGACTGGACAATAACAATTACAGTAAACAGTCATCAAATACTCTGGAGCTTGGAGGGCAGTGGCCAGACGTAGGTGCAAGGAAGAGTTCCCACATGGTAGAATTCATGGACGACGTCTGAGGTTTGTTGAGTGAGACCTGGCTTTGTGAGAAAGGAAGTTCTGGAGGAGGTGGCAGGCATATCCTGGGCCATTGAAAAAGGAGAAGAGCAGAACTGAATTTGTGTATTAACAGACTAATCACTGAAAGCCGTCAACCCCACCACAATCCATTCCAATGACTTCCTACGCGCTAGAGTGAAAGAAGAATTGATGGAAAAACTGGGAAAAAAAAACCCTCATTCAGGAATACAGAAAAGAAGCTCTTGCAAAGCAGAGGTGAAAGGACTGAGAAAGAGCAAAATAAAAAAAGAAACTTGTGTTCACCAGGAGCGGAAAGGGGGAGGAGGGATAAATTGGGAGAGTGTAATTTATACACACTACTATATATAAAATAGATAACAAATAAGGACCTACTCTGTCGTACAGAAAACCCTACTCAATACTCTGTAATGGCCTATATGGGAAAAGAATGTATAATTGTATGTATAATTGATTCATTTCACTGTACACCTGAAACTGTATACCTGAAACTAACACAACACTGGATATCAACTATGAAAGAAAAGTGAAAGTTAGTCACTCAGTCGTGTCCTACTCTTTGCGACCCCATGGACGGTAGCCCTCCAGGCTCCTCTGTCCGTTGTATTTTCCAAGCAAGAATACTGGAGTGGGTTGCCATGCCCTTCTCCAAGGACTCTTCCCAGCACAGGGATCAAACATAGATCTCCCACATTCCAGACAGAATTTTTACCATTTGAGTTACCTGGGAATATGTCAACTATACTCCAAGAAAAATTAAAAAAGAGAAAAAGAAATAGTAAGATGAATGGTGTCCTCAGAACTCTGATTCTTTTCAAGCTGAACTGATGAGGAAAGAGCTAACCTTCTAGCTGCTCTCATGAAGCCTCAGCCAGAGCATCCATCAGTGCCTCTTCAGCAAGCTGTACAACATCAAGATCCAAGCAAAGCCCGGACAAAGTCAGCTCTGATAATGAACTTGTTCTGCATAGTGATGTTGAATTCCTCGTCCTGCCCCCACACAGGACACGGTATCACTCCTTTGTTAATCTGATTACCAAGATTTTGTCAGTCTCTGCCAGGTGTACAGAGCTGCTTCCAGAGCTCTAAACCCTGATTAGTCATCTCCTGGGCTCTCAGGTGGGGATCCTGAGCAGACAGGAGACGTGGACCTCTGACTACACGTTACAGAGCCAAATGCCAGCCTACTGTTGCTACACAATGACTCTGGCCCAGAGGTTCCAGAGCTTTCTGTATTCCAAGGTAGGTCGTATTGTCCATAGCCCATGGCTGGATGCCACATGTTGACCAACAGAAATGAAGAAACGTAAGCATGTGACACCCAACCCACAGGCTACCTTTCCCCAAAGCGTGCACAGCACTCAGTTGTTTGTGTCCCTAGCCTTCGAGGACAGGAAAGGTGAATACCATCCCAGCTGCATAGATGAGAAGAGTGAAATTTGCGGGTGTAAAGCAACTTGTTTATAGCTCTGTAACCAAGGAGTGTAAAAACTTAAATGCTGATCCTATTTATAGACTCACGGTGTCTCCAGCATCCTGGGTTCTATGTGAAGCGCACTTTGCTAATGTCTTCCATCACATCGCTCAGTATTTGTCAACGCTGACAGAATGCAGAAAAGCGAAGTGTGAACGTGGATGAGAAAACTCACTTCTGGACAATTAATCCTGGAAGTGCTACCGCTGTTTAGTCACCAAGTCACATCTGACTCTGCGATCCCACAGACTGCAGCAGGCCAGGCTTCCCTGTCCTGGAGTCTGCTCAAATTCAACACCCATTGAGTCAGTGATGTTATCTAACCATCTCAGCCTCTGCCACTCCCGTCTCCTTTTGATTTCAAGCTTTCCCAGCGTCAGGGTCTTTTCCAATGTGTTGGCTCTTTGCATCAGGTGGCCAAAGTACTGGAGCTTCAGCAACAGTCCTTCCAATAAATACTCAGGGTTGATTTCCCTTAGGATTGACTGGTTTCTTCTCCTTGCAGTCCAAGAGGCTCTCAAGAGTCTTCTCCAGCATCACAATTTGACAGAATTTGCATATAATTTGACAGTTTACATGTTTGTAAATGCTACCTTTCCATTTCTGATAAGCAATCGAGTCCTAAAAAAAGTAAGAGCTTCTCTAGAATCTCTGAAGTGGAAAACTATGAAGGGATTCATAGTAGTTTGTCAGCTACCTATGCTTTGAAAACTAGAAGCTGGAAAGGAAAAGAAAGTGTTAATAGCTCAGTCGTGTCTGATTTTGCGACCCCATGGACTGTAGCCCTCCAGGCTCCTCTGTCAGTGGGATTCTCCAGGCAAGAATACAGGAGTGAGTTGCCATTTCCTTCTCCAGGGGATTTTTCTGACCCAGGGGTTGAAGCTGGGTCTTCCCCATTGCAGGCAGATTCTTTACCATCTGAGCCACCAGGAAAATACCTTAGAAAACTTTAACAGGTGGCAAGCCTCAGCCATGGGAAGAGACAGATGCTTCCAATTGCCTTTGGTAATAATAAAAAGATGTGCCATATTTTGAGCTCCTACATTGTGCCTGACCCTGTACTAGTAACTATGAAGATGACATCAACATTACTCAGTGGCTACCCATGGTGAGGTTCAGCATCACCATTATTGTTTGCTAGCCACACGCCTCAGCTTGTGGGATCTTAGTTCCTCAAACAAGGACTGAACCCATGCCCGCTCCATCCCTGCACAGTGGACTCATGGAGTCCTAACCCCTGGATTACCAGGAAAGTCGTACTTGTCTGATACTGAGAATAGAACGTGGTCTAGAAAGATCACAAGACTGGAGTGTGATGAGTCTAGGATTTAGGCAAGGGTTACATATAGCACGGGGGCTCCAGAACGATAATGCCTGCTCTTTAGGGTCACAAGCAGGCAAACTGCTCCTGGGAGGCTTAGAAAAGCCCGCGGGAAACACAGACTTGAGATGGGTGGGCTTCCCAGGCGGCATCAGTGGTTAAAAGCTAGCCTGCAATGCAAGAGGCTCAGCTTCAATTCCCGGGTCGAGACCCCCTGGAGGGGGGCACCGCAATGCACTCCAGGGCTCTTGCCTGGAGAACCCCAAGGACAGAGAAGCCTGGTGGGCTACAGTCCATGGGGTCTCAAAGAGTCAGGCGGGACTGAACTGACCGCACACAAAGGTGTACATTTCAGGTAAACAGAGAGAAGCAGCAAGGGGTGCGTTCCTGCAAGGCGGGGCTGCCAGCCAGCATTGAGACTGGGGAACCTGTCTCCTTGGCCCCCATCTCCTTTCCTCTGTGTTTTTATGTTTTCTTAGTTCTTTCAGAAAATGGATACATGTTTTTCAGTTTTGTTTTACTTCCTCTCTCTTCTTCTCCCTAAAACATTCTTTCTGGAAGACGACACGCTTATCTTGGCTGACCACAATAGAGATTCATCCGCGTTCTACCTGAGGTCGGGTGGTGTGCATGCTAAGTTTCTTCAGTCGTGTCCGGCTCTGTGTGACCCTGTGGACTGTAGCCCACCAGGAATCCGCTCCTCTGTGCATGAGATTCTACATGAGACAGGAGGACTGGAGTGGGTTTCCA
Organism: Capra hircus; assembly: GCF_001704415.2. NCBI lineage: Eukaryota > Metazoa > Chordata > Mammalia > Artiodactyla > Bovidae > Capra > Capra hircus. The sequence continues at coordinate 806,620 of NC_030834.1, read as the reverse complement.
TGGCCTCCTCCAAGCTATCTTCCCACCCCAGGGATCGAACCTGTGTCTCCATGTCTCCCGCACTGGCAGGAGGGTTCTTTACCACGCATGCCTGGGCGCAACGAGCAGGATGTGTGCGGACAGTGTCAGTCAGCCTGCAGGCTCTGCCGGCCGCGGGAGGGGAGGCTCTGGAGAGAATAGAGGCCCTGCGATTAGTGCAGACCTGCCCACCTACAGGTTTAGTCTGCCTCCCTCATTCGTCCTCCTTATGAAATTCCAAACTTGCACTCCCGTTCTTGCTCAGACACTATCTACCTGACCTCCCAGATTGCTTAGGTTCACGGGGAAGAACTATGTCATCTTTCCCCTACTATTTTTGGCAAAGTTCCCATTTTATGTTTTGATGTGTAAAACAAGCCTCTAATCAATTGCAACTTATTCCTAAAATTCAATTCAGGATTTACCTAGCTTAAATCAAATTAGCCTACAACTTTGAAAATCGAAAGGGAACACCCCCCACCCTCCCCCACCCCGTGAGAACTTCAAAGAGTGACAACAAACAGAGAGAAGGGAGCCTAGATCCCCCTCCCAGACAGCTCCAGGCGCCCGAGGTGAGCAATGCTGTCTAGCTGCCCCTAAGTTCTCCCAGTGGGGACAGAAAAACCATCTCAGCAGGTTTTTAGCCAGGGAACTATCGCTTCCTTCGCTTCGTGAATTTGCTGAGTCTTCAGGAAGGGAGCTAAGAAAAAGAAAGAAAAAAATCAACACCAGTTGGTTCTAGAGGAAACGCTTCCAAGGTTACTGTTGTCATCTCATCACAGGAGAGATGGAGGGGATGTGATATCATCAGTAGTTATTAACGTAGAAAAGAAACATCATATTTTCTCTCTTCCCTGTGATGACAATGATAGATTTAAGACAGAGGCTGATACATCTCCTGAGGAGTGGTAACGTGCATCATTGAGAACTTCCCCAAGTGGCTTCCCCAAATAACTCATGTACAATGCAGCACTCTGTTGTTAAATCCAGAGTTAATAAGGTGAAAAACATAACAAGGAGTCCCCCTGTCTTGAGAGGCTTCTTAGTTTATCTATTCTTTCATTAAACAAATACTTGGGGAGCAATTATTATGTCATGAGATCTTTATTACATATTGAGATTCATATGTGAATAATAAACAAAATAATAATATGAATAATAACAATACATATTTATGAATAGCTTACTAACATTCAGTATGCCAGAACTGTGCCTGGAATTCACATACATTTTCTCATTAAATTGTCTATCCAAAGAGTCCTCTGATGCAGATATAATTATTATCTTTTTTCAGAGATGAAGAAACAGATGCTCAGAGTAGGAAAGTATCTTAAACAGGATCCAAAAGGTAGAAAGCAATAGAACCATGATTTAAATAGAAATTGAAGGACCCTAGAAAACAGATCATCACTTTGCTATCTCCCATGAAGATTTTCTGAGAAGATTCTGCACACTATATTTTATTCAGGAGGGTAGCTGCTTTATTGACTATACCAAAACCTTATTGCGTGGATCACAACAAACTGGAAAATTCTTCAAGAGAAGGGAATACAGGACCACCTGACCTGCCTCCTGAGAAATCTGTATGCAGCTCAGGAAGCAACAGTTAGAACCAGACATGGAACAACAGACTGGTTTCAAACTAGGAAAGGGATACTTTAAGGCTGCATATTGTCAGCCTGTTTATTTAACTTATATGCAGAGTATATCATACAAATACTGGGCTAGATGAAGCACAAGCTGGAATCAAGATTGCCGGGAGAAATATAAATAACCTCAGATACACAGATGACACCACCCTAATGGCAGAAAGCAAAGAAGAACTAAAGAGCCTCTTGATGAAAGTGAAAGAGAAGAGTGAAAAATCTGGCTTAAAACTCACCATTCAGAAAATGAAGATCATGGCTTCTGGTCCCATCACTTCATGGCAAATAGATGGAGAAACAGTGGCTGAAGTTCTTTTTTTGGGCTCCAAAATCACTGCAGATGGTGACTGCAGCCATGAAATTAAGATGCTTACTCCTTGCAAGAAAAGCTGTGACCAACCTAGACAGCATATTAAAAAGCAGAGACATTATCTTGACAACAACTGTCCACCTAGTCAAAGCTATGGTTTTTCCAGTAGTCATGTAAGGATGTGAGAGTTGGATCATAAACAAAGCTGAGCACCGAAGAATTGATGCTTTTGAACTGTGGTGTTGGAGAAGACTCTTGAGAGTCCCTTGGACTGCAAGGAGATCCAATCAGTCCATCCTAAAGGAAATCAGTCTTGGGTGTTCATTGGAAGGACTGATGTTGAAGCTGAAACTCCAATACTTTGGCCACCTGATGAGAAGAACTGACTCACTGGAAAAGACCCTGATGCTAGGAAAGACTGAAGGCAGGAGAAGAAGGGGATGAAAGAGGATGAGATGGTTGGATGGCATCACCGATTTGATGGACATGAGTTTGAGTAAGCTCTAGAAGTTGGTGATGGACAGGGAGGCCTGGCATGCTGCAATCCATGGGGTCACAAAGAGTCAGACACGACTGAGTGACTGAACTGAACTGAATTTGATTGGACAATTATCTTTAAAATGAAAATGCTTTCAAAGGTGATCACACACTAACTCAACTTCTGCTTAGTTGTATTATGAATAAAGGGAGTTGGAATCACTTGCTCACCAGGAATATTCAACTGGATCTCTGGTTACAGAAAAAGATGGGTTTAGGCTCAAAGAGCATCAGATTTGTTGCAGTGGACTTGGAGATCCCTGGCTTCCCTGGTGGCTCAGATGGTAAAGCATCTGCCTGCAACACAGAAGACCCAGGTTCTATCCCTGGGTCGGAAACATCCTCTGAAGAAGGGAATGGCTACCCACTCCAGTACTCTTGCCTGGAGAATTCCGTGGACAGAGGAGCCTGGTGGGCTACTGTCCATGGTGTCGAGAAGAGTAGGACATAACTAACACTTTCACTTTTAACTTTCGCTTTGGAGATTCTTATATCACTCCTATTCAAATGATGACTTTCTAGTATAAAATAAATACATTTGTTCATATTTAGTGTAATATAGATATATGTGTTTATTTTAAATAAAAATGTACTTGGAAGCACATGTTTTAAAAAGCACATGTTTAAATTATTCCATTATAATGGAATAATTTTCAGCCATAAAGAGGAATGAAATACAGACATGCAAAAACACTATGCCAGATGAAAGAAGCCAGCACAGAAAGACACCATGTGATGTGATTCTGTCCATATGAAATTTCCATACGAGGAACATCTTTAGAAACACAAAGCAGATTGTCAGATTCCCAGAACTAGGACGGCAGGTGGGGCATTGGGAGGTGATGGTTGAAAGACACAGGATTTCTTTTGGAGGTGTGAACAAACTGACTATGTCAATGGTTGCAATATTCCGTATCTGTGAATGTACCGCAAACCATGGAATCGTATGCCTCAGCTGGGTAACTTGTGCTATGGGTGAGCTGGATCTCTAACGCTGTTTAAAAAAGAGAGGCGGGGCGTAGGAAGCATGGAGCCCCATCTCTGCCACCTCTGCTTTCAGGGAAATGCCGTAGTCAGCTTTGGAGACCTTTGAGTTTCCCCTCCAAATTACTCACAACACTAGTTTAAGCCACTTTATGAAAGACGAAATAGAAGCCAATGCTGAAATATATGAGGTAGAATAGGACAAAAACTTGATTTCTCCTCACTCACTCTAGCCCCAGAAAATATTACTGATGGATTAGTCAAGTCAAAGAAGCAGTTGACATTAGGCCACGTCACTAAGATTTGGAGCTTTCCTTTTAATGGTGGAAAAGATTATAGTTCAGAGCCCACATGGAGTGTCTTCTTTGCCCATTATTCTCTCCAGTCAATCAGAAAAGAAAAACAAGATTGGAAAAGAAAAACAAGCTTGGAATTGTTTCACCTGGGAGGTAATCTTCTAGAAAGACCTGCAACAGATCAGTTTAATGCTTTCAAAGGATTAAGGAGAAGCCTTCTCTCCTCTCCTTTTCTAGGCTTGTTATTTGCTAGAATTATCTTCCTTGCCATTGAAATGGTATTATATCAAGTTATCTCCTTCCCTCTTCTCAAACATTTCTGAAGATGGAGTTATGTCAAGTTCCCACAGGTAGCCAATTTCAAAGTTTTATGTCTAAGACACTAATAATGCCCAGTCAGAATCAGCCTTAGAAAAGATGCTGTCTTTGCATCATCCCCAGAAATAGGGAAATGTGTCTTGTCTGCAATTTGACTTTATTTTCTATACTTAGAATGAAAATGAAGAATAGAATCTCTCAATAGGCCATGTGGCTCTCAATCTCCAGTATCAGTCTCATGAAAACATGAGTAAAAGTAAAGACTCTAAGAGCTGCTGTCTTACCTGATCTTGGCCACATCACCAGTGACGTAACAGCAATTAACCACTGGGGTGTTTGGGGGGGGGGGGGTCTGCTTCTTTCGATACAATTATTGCTTTGCAAAGGGGTGATGATAATGGATAGTTTTCGCTTTCCCTACTGTCCATACTAGTAACCAAAGTCCACATCAGTACGAACCCTATGTAGTGGTTCCTCTTCCCTGGAGTGCTGAATTTGGAAAGAGAAGAAACCACTGTCTGGTGCAGGAAGCTATTAAACCTGTCGGAAGCTTTTCGGGTGCAGCCCTGCTAGCTGAAAGGCAGCTGACTCCCACAAAGCCAGATGCGCTCCTGGGTTCTATTCAAAGCATTGCTGTCTGTTGCCCACACTCTGCAATGTGAACTCAGGCTTTCTTTTCTACCCGTCTTCAAACTGGAATCTGGGGGAGGATGACGTACATAAAAATGGAGGTATAAGAATTTCTAACATCCAACCCATCCCCAAAACATCAATTTGAACAGCTTTCTGGGCAAGAAAATTCCATAATGAGAGTTAAACATCCCAGGTAAGAGACTACAGCACCTGAGTGTAGCTCAGAAATAAGGAAGGTAGGGACATTCTCACTTTGCCCTTGTATCGGCGGTCCTGTTGGTGACGCCAGTGGTCTCGCTGTGTCTCACCGTGCAGCTTGTTGAGCCCAGGGTAGGTGCGGCACGAGCTGGGAGGCTGGATGAAGACTCGCGGAGCCACGGGGGCCGCAGACACGGTGTTGCTCCCCTGGCAGGCCCTGCGGCCGTGGCAGGAGACAAACTATACTCTCCCCTCTCACGCCTGGTCCGGCGGACACAGCCGTGACCCCGCAGTAACAACCCGCTTTCTTGGGTGGAGCCCCAGTATCCCTCCTGCAGAGTAGCTCCTGACCACGCGGTGGCCGTGTGAAGCGCATGCGCAGTGGTGTAACTGCGCTCAGCGGCTACAGGGTCATTGTTTACAAAACGTGGGGCCGGAGCTCCTGACCACGCCGTCCTGGCTAATTTGCTCTTTCCTTCCAACCCTCATCACCTCCTCACAAGTCCAGGCAACCCAGTGTGGAGATACTTCCTCCATGGAGGAAAGGGATGAGGTGCAGACCTTCCATTAACCCCTCAGTGATGCGGGCACCGGGACACCCCTGGGGCCCTGAGTGAACTCTGTAAACTCGGGCTCCTGACTCACTGGGCGCCTGTTGGCTCCAGTGACCTAGATGGCCCCTGTAGCCCCAGGTGATTTCTTAAAACTAAGCCCCCAGTGGAAGCCTGAGACCCTAGGCCCTTGGCCCACTCTGGGGTCTTCCAGCTCCCCAGTGGCAGGTAGCTCCTGTGACATCAGGAACCAGGAGGACTCCAGTATATCCAGGTTCCCAACCCACCCTGCCACTGACCAGCTCCCCCAGCACTGACTGGGACACCAGGCTTTCAATCAGCCTCTGGAAATGTGGGCTTTAGCAGAGTGCCTGTGAAGCCAGGTTCCCAGCCCAGCCCATTAGTGGGCCAACTAACATGGGCCCAGATTTTGCTGCTTGCTATAGATTAAAATAAACTTTTATCTATGAGATGCTTTATGTAAGAGTCATAGTAACCACACGGCAAAAACCTCCAGGAGATACACTAAAAAAAAAAATGAAGAGAAGATGATGAAAGATAACACTATGGGAAATCAACAATTTATAGAGAAAGACAACAAAAGAAAGAGAAGGGAACTACAATTTAGCCACAAAACAATAAGATGTCATGATAAGTCATTATTATCAATAATTACACTGAGGGGGGTGACAGAGGATGAGATGGTTGGATGGCATCACTGACTCAATGGACACGAGTTTGGGTGGACTCCGGGAGTTGGTGATGGACAGAAAGGCCTGGTGTGCTGCAGTTCACGGGGTCACAAAGAGTTGAACATGACTGAGCTACTGAACTGACTGACTAACATTAAATTTAAATGAAATAAATTGTCCAATCAAAAGGTAGAGAGAGGCCGAATGGATTAAAGAAATATCCCATTATGCACTGCCTGTTGTCATTGGGCAGTCACTCAGTCTTGTCCGACCCTTTGTGACCCCGTGGACTGCAGCACGCCAGGCTCTCCTAGCCTTCATCGTCTCCAGGAGCTTGTTCAAACTCATGTCTGTTAAGTCGGTGATGCCATCCAACCACCTCATCCTCTGCTGTCCCCTTGTCCTCCTGTCTTCAATCTTTCCCAGCATCAGGGTCTTTTCCAGTGAATCAGCTGTTCACATCTGGTGGTCAAAGTATGGGAATTTCAGCTTCAGAATGAGTCCTTCCAATAAATATTCAGAGCTGATTTCCTTTAGGATTTACTGGTTTGATCTTGCAGTCCAAGAAACTTTCAAGAGTCTTGTCCAACACCACAGTTCAAAAGCATCAATTATTCCATGCTCAGCTTTATTTATGGTCCAACTCTCACATTCATACATGACTACTGGAAAAACCATAGCTTTGACAAGATGGACCTTTGTTAGCAAGGTAATGTCTCTGCTTTTTAATATGCTATATAGGTTTGTCTTTGTTTTTCTTCCAAGGAGCAAGTATCTTTTAATTTTATGGCTGCAGTCACCATCTGCAGTGAATTTGGAGCCCCCCCACCATAAAGTCTCTCATTGTTTCCATTGTTTCCCCATCTATTTGCCATTAAGTGATAGGACCAGATGCCGTGATCTTAGTTTTCAGAATGTTGAGTTTTAAGCCAGATTTTTCACTCTCCTCTTTCACTTTCATCAAGAGGCTTTTCAATTCCTCTTTGCTTGCTGCCATAAGGGTGTTGTCATCTGCATATCTGAGGTTATTGATATTTCTCCCGGCAATCTTGATTCCAGCTTGTGCTTCATCCAGCCTGAAATTTCACATGATGTACTCTGCATATAAGTTAACTAAGCAGGGTGACAATATACAGCTTTGACATACTCCTTTCCCAATTTGGAACCAGTCTGTTGTTCCATGTCTGGTTCTAACTGTTGCTTCTTGACCTGAATACAAGTTTCACAGGAGGCAGGTCAGGTGGTCCTGTATTCCCATCTCTTTAAGAGTTTTCCACAGTCTGTTGTGATCCACACCATCAAAAGCTTTAGCATAGTCAATGAAGCAGATGTTTTCCTAGAATTCCCTTGCTTTGTCTATGATCCAGCAGATGTTGGCCATTTGATCTCTTATTATTCTGCCTTTTCTAAAACCAACTTTTACATTTGCAAGTTTTGTTTCACCTATAGTTGAAGCCTAGCTTGGGGGATTTTGAGCATGACCTTGCTAGCTTGTGAAGTGAATGCAATTGTGCAGTAGTCTGAACATTCTTTGGCATTGCCCTTCTTTGGGATTGGAACGAAAACTGACCTTTTCCAATTATACATTATCTACAGGAGACCAACTTCAGCTTTAAGTATATATGTGGATTAGTCACTCAGTAATTTCCAACTCTTTGCGACCCCATTGACTGTAGCCTGTCAAGCTCCTCAGACCATGGTATTCTCCTGGCAAAGAATACTGGACTGGGTTGCCATTCCCCATTCCAGGGAACATACATAGGCTAAAACTAAAGGGATGGGAAATATATTAATACATGTGGAAACTAAAGGAGAGCTGGGGTAGTTATATAAGACAAAATAGAAGTAAAAAACTGTAATAAGACACCAAGATATCATTATATAATGATAACTGAGCCAATTCAGAGTGTATAATAATTATATGTACATATGCACTCAACATTGAAGTGTCTAAATATGCTAGACAGATACAACCCTGAAGGAAAAACAGACAATTATAAAAAATAGTAAGAGACTTGAATATCCCACTTTCAGCAATCAGTTCAGTTAATTTGCTCAGTCGTGTCCGACTCTTTGCGACCCCAAGGAATGCAGCACGCCAGGCCTCCCTGTCCATCACCGACTCCCTGAGCTTGCTCTAACTCATGTCCATAGAGTCAGTGATGCCATCCAACCATCTCACCCGCTGTCATCCCCTTCTCCTCCTGCCTTCAGTCTTTCCCAGCATCAGTATCTTTTCCAGTGAGACAGTTCTTCGCATCAAGTGGCCAAAGTATTGGAGCTTCAGTTTCAGAATCAGTCCTTCCAATGAATATTCAGGACTCATTTCTTTTAGGATGGGCTGGTTTGATCTTGCAGTCCAAGGGACTCACAAGAGTCTTCTCCAGAACCACAGTTCAAAAGCATCAATTCTTCGGTGCTCAGCTTTCTTTATAGTCCAACTCTCACATCCATACATGACCACTGGAAAAACCATAGCCTTGACTAGACAGACCTTCATTGGTAAAGTAATGTCTCTGTTTTTTAATATGCTGTCTAGGTTGGTCATAGCTTTTCTTCCAAGGACCAAGTGTCTTTTAATTTCATGGCTGCAGTCACCATCTGCATTGACTTCAGAGCCCAAGAAAATAAAGTCTCTCACTGTTTCCATCATTTCCCCATCTATTTGTCATAAAGTAATAAGACTGGATACAATAATCTTTATTTTTTGAATATTAAGTTCATTATACAAAAATACATCCAGACAAAGGAATCAGTAAGGAAACACTGAAGCAAGGAAACCTTGGACTAAATAGCCTAATAGATATATACAGACCATTCCATCCCAAAGAATCATATTACACATTTTTCTCAAGTGTACATGAAATATCTTCCATGATAAATCATGTTAGCTCACAAAGTAAATCTTAGCAAAGTTAAGAAGACTGAAATCATAAAAAGTTTTTTTTCTGACAACAGTGGTATGAAAGTAAAAATCAATAACATGAGGAAAATCAGAAACTTTACAAAGATATGGAAATTAGACAACATGTTATTGAACAACCAAAGGGTGAAAGAATAAACCACAAGGAAAACGCAGTAAGTTCCACACATAGGAACCTCCAAGTGTGAACTTTGAGAGATATGAACGCGCATTCGCCTGTCCAGGCACGTTAGTCTGTTCCTGTGTGTGGGGTACATTGCCACATGCGTGCATCCTCTGCGAGTGGTTCTGCTCTCGTGTGCCTTCCTGGACAGAGCTGAACACAGCACAGTGTTGCAGGATCCTTGTCTCAAGCCCAGGATGTCTGGAAGCAAGCATAAAGGCGGCGGTGTAGCTGGTATGGCTGGAGAACTGGAGATTCACGATGCGGGAAATGGCGAGCGATTTTCTTTATCTGAGGGGGCTCTGCGAGCTCTTGAGGCAGGACCTAAAAGCGGAACTGCGCTCGAAGGCTGCGGCCGTCATTCGGATGCAATTCAGGGTTACCGTGTCAACTGCGATGAAGAAGAAAGCGAGCTAGTCCCAGACATCACTGGATCGTTTTTTCAATAGGGTGGATAGAATTGCAGCCAGCAAGGGACGCCAGCCTGCGCCATTAGCGTCAGGTGTGAGTGTCGCTGCGGCCGGCCCTCCGTCTGTGCCGACTGCCCCTCAGCTCCGCCGTCTCTCCCAGCCCCCGCCCTCCATCAGTGCCCTCCTCGCCTGCTGCCTCAGTGCCAGCCCCCGCGTGCCAGCTGTTGCACTGTGGCGTGCATGTGTGCTCATTCTCTGCGACCCCATGGGCTGCAGCCCACCAGGCTCCTCTGCCCGTGGATTCTCCAGGCAAGGACAGTGGAGTGGGCTTCCATTTCCTGCTCCAGGGATCTTCGCGACCCAGGGGCTGAACCCCTGTCCTTGCCTCTCCTGCATTCCCAGGCAGACTCTTCATCATGGGTGCCACTTGGGAAGCAACTGCTGTACCACACTTTTCAAGTACGGTAAGTTTAAAAGTAATTTCTTTATTTTTTGCGTTTGCTTATCCGTATGTATTATTTGCATGAAAAATAATATAAACCTGTTATAGTACAGTACCATATAGCCAATTATGTTAGTTGGTATCGAGGCTAACTTTGTTGGGCTTATAACCAAACTGGATTCATAAACTAGCTCTAGGAATTGGAACGTGTTCATATGTACAGGAATTGGTGTAAAAGAAATGTCTTGAGACAAATGAAATGGAAACAAAATATACCAAAACGTATGGGGCTCACTAGTTTTTAATGATGGACCCTTGCATTAAGAAGAAAGAAAGACTGAAAATAAACAACCTAACCTCACAATTCAAGGGAAAAGGAAAAGGAGGACAAAGTTAGCAGAAGGAAGCAAATTACAAAGAGCAGAGAAAAGGAAACAGAGACCAGAACAGCAATAGGAAAAATCAATGAGACTAAAACCTGTTTTTAAAGATGGACAAAAGAAGACCAACTTTTAGTTAGACGAAGAAAGAATGGAGGAGACTCAAATAAGTAAAATCAAAAATAAAAGAAGAGATATCACAAATGATGCAAAGAAATACACAGGATCAAAGACACTACTGCTAACAATTACACAGAAAAAAATTGGATAGCCTGGAAGAAATTGATAAATTCCTAGAAACACACATACAAGACTTCAAAACTGAATCATGAAGAAATATAAAATTTGAACAGAGCAATAACAAGTAAGGAGATTGAATCAGAAATCAAAAACCTTCCATCGAAGAAAAACCCAGAATCAGATGGCTTCACTGGTAAATTCTATCAAATACTAAAAGGAGATTTAATACCAGAATTTTGGAAACTGAAGTTTGAAGTAGAGGAATTGAGAAAAGCTGACAAGAAGGGAACTCCAAAATATTTTAAGAGGCCAGAATTATCCTGATGTTAAAGTCAGATAAGAACACTTCGAGAAAAGAAAAGACCGATATCCCTGATTATAGATGCAAAATTTCCAACAAAATACTAACAAACCAAATTCAGCAGCAGTTAAAAGGCTCAGTTCAGTTCAGTTGCTCAGTTGTGTCCAACTCTTTGCAACCCCATGAATCACAGCATGCCAGGCCTCCCTGTCCATCCCAGAGTCAACCCAAACCCATGTCCATTGAGTCGGTGATGGCATCCAACCATCTCATCCTCTGTCGTCCCCTTCTCCTCCAGCTCTCAATCTTTCCCAGAATCAGGGTCTTTTCCAATGATTCAGCTCTTTGCATCAGGTGGCCAAAGTACTGGAGTTTCAGCTTCAACATAGTCCTTCCAATGAACACCCAGGACTGATCTCCTTTATCATGTTTAAATGCGATTTATCCCTGGGAAACAAGGAAGGTTCACATATAGAAATCATTAAATGTGATACACCAAATTAGTACAATAAAAGTAAATATCATGATCATCTCAATAGAGGAAGAAAAAAGAATATGACAAAAATCAGCACTTTTTCATGATAAAACTCTCAATAATTAGGGTATGTTAGGAACATACCTCAATATATAAAGGCTATGCTTCTGCTGCTGCTGCTAAGTCGCTTCAGTCATGTCCGACTCTGTGCGACCCCATAGATGGCAACCCACCAGGCTCCCCCGTCTCTGGGATTCTCCAGGCAAGAACACTGAGTGGGTTGCCATTTCTTTCTCCAGTGCATGAAAGTGAAAAGTGAAAGTGAGGTCGTTCAGTCATGCCTGACGCTTAACGACCTCATGGACTGCAGCCTACCAGGCTCCTCCGTCCATGGGATTTTCCAGGCAAGAGTACTGCGTTGGGTTGCCATTGCTTCTCCAATATAAAGGCCATATGTATAACAAATATATAGCTAACATTATGTGTGTGTGTATGCTCTCATTTCAATCATGTACAACTCTTCATGACCCCATGGACTGTCACCCACCAGGCTCCTTTGTCCATGGGAGTCTCCAGGCAAGAATGCTGGAGTAGGTCGCCATGCCTCCTGCAGGGGCTCTTCTTGACTAAGGGATCGAACCGCAGTCTCTTATGTCTTCTACACTGGCAGGCAGGTTCTCCACCACGAGCACCAGCCCAGTTAACACAATATGCAGCAGGAAAAGTTTGAAAGTTTTCCTCTAATGTCAGGAACAACACACATATGCCCAGTCTTATTCAGCATAGTACCAGAAGTCTTAGGTAGATTAATCAGATAAGAGAAAGAAATGAAAGACATTCAAACTGGAAAGGAAGAAGTAAAATTGTCCATTTGTAGATTACAAAAATTTATATAGTAATACAGCCTCAGGACTCCGCTAAAACACTATTCAGTTCAGTTCAGTCACTCAGTCGTGTCTGACTCATTGCAACCATTGGACTGCAGCACACCAGGCTTCCCTGTCCATCACCGACCCCCTGAGCTTGTTCAAACTTATGATCATTGTATCAGTGATGCTATCCAACTATCTCATCCTCTGTCGTCCCCTTCTCCTTCTGCCTTCAATCTTTCCCAACAACAAGGTCTTTTCAAATGAGTCAGTTCTTTGCATCAGGTGGCCAAAGTATTGGATCTTTAGCTTCAGCATCAGTCCTTCCAATGAATATTCAGGACTGATCTCCTTTAGTATGGACTGGCTGGATCTCCTTACAGTCCAAGGGACTCTCAGGAGTCTTCTCCAATACCATAGTTCAAAACCATCAATTCTTTGGTGCTCAGCTTTCTTTATAGTCCAACTCTCACATCCATAAATGACTACTGAAAAAACCATGACTTTGACTAGATGGAACTTTGTTGGCAAAGTAATGTCTCTGCTTTTTTTAAAATATAAATTTATTTATTTTAATTGGAGATTAATTATTTTACAATATTGTATTTGTTTTGACTTACATCAACATGAATCCTCCACAGGTATACACAAGTTCCCCATCCTGAACCCCCTCCCTCCTCCCTCCCCGTAACATCCCTCTGGGTCGTCTCAGTGCACCAGCCCCAAACAACCAGTATCATGCATCGAACCTGGACTGGCAATTCGTTTCATATATGATATTATACATGTTTCAATACCATTCTCCCAAATCAGTATCTCTGCTTTTTAATATGCTATCTAGGTTGGTCATAACTTTTCTTCCAAGAAGCAAGCATCTTTAAATTTAATGGCTGCAGTCACCATTTCCAGTGATTTTGGAGCCCCCCCCCCACCAACAAAGTCTCTCATTGTTTCCATTGTTTCCCCATCTATTTGCCATGAAGTAATGGGACCAGATGCCATGATCTTAGTTTTCTGAATGCTGAGTTTTAAGCCAACTTTTTCACTCTCCTCTTTCACTTTCATCAAGAGGCTCTTTAGTTCTTCACTTTCTGCCATAAGGGTGGTGTCATCTGCATATCTGAGCTTATTGATATTTCTCCTGGCAATCTTGATTCCAGCTTATGCTTCATTCAGCCTGGCATGTATATGTACTCTGCATATAAGTTAAGTAAGCAGGGTGACAATATACAGCCTTGATGTAGTCCTTTCCCTTTTTGGAACCAGTCTGTTGTTCCATGTCCAGTTCTAAAAACACTATTACAACTGATTAATGAATTCAGGAAAGGTGCAGAATAAAAAATCAGTATATAAAAATCAGTTTTGTTTCTATATACTAACAATGAACTATCTGAAACAGAAATAGAATAATTCTACTTATAATAGCATCAAAATAAAAATAAAATTCTTAAGAATAAATTCAATCAAGGAGGCAAAAGATCTATACACTGAAACTAGCAAGACATTCTTGAAAGAAATTAAAGACACAAATAAATAGAAAGATATTCTGTGTTCATGGAGAATCAGAACTAATATTACTAAGATGTCCATACTACCCCAAATAATCTACAGATTCAACATAATTCCTACCAAAATTTCCATAGCAGTTTTCACAGATGTAAAAATAAATTCTAAAATTTGTATGGAATTACAAAAGAACATGAATAGCCAAAACAATAATAAAGAAGAAAAACAAAACTTGAGGCATCAAAATTCCTGATATCAAGTTTCATTACCAAATTATAATATAAAAAGAATGTGTTACTGGCATAAAATTGACATAAGGATCAATGTAACGAAATGAATACTCACATATACAGTCAACTAATATTTGACAACAGTGACAAGAATGGGAAGAGGATTGTGTTTTCAATATATGATGTTGGGAAATTGACTATTCTTATGACTAATGTTAGACCTATCTTACACCATTTACAAAACTTAACTCAAAATGAATGAAAGACTTATATGTAAGACCCCAAAGTATAATACTTCCAGGTGAAAATCCAGAGAAAATGCTCCCTAACCTTGGCCTTAGCAAGACCAAGGATATGATAACAAAACCATAAAAAAAAAAAGGCAAATGAGAGCAAGTGGCATCTCAGCAAACTAAAAAGCCTCTGCCTCTGCACAACAAAAGAAAAAAATAAGCAGAATGAAAAGTGGAATGGAGAAAGTGTTCTCAAACACATAGCTGCTGCTGCTGCTATGTCGCTTCAGTTGTGCTCGACTCCGTGTGACCCCATATATGGTGGCCCACCAGGCTCCCCCGTCCCTGGGATTCTCCAGGCAAGAATACTGGAGTGGGTTGCCATTTCCTTCTCCAATGCATGCATGCATGCTAAGTCTCTTCAGTCATGTCCGACTCTGTGCAACTCTATGGACAGCAGCCCACCAGGCTCCTCTGTTCATGGGATTCTCTAGACAAGAATACTAGAGTCAGTTGCCATTTCCTTCTCCTAAACACATAGCTAATAACAGGCTATAAGGAACACATATGACTCAATAGCAAAAAAAAATCCTATTAGTCAAGGGTCCGAAGACTTAAATAAACATTTTCCAAAGAAGACATTTCATAGATATGTGAAAAGAATGTTCAACATCACTAATCATTAGGGAGATCTAATAAAAACCACAGTGAGTTATCACCTCACTTCTGTTAGAATGACTATCATCGAAAGACAAGTGACAACATGCCGGTGAGAAAAGTGAAGACTTGTGCAACGTTGCTGGAAAATGTAAACTGGTGTAACCAGCATGAAAAACAGTGTGGAGTTTCCTTAAAAATTATAACTAGAACCACTGTATGATACGGCAGTTCCACTTCTGTGTGCATATTGGAAGTAAACGAAATCATCAGTTCAGTTCAGTTCAGTTCAGTTCAGTTCAGTCGCTCAGTCATGTACAACTCTTTGTGACACCATGAATCGCAGCACGCCAGGCCTCCCTGTCCATCACCAACTCCTGGAGTTCACTCAGACTCACGTCCATCGAGTCCATGATGCCATCCAGCCATCTCATCCTCTGTCGTCCCCTTCTCCTACTGCCCCCAATCCCTCCCAGCATCAAAGTCTTTTCCAATGAGTCACCTCTTCACATGAGTTGGCCAAAGTACTGGAGTTTCAGCTTTAGCATCATTCCCTCCGAAGAACACCCAGGGTTGATCTCCTTCAGAATGGACTGGTTGGATCTCCTTGCAGTCCAAGGGACTCTCAAGAGTCTTCTCCAACACCACACTTCAAAAGCATCAATTCTTCAGTGCTCAGCCTTCTTCACAGTCCAACTCTCACATCCATACATGACCACAGGAAAAACCATAGCCTTGACTAGACGGACTTTAGTCGGCAAAGTAATGTCTCTGCTTTTGAATATACTATCTAGGTTGCTCATAACTTTCCTTCCAAGGAGTAAGCACCTTTTAATTTCATGGCTGCAGTCACCATCTGCAGTGATTTTGGAGCCCAAAAAAATAAAGTCTGACACTGTTTCCACTCTTTCCCCATCTATTTCCCATGAAGTGATGGGACCAGATGCCATGATCTTCATTTTCTGAATGTTGAGCTTTAAGCCAACTTTTTCACTCTCTTTCACTTTCATCAAGAGGCTTTTTAGCTCCTCTTCACTTTCTGCCATAAGGGTGGTGTCATCTGCATATCTGAGGTTATTGATATTTCTCCTGGCAATCTTGATTCCAGCTTGTGTTTCTTCCAGTCCAGTGTTTCTCATGATGTACTCTGCATAGAAGTTAAATAAGCAGGATGACAATATACAGCCTTGACGTACTCTTTTTCCTGTTTGGAACCAGTCTGTTGGTCCATGTCCAGTTCTAACTGTTGCTTCCTGACCTGCACACAGATTTCTCAAGAGGCAGGTCAGGTGGTCTGGTATTCCCATCTCTTTCAGAATTTTCCACAGTTTATTGTGATCCACACAGTCAAAGGCTTTGGCATAGTCAATAAAGCAGAAATAGATATTTTTCTGGAACTCTTTTGGTTTTCCATGATCCAGTGGATGTTGGCAATTTGATCTCTGGTTCCTCTGCCTTTTCTAAAACCAGCTTGAACATCAGGAAGTTCACAGTTCACATATTGCTGAAGCCTGGCTTGGAGAATTTTGAGCATTACTTTAATTGTGTGGTAGTTTGAGCATTGTTTGGCATTGCCTGTCTTTGGGATTGGAATGAAAAAGGACCTTTTCCAGTCTGTGGCCACTGCTGAGTTTTCCAAATTTGCTGGCATATTGAGTGCTACATTTTCACATCATCATCTTCCAGGATTTGAAATAGCTCTACTGGACTTCCATCACCTCCACTAGCTTTGTTCGTGGTGATGCTTTCTAAGGCCCACTTGACTTCACATTCCAGGATGTCTGGCTCTAGGTGAGTGATCACACCATCATGATTATCCAGGTTGTGAAGATCTTTTTTGTACAGTTATGTGTATTCTTGCCACCTCTTCTTAATATCTTCTGCTTCTGTTAGGTCCAGACCATTTCTGTCCTTTATTGAGCCCATCTTTGCATGAAATGTTCCCTTGGTATCTCTAATTTTCTTGAAGAGATCTCTAGTCTTTCCCATTCTGTTGTTTTCCTCTATTTCTTTGCATTGATCGCTGAAGTAGGCTTTCTTATCTCTTCTTGCTATTCTTTGGAACTCTGCACTCAGATGCTTGTATCTTTCCTTTTCTCCTTTGCTTTTCGCCTTTCTTCTTTTCACAGCTATTTGTAAGGCCTCCCCAGACAGCCATTTTGCTTTTTTGCATCTCAAGAGATTATGATTGACATAATCGTATGTCAGTGACATATGATTACAACGAACCTGTCTAGGTTCACTGTAACATTGCAATAGCCACAACATGGAAACTACCTAAGGGGCCCTTGAAAAGATGAATGGGTAAAGAAGATGCTATACACATACGCACACACACACTGGTCTACACTCAGAAGGATACCTTCAGCCGTAAAAAGAACATCCTGTCTTTTGTGACAACAGGGATAAAGCTTCAGGGCTTTATACTAAGTGAAAAAAGTCAGAAAAAGACAATTATTATACACGTTGTTGCCGTTTGGTCGCTAAGTCACGTCCAACTCTGTGTCACCCCAGGGACCTACCATGCTCCTCTATCCGTGGGATTTCCCAAGCAAGAGTACCGCAGTGGGTTGCCTTTTCTCTCTCCAGGGGGTCTTCTCAACCTAGGGATCCAACCCGTGTCTCCTGAAGTGGCAGGTGGGCTCTCACCACTGCCACAGAAGCCCCAGTGTTATGTATATTCTCACTCATACGTGGAGTCTAGAAGAGCTGAACTCAGAGAATTAGAAAGTGGAATGGTGATTGTCAGGGGGTAAAGAGGGGAGGAAATGGGGAGTTATTGGTCAAAGCATACACACTTCCACCTAGAAAATGAATAAGTACCATGGAAATAATATACATCATGCTGGCTATCAGTAATAATAGTATATTGTATATACACTACATATACACACTATGATATACTGTATATATTGTAGCATACAGCATATTAAAATACTGGAGTGGGTGGCCATTCCCTTCTCCAGGGGATCTTCCCAGCCCAGGGATGGAATGCAGGAACCTGTGTCCCCGCATTGGCAGGCAGATTCTTAACCATTGAACCACCAGGGAACTCCATGTCTCCGCTTTAAAGCATAGAGCTCGGTTGTTTTTTCCTTCAGAGCCAACCTTCATGAATATTCCTTGTTAACCCAGTTGTTTCTGTGTCCCTTGCTGCCACCCTTGTCCATTTATCATCTTGTTTCACCAGGACCACTACATATAGACAGGTCCTCCTTATCTAAATATGCCGTCTTCTAGTCCAGTCCCCATTCTTAGGCACACATGAGATTTTTTGTTTAATGTTTTAAATTTAAGAAGTCTCATTGAGTCACTCATAAACTTAAAAATTCTTTACTGCTCTCTAACATAATCTCTAAATCTTAGCACGGATTGCAAGGCCCTTCCTGGTCAGAGCAATGCAGACTTCATCGTCCTTACCTTGTGTGATTACCCTGATTGATCTTAATGCTTCAGCTACTCTTCATGCTGTTCCCCAAACACACGGTGCTTTCTCCTGCCTCTGAGATTTCACGCAGGCTGTTTCCTGTGTCTCTGGTATTTTTGCCCAGTATTTGTTAATCCTTTGTGCTTTAACTTCAACTTGACTCATTCAGTAAAACCTGCATTGTCCCATACAAAAACACACCTATCTCAGAAGACAGCAAGCTCCAAAAATTTGCCAATGAATTATGTTTTTGCTAATACTTCTGTTTTGATGCTCTATAATATATTATATACTATTTATATAAATATCTACATAAAGAATTGATAAATGATAAATGCCACATTCTCGATATAAATATTAATGACCATTTTACACAATAAAAAATGCAAAGGTTTCCCAAATAATTGTTTACTGGTTCTTCTCTAGATCCCATTTTTGTCCTACAGATAATCACTGTTATTGGTTTGGCATGTATCCTTGTAGATTTGTTTTAAATGCACTTAAATATACAAAGTTTTGTTGTTCTTATTTAATTAAAATTTTATTTCTATGATTTAATTATATTTTTTCACTGGTTAATATGTCTTGGAAACCATGTCTTTTAAATTATGTATTATTGTTCACTTACCTGGTCACCTATTGAAAAACACTTTAGTGATTGCTAAATTTGAATTATTAGAAGCAACGCTTCAGTAAGTTTTCCTATAGAAATGTCATTTTGTAGAAGCACTAACATTTCAATAAAATGTACTTTAGAAATGCATTGTTAGGTTAAAGAATATACATTTCTTGCTTTTCTTTTTTTCAAAATGTTCTTGTGTATTCTAACACTTCATCTTTTCCATTTGAATGTTAGAATCAATCTGTCAGTTCCACGGAAAAACTGTGCGCAATATCATCGGGAATGTCACAGATAAGAATGCATTAAAAATCGTATGCTGGAATAATGATGTTGAAAGACATTGGGATATATTACTATATACAAAAATTATAGGTAACACTTTAAAAGAATAGTGCCCATGAGGAGAGAAATAAATCTCTTTATCGAGGTGCTTTTAGGAAGAAATGCACTAAAGCATCAGCAGTGATTATCGCTGGTTGACAGGAACATTGATGACTTTTATGTCCTTATGCTTTTAGCTGGCTCTTCTCCATTTTACATAATGAGTACTATGACTTACACAACATAAAAGTTATTTCTTCTCAAAACATAAAATGAAATCCTGTTAACATGCATATCTGTAGAAGAAACAGTGTCTAAAACATTCTTCAATTGAAGCAAAGGAATTAGTTTAAGCACAGAGCCAATTTGCTTCCAGAAAGGAGAAGATGTGGGCTGCCTAATTTTATCATCCAATTTTCATGTAAATAAAATCCTTTCTTCATTGCCCGGAGATATTATGTTGGATGGCAGTAAACAAGAAAAGATGAAGTAGGAATTCAATAAAAAAATTTATTTCAACAGAAAACCCCAGTTTTGCAGTTCACGTGAGCGAGCCGGCTGGTCTTCCTTTAAATTTTTGCTGAGAAACTCAAGGGCCCTGGGGGGTGCCTAGCCGTCCTGCTGGTTCCCCCCCGCCCCACTCACGCTGCATTCTCAGGAGCCCTGCTGCTTGCTTCACTGAGAAAACCGCAAGCAGAACGGAGCTCCCATGTCCTTGCGCCTCTCCTAAGTGTACCAGCCTTCCTCTTGTCTCTCTGCAGACACCACTTTCCTTCTGTTAGAACGGGTGAGCTGTCTGCAACTGTAAAACCAGTCCATCCACCTGTGCTCTGGACCCTACACGCAGCCTCTGTTCTGGAAATCATCGTCCCCCTCATCCATTTCTCTTGCAGAATGCTGGGAATACATAAAGAACGACTTCTGCATAGAGAACAATGGTGCTATATTTAAATTTTATCCTAGATATACACCTTTTTCTCAAAGTTCAATTTTATTTCACTTTGGTGGAAACTGTGGAAAAGATTTACTTTTCACCACATTACAGCGCAGCATTTCAATGGAATATTTTTTGCCATAAATTAGATCTTGCTGATTTCTGTCAGTGAAACAACAGTTTCTATTCTTCAAGGTAAAGCAAAATGACTTAGAAAATGAATAAAATTAATTTTTATTGAAGTGTTTTTGCCTGGAAAATTCCATTGACAGAGGAGCCTGGTGGGCTA
Organism: Capra hircus; assembly: GCF_001704415.2. Taxonomy (NCBI): domain Eukaryota; kingdom Metazoa; phylum Chordata; class Mammalia; order Artiodactyla; family Bovidae; genus Capra; species Capra hircus. The sequence goes on along the minus strand of NC_030834.1, from coordinate 786,015 downwards.
CAGTCCTTGGGGCTGAAAGGGTCGGCCACCACTGAGCTCACACACACACAGACACACACCCAGATTTGTGTGAGTTTCTGCGCTGTGCTAAGTTGCTTCAGTCATGCCTGACTCTTTGCAATCTTATGGGCTGTAGCCCACCAGGCTCCTCTTTCCGTGGGATTCACTGGGCAAGAATCCTGGAGTGGGCTGCCATTTCACTCCACGTGTTAGTGTCCACTGTACAGCAAAGCGAATCAACTATATGTATGTATAGAATTCCCTCTTTCTTGGGTTTCCTTCCCATTTAGGTCACCACCGAGCATTGAGGAGCATCCCCGAGACATACAGTCAGCTGCCTTTAGCTCTCTGTTTTATACGCAGTATCAACAGTGTGTGTATGTCAACGCCTGTCTCCCATTTCATCTCACCCCATTTCCCCCTTGGTGTCCACAAGTTTGTTCTCCATTTCTGCTTTGCAAATAAGGTCGTCTCTACCATTTTTCTAGATTCCACGTATATATATTAATAGACAATATTTGTTTTTCTCCTTCTGGCTTTCTTCACTCTGTATATTCTAGTTATATACCTTTTGAGTGTCTGTGATGAAAATAAAGCAGAACTAACACTGTCCTCCAGGAACAAAGTAAGGAGCAGTTGCAACCACAAGGAGCCGGTAACCTCCTTCTCCTCCCGTGACCCCCTCCCATGGGTCTATTAACAAGACCTCAACTTCAAGCATCCCCCTTTCTTACCTGGTGTATTTCTAACTCACTCCTTCTGGTAACACAAATCCAGTGAATTTTTAAACCCACAGGAATTTCTACTCCATTGACTCTTTAAAATTTCACTACTTACTACCCCAATAAGACCTCCCTTTCCCTGGCAGCCCATACCTTATTGCATTCTTCCCATCAGCCTTCAAGCAGGATGCACTGTCTTCTCATTAAAACATGCTATTTCTTCCTCTGATACTTTTTTATTAATTTTGAAACAAATGTCTGCTTTTTCCAACATCCGTCCTGTAATTCTCTCTTGAGTGATGTCTGATAAATTTTCCATTCCCACTTCTCCACTAACATCATTTTAATCTAGTCCAAAAGGGCCTCGTTACCAAAGTCCACATGACTGATTCACCAGTCGCTCCGCCTCTAATTCTGAATCTCAGCATTGTTTGATTCCGGCAACCACGCCTCTTTCAGATACTCCTCACCTGTCTCTTGGGGTCTCACAGTCGTCTGGCTTTCCCTCCGTCTAGTTTACTGAATGGATCTTCTCCCACTTCTCAGCATCCAGATACCGCAAGGCCAGAGCTCCGTCTCTAATTACATTCTCCTGGTGTGGTCCTGACCACGTCTCTGGCTTTAAACATCATATATCAGGTTGGCCAAAAGGTTAAGATGTTACTGAACAGCCTGAAAGAACTTTTTATGCTGATTGCTCCACAAATACGTTTAGTCCCAACTTGTCCTCTGAACCACAGACTCCAAATCCTTCTTTTACTGAACAGTTTCAGTCAGACTTCAAACAAACATCTCAAACTGAACTCATCCGAAACTAACACCCTGCATCCTCTCCCAAGCTTTCTCCACCTGTGTTCTCTTCCTCAGCAAGCTGCATCACCAGGCCTTGAGTGCTCAGCGAAAAAGCTTGCTCTCATCTGTGACCCTCTGTCTGTCACATCTAATCCGTTAGAAAATAAGTTGGCTTTATCTTCAAAATATATCCCGTCTCTAAACTTTGTCCACCGTTTACAAATGGCCACCCTGAGACTCCTCACCTTGCTGCAGCCAAGCCTTCGAACGCCCCCTGCCTCTGGGCCCCTTGGCCCCTTCTGCCCGGTGACAGCCGCCCGCTCAAAGGGGGAACCAGAGCAGTGGTTTGTGCCACTGCTCCGCCTCAAACCGCCAGCGCTGTCTCTTCTCACTTGGCCTACAATTCAGCCTCATGACCATGACTGCTCGGCTTGCTCTCCTACATGAGTTTCTGATGCTCCCCGCCTCGCCATGCTCCTTGTCATCCCAGGAGCACGCAACACCTTGAGGCCTTGAGGCACTCTGAGTCCCCCAGCCACTCTCTCTCCAGCACAGTTAGTTCAAGTGCACGTGCCTGACACACGTGCGTGTGTGCTCAGCCACTCCAGTCGTGTCCGACGCTTTGGGAGTCCAACTCACGTGGACTGCAGCCCCCCAGGCTCCTCTGTCCATGGGGTTCTCCCAGCAAGAGTATTGCTGTGGGTAGCCATGCCCTCCCCCAGGGGATCTTCCCCACCCTGGGGTCAAACTCATGTCTCCTGCATTGCAGGCGGATTCTTGACTGCTGAGCCTCCCAGAGAGCCTGCGCCAGAGAGCCCAGTGTGGCCAAACAAACCAGAACATCAGAGTTTAGAGAAGACAAAGGTTTATTGCTGACCCAGGCAAGGAGAGAGGTGGCTCACGCTCTAAAAATCCCCAAGTTCCCTGAAAGGTTTTAGCAAAGCATTTTTAAAAGATGAGCAAGGGAGTGATCAGCTCCTGCACGGTTCTCTGGTTGACTGATGGTGCGGTAACAGGGTGTTGTCACAGGGGTCACTTATCAGTCTCCGAGAGTCCTGGGGCTACATGCTTAAGGTGACCAAGCAGTTAACATCTTCCATTCGGGAGGGGATTCACAATTGTGAAAGAACTCAGGAAATGCGCATCGCATGCTGCCTCGGTGCTTCAGAGAGGAGCTAAAGCAGAGAGTACAGGGAGGGCCTGTCCCAGGAAGGCCCACAGGGTCCTAATCCGTCCCAGCATCACCTCCTAACTGTGCAGGCTTCTTCTTAAATGTCACCGTCCTAGAAAGGCCTTTCCTGACAATCTATATAAGCACAGTCAACTCCCTAAGCTCTCTCTGCTTTCTTTTCCTACTCTTATATTTTATGAGTCTTCACTGCATTTGTTAATACTAACCATATGTCTACTTACTTATCTTCTGTATCCCACCGGACTCTAATTTCTATCAGGAGACAAATTTTGGGCCAGGCTGTATTCCCAGTGTCTACATCAGTGCCTGGCAGGTAGTAGGCATTCAATAAATATTTGTTGAATGAGTGAATGAAATAAACCAAGCTTCTTGTGCTACATGGTTTCTTAACCACCAGTACTTTAAACCCAGTAACTTCATTAGTAGGGCATGTCTTTAAGCTTAGATGTTTCACCCGAGAATTAGAAAGCTACGTTAACAGGTATCTGGAACCACCAAAATATTTTTTAAGCACAAATCATCACAAGGGCTGAGAAAATGCACTGTGTGAGAAACACGTGGCTTCCCAGAGCCCACTCTGTGCAGTGTTGTGGGCTAGACATAAAGCCTCTGGTCTTTCCACGGGAGTGTCTTTCCCCAGGGGTCCTAGTCCCACGGCAGGCTCTGGCTATAATCTCGTGTGAGCAGATTCCCAGTATGTAAGATGGTGAACTCTATTCCCAGCCCTGTGACCCCTTAACTGTGTAGGTTCAGTCTCCCTGGGCTTGGGGTTTCTCACCTGTAAAGCCAAGACAATTTACTGCCAGGGTTTCCCAGGGATGCTATGAAAAACAGCTAATGACAATAATCATTAAAGAAGTATTTCTGTCTCCATTGGATATTGATTAAGTGCCACTGGGTGCACAGCTCTGTTAGCTCTCTGAGAAGCAGAGCAGACGGATAACGGAATATTTCAGATAGCAGCTTCAGTCTAAAGGAATGCCTGCTAGAAACAGAAGGAAAGCAATAGCCTTATGTGAAGAACTTGCCCTCTGTATGGCCACAAACTTGATGTTCTCAGCTGTGAAATGAAAGAAGAAAGAGCCTATGGTGGTGTCATGTCACAGGACTTCAGGATCCTACTAGTTTTCTGCCCCTAGTCCAGAACTTTCACCGTAGAGATAAAGTAATTGACAACCCAAGAGATGGGAGAGTTTTCCAGGCTCCCCAGGTTGAGTGTCTAGCCCCCTAACCACTAGGTCACTGTGCCCGCTTAGACCGTCCTGAAGAGCAGTGTGGTGGCTAGATTCTGTTTCGGGCAGCAAGAATGGCCAGCAGTCTTTTGATGAGAAGCCCAGGCATTTAAGGGAATTAATTACAGGCAGTTCAGGCCATAAGGATGGATTTACATAGAAGATGATAAATAGAAATTCACAGGTTTTGAACCCTCTACCACTTTTCTATATGAAAACTCTACTGTCTTCTTTATGCTTCCTGTTTGGGTTCACCCTCATGATAATCATACAATACACTCATTTAATATCATACTTATTTAATAAGAAATGTTTTTATACTGTTTAATAACTGAACACGTAACCTACTTTAATGATACATTTATTAAGGAACAGAGTTAAGATTCAGATCCAGATTTATCTAGTTCCCAAATTCTCTTTTCACCATTTTGGAATATAGGAGAAGATTCGTGATTCAGTAGAAGCCCATGTATTATCTTTACCAAAGGCCAGGAAAAGTTTCCGTAAAGGGCCCAATAGTAAATAATTTAGATTTACCGTCCATAAGGTTCCATCTATTCAACTTTGCCACTTAGCATGATAAGCAATATATTAACAAATGGTTGTGCTGTGTTTCAATAAAATGTTATTTACAAACACAGGTGACTTGGCTGTGGCTATGGTTTTCCAACCCAGAGTGAGGAGCTCAGAGTTAACTGATTCTGACCCTTTGGGGGTCATCTTCTGACTAGCCCTGTCAGTTGTAGACACCAAGAAAAATACACAGTATTCGTGTGTATAGACTTGTAAATTCAGTCTGCCAGGGCTTCAGCTGACTTCCCTCTCCCACTGAGGAAGGAGTCAGCTTGGCCTTTCATTTGCCCCTTCATTTCAGCAGACTCGATCTACACATGTGCCTGTCCTTTTAGATTCTTCTTTGACCAGGTTTGACAGCTGTTAGTCCCCTTATTTCTTTAATGAATTAAATAAAATCTTTAATATATGTTCAGTTTATATCTGAGAATCTTCATATTACCTTTCATGAAAATTATTCTTTAACAACAATATAGTAAAAAGCCTGAACCTACTCCCTCTCTGCATCCTATCTTATAAAAATGTGACTTCATCATTTTTCTTCCTAGCTTGGGAAGAAACAAGAACACAAGTGTTTCTGGGCCCCTACAGGGATGCAGAGAGATCCCATCACCTGATACTCTCCACTGGCTGTGAGGGGCTGTTATTTTCTTTACTCTTATGTAACATGAAGGTTGCCTCCTATCCATCACGTCAGTGCATGTCATAACAGAGAACATCAACACAATTTACTTGGCTTTTATGATACACACTTGATGGGAAGAGAGAAAGTTGCCAACTTGATAGAGTGGTCTCCTTTGCAGATTTGACAGAGGTATTCTCCATTTTATGCTTAGCTGGTGCTCTGAAGACAAAGCAAATCGATTCTGGAAATAAACATATTTCCTCACACTTACCATTCATCTCGCTCTCTCAGCTCCCTCCTGAGCTGGACCATTTAGTACTGGATTCACCAGGGCCTGCAAATGACAACTATTCATTAGCAAATCTCAACATCTCAAGGTTGGGAAGAAACCTTAAAGGTCATCTCTCTCATGACAACAATGAAAAAGACAATAGGAATATCACAACAATAATAAGAGCTAACATCTATTCATCACTTGTTTGTGCCAGGCAGTTTTTGAAATGTTTTACTTGCAGAATGTCCAGGATAGAACACCTGTTGTCTTGACATAATTATTAATAAAATAATCTCCTGTTTAATCTCAAAAGTAATTTAGATGATAAATTATGATTACCCCACTTGTGTATGGTATCTGACTTTATTTTCATGCATTTTATGCAGCAAGTATGATGGTGGTAAATACCTAAAAGTAACAAGCCTCAGTGCATGGACCTAGTAAGTGTGGAAGCTGTGACTGAACCTTGGAGATCTCTTGGCCCTTATGCCGTTTTTTTCATCTGCATGTCTGACACATCTGAAACAGTGCCTCCAGGTGGTCATCACTGAGAGAGAACCTACTGTCTAGGAGAGGCACCACTTCCAGTTTTACATAATGTGTTGAATGCTTTCTTGTTATTATGCTGAAGTCTACTCCTCCATAGTCTCAGAAACATGGATTTAAAAAAAAAAAAAAAAAAACTTAGAACCAAATTGTAAAGGTAATTTTATTCCATGTCAAGAAATTTCTATTATCTTTGAAACTGAAAGCAAGAGGAAGGGCAAGAAAGTCGCTTTCTAAATTTGGGGATGTTAAGGTCAGAGGCATTGACTGTGATTTATGTAGGAGGAGACAGGGTTTCACTAATTCTGGGCATAGTCATTAGCATTTTTCACTCTTACCTAAGCAAGTTAAAGTCTTATATTTGGTTTTACTCTTAGAGCCATAAGTTTTATAGGAAATGTGGATGCATGCCATATAGTAGCATGACTGATGTGCTATGGGTTGCGGAGGTTTTGTCTTCACTCATAGGCAGGCAACATTTAGTAGAATAGCAGGCAGGTAGGAATTATCTCTTGAACTTGACCAACAAGCAGTTCTGATTAGCATTAAGATAATGAAAACATTAAAGAAATGTGCTTTTCTCCCCCTTTTCCGAGATGCTTGCAGCAGACCCATCAGTTTTCTCTTCTTGGACATCATGTTTTGAAGATACTCTGTATCAGTTAGGTTTACCCAGCTATAGAAAACCACAAAGTTGAAATGCAACCAAAAGATACATGAGCTTGTGAACGGGAAATGAGAAAAGTTATTGGCCAAAAGGAATATTTTTAAGTACCTGAAATAGCTGTAACTTTTTGTGGTAAAGCTAAAGGAAATATGCCTAAGGAGAGCCAAGTCCTCTTGTTCAAAATAATCTTCCTAGACATGTTCCCCTTCTTTCTCCCGGGGTTTTTGATCAGATTATTCAGCTCTAAGGAAGACAAAACATCTGCGCTAGTATATTTATTGTTAAGAACATTATTAAATTCACTGGTTTTCATTTAAAGATGGAGGAAATTTGACTGCCAACTTTAGAATCCTCTTAAAAATAAGAGCTTTGGAGTTCAGTCTAGCAAGGAAGCTTTTAAACTTCACATCCCCTTTTGCCTGTGGCTATATTTGACCTCTACAAGCTTGCTATTTAAATTTTACCTTATTTCCCTCACAGCCTTGAAAACAAACCAACAATTACTTCTAAACAGGAATCTTTATATTTCAAATATCACATCTCTTACTTGGTTACAGAAACATTTTACCTTTAATTAAGTTTGTTTCAAAAATCCATGTTTCTAATCAAAAAGAAAATGTGTTGTGAAGTTCAAATATAATTCACCAGTGGAGGAGGTGGTGCATTTTAAAGAGTTTCCGAGTGATTTTGTAGAACTTGGAACAATGGCTTGCTCCGTAATGGGGAGCTTTATCCTATTCGCGCTACTCTCACAAAAGCCACAGATTAGATGGTTTATAAGCAGCAGAAATGATGTTTCTCAGGCCCAGACGTCCAGGATCAGGGCCGGCAGATTTGGTGACTGCTGAGAGCTTGCCCACTGGTTCGTAGCTGCCGTCTTCTCACGGTCCTCACGTGGTGAACAGGAGAACTTTGGTTTCCCACTCATCCTGTTCAGGAGGGCTGTGCCCTCAGGACGCAATCAACTCCCAAAGGCCCACTTCCTCACACCATCACTCTGAGGGCTGAGGCGTCCTGTGTGGGTTCTGGAGGGAGACAAAGGTTACGTCTACTGCTGTTTGTGTGGGCTTCCCAGGTGGTGCTAGAGGCAAAGGACCTGCTTGCCATTGCAGGTTAAGCGTAAGAGATGCTGGTTCGATCCCTGGGTCAGGAAGATCCCCTGAAGAAGGGAATGGCAACCCACTCCAGTATTCTGGCCTGGAGAGTTCCTTGGACAGAGGAGGCTGGTGGGCTACAGTCCATGGGGCCGCATATGATTGGACACGACTGAAGTGACTTAGCTCAACACAGCTATTTGTCTAGTTATTTGCTTCTATACATTCTCAATAATAATGCCACCACTTTGCACACCTCCCAGGAGCACTATTTTCACTATATTCTGTGCACTCTAGGGCAGTGGTCCCCAACCTTTTTGGTACCAGGAGCTGGTTTGGTGCAAGACAATTTTTCTATGAACTGAGGATGAGGGGCATGGTTTTGGGATGATTCGAGCTTTAATTGTGTACTTAATTAATTAATTGTGCTCCAGTACTCTTGCCTGGAAAATCCCCTGGATGGAGGGGCCTGGTAGGCTGCAGTCCATGGGGTCGCTGAGGGTCGGACACGACTGAGTGACTTCACTTTCATGCACTGGAGAAGGAAATGGCAACCCACTGCAGTGTTCTTGCCTGGAGAATCCCAAGGGTGGGGAGCCCGGTAGGCTGCCGTCTATGGGGTCGCACAGAGTCGGACACGGCTGAAGCGACTTAGCAGCAGCAGCAGCACTTTATATCTATCATTATTACACTGGCTCCTCCTCAGATCATCAGGCATTAGATTCCAGAGCTTGGGGACCCCTGCTCTAGGGAATATCATGTAATGTTGCCCCTTGGGCTTAGCAACTCCATGTAAATATTGTGATGACTTTGTCTGTGCACAAAATCGCCAAGGTCATCAGAGAGGAAGAACACGCACTGAAATGATTAAAGGGAACAATCGCAATGAAATGCGAATCTCAAGCTAGAGGACAGTGTTTATGTTCATGGCTTAATGTACCTGGGAAATTTAATTTTCTAATTCTTTGGATCCTGCAGTTGAGTAATCTTGGCAAAAGAAATATTTTAATACAGCAAAGTTGAATAAAATCCTCACTGTTAAAGGATCAAATTGCTTCTGAAACCTATCAAAAATATACCACTAGCTTCGTTTAAAAACTTAGTAAATTATGGCACTATTTTCTCTGTTTTCTACAAGTTAATTATTTTCTTGCTCACCAATCTACTTGGCTTAGTAGAACTGACCTCATATTCAGAACAGACAACTTCATGATTTTAGGCTATTGCCAAATAAGTCAACTTTTGCTTTTAAATCCTTGGAGGCGCCATGATTACAGAGGAGACTGTAAGGTCATTTATAGCAAAGTGACTGGTTGTTGTCTGTCAGAAACACCTGGCACAGGTAACTGACATTTAGATGGAACGACTGCTTCAAAAACAGGTGTTTACCAGGACAGGGCAGCAAGAGGCACTGCAATTAGGAATGACAAGGGCATATTTAAAAACAAGGGCATGTCTCTGCCAATTAAAATCCACTGATCTAACCAGAAGCCCATAACAGATTGATCTCACAATGCTCAAATAAACACACTTGACAGAATTTGGCCATGAAATAGATGTCTGTTTTAGCCTAGGAGCAAGCTTACAACCACTTCGGGGCTGGTAGGTGTTGAAAGCAATGTTATTAAGAAGAACTCCAGATGGTCCAAGAGAAAGGATTTTTTTCTATTATGATAAACACAATGAAAGTCTGACAAGCTCTGTGAATGACAGATAAAAATAACAAGCCATAAATGAGATCTAAGACCCACGCTTCCTTGAGAAGAGGCTGAGCAGTCCTGGGCAAACATGGCGTATATGATGGAAAGACATTCCTGGAGAAAGAGATAAAAATATTCCAGTGCAGGCCCAGGAAGAAGAGGAGATGGGCTGTGCCCCATGGATGCTAGTTATGTGCTCTGCTGTGCCCCAAGACAGCATATTAGCTTCAGATTATTCTGACTTTTAGTTCTGGAACACATCAAGCGTGTGCAAGATTACACAGAACGGTAGAATGAATCCATACAACCCATGCAAAGCCAAACCTGTTCCATTCTAATTCCCACCTACATTCCACACTCTTTTTTAAAAAATAAAATATCAAATAGTATATAGTTTCACTTGAAAAAGATTACATGAGACCTCATTAACGTAGCCTCACTCTAGCGTGGTAGCATCTGAGCCTCACACTAGCGTGGTAGCATCTGAGCCTCACTCTAGCGTGGTAGCATCTGAGCCTCACTCTAGCGTGGTAGTATCTGAGCCTCACACTAGCGTGGAGCATCTGGAGATCCAGCAGTGGTTTGTCAGCATCGTCCAGTATGCAACAGTTCACATTTTCGTTTGTACCGTAAGCGTCAATGACCGTTTATATGTGTTTACATTTTATTTGTTTGAATCAGGCCTTAAATAATGTCCATAGACATTCAGAATCTTAGCTTTCAAATTTGATCTTTAGATCCAATTTAAAATGGCTTTGGATTTGGTTTGGTTTTTTGGCGTTGTTCCTTTAGATACAGTGCCAAGTTCTTTAGCCAAGTTGCCTCTCATTTTGCTATATTAACATCTCTTATATGGATCGCTTAAGTCAGGGCTGGTGGTTTAGTCACGAAGTCCTGTCTGATGCTTTGTTACCCCATGGGCTGTTTCTGTGTAGCCGGCCAGGCTCTTCTGTCCACAGGGCTCCCCAGGCAAGAATACTGGAGTGGGGTTTCCCTTTCCTTCTCCAGTGGATCTTCCCAACCCAGGGATCGAACCCGAGTCTTCTGTATGGCAGGCAGATTCTTTACCAGCTGAGCCACAAGGGGAGCCCGTTGAATCATTAAAGGCTGCCAAAAGCCATATGAAGCATACATGCATTAGCAGGTACCTATGCAATGGCATATACATTGCAGAGTTGAAATGTGCTGTTTCTGTTATTGCTGTCTCATTTATTAGCTGAAATTACTCTTTAAAGTAGCACTGAACCTCCTTACCTTGTTTACCACATTGCCCTCTTTGTTTACCCATGAAACAGTCCACTTTGAAAGGGAAGGATAATTAATGATGCTTTTCCTTTTTTAACTGCCTTAAAATTAATGAGATAATCAACTAATAATGAGTTGGTTAAATAATGAGTTCATCACTAGTGATGAATCTCTTATGAATGATCTTCAAATCATGGATGTAATATACTTTGAAGCTCTGAATCTCTTGTCTTATTACTTTTCTTGGCTTACAAATTGCCTCAGTTTGGGCCATGAAAGCCCCTTTAATATGTATTTTGAATTCTTTGACCCAATCTAATGCTCATTCCTTGCTATCAGATTTGTTAAGTTGATCCAGACTTAGACATTTATGGCATCAGATTTGAAATTAGTAACATCTCCAAATGCCCTAGTTTCTTGTTACATGGCCATGATTTGGAAATTAAGCATGCTCACTGTTTTTGAGTTATTTGTTGTTTTTTTTTTTTATCTTCTTCATTGGATAGTTCAAGAACTATATTTGTGATAAAATAAGTAATAAAATCATGTGGATACAAGATTTTTATTTTTTAATTAATTAATTTATTTATTTTTTGGAGGCTAATTACTTTACAATACTGTATTGGTTTTGCCATACATTGACATGACTCTGCCACAGGTGTACATGTGTTCCCCATCGTGAAGCCCCCTCTCACCTCCCTCCCCATCCCATCCCTTTGGGTCATCCCAGTGCACCAGCCCTGAGCACCCTGTATCATGCATCAAACAAGATTTTATATAACTTCTTATATCTTTTATTTTCATCTACACCCTTCAGTGATGAAAAATTCCACTTGTCAAGAACACTGGAAATGCTAGAATTAAAATATCACATAATTACTCATTAATTTTATCCCACACTACACACAGTGAATCAAAATTATAAAACTGACAGCTACCACTGGTAATATGATTACCAAAAACAATATAAATTTTATTTTGCAGTCTTTCCTATAATTCAATACATTAAGGAGCATTATCAAATTAATGTGTTTCAAATGACTTAGGCTAATCCCTTTCTATGCCTGCAGTAACATGCCTTGCTTGTTAACTTAATGAATCATTTTAAATTTTAGAAACATTTAAAAAATTTAATAATCTATTTTTATATAAAATATTTACATAGTTTCAAGTCCATGAAATAGGGTTATATTTAAAGCAGTGTAAACTCTCTCCCTGTTCTCTCTGCTCTATTCCCTCCCTCTCTTACAAGTTCATTCATTCATTTACTATTTTTTGGTTTATTCTTCAATCATATTTTAGGAATATCTCTCTTTAGATGGAGAATAGCATAGCATAGTTTAATATATGGTTTGATTTAGGGAGTTTTACATTTTTATTCCTGTTTACTTTAATGTTAACATCATTTTCTGATATCCTCTCAAGAATTATTTTCTACTGGTGCTCTGGTAAGAAGACTGAAAATATCTAACAAACTTCCATCAGCTTACTTGAACCTCTCCCATATCAGAGAATTGGAAGTAATATCATTTACTTCCAAGTAGTAACTCTTATTATATATTTCGACATGCTCTTCCCATTGTCCTCTTATTTTTAAATAATTTAATTATGTGTTTTATCAAAGAAAATCCCTGTGATATGCAATTTCTCCCACATAATCATAGTTTATTCTTGGTTCCAAATGCAATGTTTTTGCATACTTATGTTTTTTAAATATATCCTTTCAATTATTTCCATAATCTGAAAGTGATTTTTAGTGGAGTGTTTAGAAAAGTCTCATGGGAATAAAATTCTCTAGAATTTTGCATTTTGATAATTTTAATTTTGCTTTAATTTGAAAATCAATTTATTAAGATAGAATATACTCAATTCATATTCTTTGTTTGAATAAGCATCTCATCTGACATAAATAGTTGCTATTAAAAATGTCTGAAGACATGATGGTCTTTAGTAAGTGGTTTATTTGGATGTAATTATTTTATTTCCAAAGAGTATTTTTAAGCTTTATTGTTTAGTAGTTTCTAGGCTAAGTCTTAATGTTGATCATTCTAGTGACTTTTTAATTTTTTGTATCATTGTTAGTCTTTATGTCCTTGAAATTTCTTTTAAAATTCCTATCATACATATATTGGATCTTCTTTCATGTTTTTACATTTACTATTTCCTTTCAAATCATGAGATGTGTTATATTTGTTCACTTTTAATATACTCCCTTTTCAAAAATTACTTGTTGTTCTAACTTCTGCTTATGCTTTTTCTAGTTTAATATGGATTCTGAAATACTTTTCAGTAACTCCTTCTTGATTTCTGTAATTTCCTTCCTGGTTTTCCATAATTGTAATTTGTGTTATTCTTTCTTGCTTTTATTAGCTGTCCCAGCTTGGGCAATAGGCAAAGAAAGAAAAAGAAAAAGTAGTTTGGTGTTGGCCAAAAAGTTGGTTTGGACTTCTGTGTACAGTATCATGGACAAATTCAAAGTTTTTGGCCAACCCAATATGTGGAGAAGACTGTCAACAAATCCATTTGGCCTCATGCCAGGGTCAAAATGCCAACCTACCTATTTTTTATTAGTCATAAAACTGGTATTTATAAACCTATCTGATAATTTTTTTGGTTCTGATATAAGCCAAAAATTCCAACAAAAATATACTGTATATTTTATGAATATGTAAGGATAAGAATGTCTGTCTGTGGATAAATTGTTTGAAACAGGTCCCTCTGGTTGGAGGAGAGCTAGAATGGGGCTAAAGAAAGAAATTGTGAAATTGTTGCTCACCAGTCATGAACAAAAACTTGAGAGCCATAGAAATAACATTCTCAGCACCTGAAAAAAGGAAGTTGAAGGCCAGTCAGTGTGAGCGAATGAACTAAAGACTGGAAGCAAAATTATTATAGTGAGTCCTGGAAATATACGTAAGCGGATGCGCTGCCTAGGGAAAGAAAGCAGCATGCCCCCACTGCAAGCGCGTGGCGAAGCAGGGGCAGCTGCCAGCTCTGTGATCGGTAGGTCTGGAACGAGAGGCTGCGATCACTCCCAGCTGATGGGCTGTTGTCCCTCAGTATTACAGTTCAGGCCACTTGAGCGGGAAGAGATGGACATAGCATTAGAAACATAAAGAGCATGGTGTCTGGCACATGGAACGCGAGTCAGTCCTCTGTGCTGACCTATATGGGGAAAGAATCTAAAAAAGAGTAGATATGTATATGTGTATAGCTGAGTCATTATGCTGTATTCCTGAAACTAAGACAAGGTTGTGAAGCAGCTATACTCCAATAGAAAATTTTAATATAAATTTATTTATTTTAATTGCAGGTTAATTATTTACAATATTGTACTGGTTTTGCCATACATCAACATGAATCCGCCACGGGTATACACGTGTTCCCCATCCTGAACCCCCCTCCCTCCTCCCTCCCCGTACCATCCCTCTGGGTCGTCTCAGTGCACGGCCCCAAGCATCCAGTATCCTGCATCGAACCTGGAGCATGGATAGGCTTTGAATGCAGCCTGTTTTCAAAAGGTAAGGAGCGCATCAGTCAGACAAGCGTAGGATATTCACATGGACATTTACGTGTATACATACATATGCACGTGTCACTTACAAGCATCAACTTACTAGCAAATAAAAATGAAGTCAGATCATCCAATACAGCTTTGTTTTTTTAATGGTGGTGGTGGTGCTGTGCTCAGTCGTGTCTGACGCTTTGTGACCCCGTGGGCTGTACCCTGCTAGGCTCCTCTGTTGAGGCAAGAATCCTGGAGTGGGTTGCCATTTCCTGCTCCGGGGAATCTTCCTGACCCTGGGGTGGAACCTGTGCCTCTTGCATTTCCTGCAGTGGTGGATTCTTTATCACTGTGCCTCTTGGGGAGCCCTTTTAAAATTTTATCCCTGAGTAATGAGATAACAGGTAATTTAATTTTAAAAACTGCCATGTTTATCTTTTTTCTTTCCTAAAATGAAAATGTATGACTTTCACTGTCAGATGTCTAAGAACTGAGGCAGAGTTTTGTAGAGTCGTGGGACAGTACTGATTCATGGGTTAGAATATGGCTAAGCCTGAAGCACAAATACTCAGGTGAAGAATTTGCATGGAAAGAGCATCTTCTCATTTTATTCTCTGGAGATTTAGTAAAACAAAAAACAAACAAACAAACAAAGATCTGGGTCAGAATTTTCAGGTTGCCGGTACCAAGCAGAGATGGAGCCAAGAATCAGAGGCATGTCTAAAGATGAACTTTGTGACCTTGACCTAAATTTACTAGCAGTTCACACTGTCTTTGTAAGGTCTCCCAGCTCATACTGGAATGAACTAGTTAGTTCCTTGTCTACTCCATGCAGCCGATGTCAGGATGCCTCTCATTATTAATAAGACGGTGTTGGAGTCCAAAAGGAATGAGATTTTTTCCTGTGTGTGATATTACAGGGAGATAGCAGAACTGCATCAGAATTCGACTCCTCCAGGTGCTGGGTTTTGTACTGAGCTGAATGAAGCCCATATGGCCTTCTTTGTGCTTCTAACATCCTCCAAAGCCGGCATCTGTTTCCTGCACTGTGCTACTCAGAAACGGTCTTAAACAGACACAATATGTAAAATACAAGAGAATAAGAAGGATTTGAAGAGATTGTGTTATAATCAGTGAAGCTAAAGTTAGTGTCCATTTCCAGTACTCAGCCTGACCAACAGTGTTCCAAGCCCATTGGTTAAGTCAGACAGCAAACAGGTGGGAGATATCCACTTCTATGTTTTAGAGACCCTGTAAACAACTCGGATTCACATAAAGTTTAAAGTGGTGTTGGGAGAGTTAAGTTTTCTCAAATTCAGGTACAGACTAGTATTCCATCCAGGTGTCTTACAGATGTTATGCTTCAGTGTTAAAGAATATGAATTAAAGGCGTTCTCTATCCACTTGTTTTCAGTTCCCGTTCTCTGGTTAAAAGAACTCCCCTAACAATCTACTACAGAGGATATGGTTCTAGTACAAATTATCTTCTGTCCTGCCCTCTCTAATTACGTGTAATTACACGTGGTGTCTTCATGTGTCTGGAAAATAAAGACCAAGATTTTAGCTTCCAGATTTTGTTTCACTGTGACCTTAGAAGACACGTTTCGCCTTCTGAGGTACGGTTTAGCTGTTAAACAACTTATACCACTGTGTCCTGCTGCTGTTTATCAAAATCATCTGGTATTATTTCTTAAACAGCATCATTTGGAAATAACGGTGAGTTATAGGATTCCATACCTTCCTGGGTTCCTATTAGGATAACAAGGTAATTTATTGTCCAAATAGGACACTGTTGCAAGTGAAAGGGGCAATATTAAAAATAATGCTGAGACAAGAAGCTTGAGGTGACATTTTCTGAAGCAAACCAAGAAATAATATATTATAGAACCAAATTATAGTAACCCTACACCTATATCTCCCGATGACTGGAGCACACAATTTGCAAGCTCCCATAGTTCACAATGGGCTTCCCTGGTGGCTTAATCAGTAAAGAATCTGCCTGCACTGCAGGAGACCTGGTTTCGATCCCTGGGTTGGGAAGATCCACGTGGACTGTTGCCCACCAGACTCCTCTGTCCATGGGGTTCTCCAGGCAAGAACACTGGAGTGAGTTGCCATGCCCTCCTCTAGCAAGATGAGTACTTGAACCCAAAAGCAAAGGAAAAGAAAAAAACATATATTACACTAAAATCCATCAAACAGTGCTAGGTTTACATGTGATAGAAAAGAAAATAACCCAATTTAAAAACCGTTAAACTATTAGAAGCTCAGTTGAGGCTTTTTGAAAGAACAGAAGAACAGAAAAGAGAAATAAAATATTAGAGGCATATTGTACTGTTGATGGCAAAAATATACAATTGCTGTTCAAAGATTTGACATTCCCAGGCTGCACTAGAGATAAAGAACCCTCCTGCAGGAGATACACGAGGTGCTAGTTTGATCTGGGGCTTGGGAAGATCCCCTGGAGGAGGGCATGGCAAGCCACTCCAGTATTCTTGCCAGGAGAATCCCAGGGACAGAGGGGTCACAAAGGGTTGGACACGACTGAATCGACTTAGCACACACGCACATTTCTAGAATCATAAGTTTTATTAACGTCAATAGCAACTACAATTTAAGCATCTGTAAGAAGTGATTGTTTAATTAGAACATATATGCATTCAGGGAGAATACTATTCATAGGAAATGGGTTTCACTCTCCTCAGTGAGTCTAAAGCAAGAAGTGATGGGAGTTGCCAGTGGCTCCTGAAGTAAATATACCTGCTCATCAACTTGGCTGTATGTTAGGGTTTCCAGACTATTCAACCACTATTCAACCACTTCTGAGAGTGGTTAAAACAAATTGAGCTGCAAACCCACTATGGGGAGATGTGCTCATCAGTAGTTTAAAGTTCCCCAGACAATTAAAATATGTTGCCAATTTTAAGAATCATGATGAGAGAGGCTGTGCCATTACTGATGAGATTAAAGTCTCCCTCAGTGAGGCACTGGATGCCAGGAAGTGTGCCAAGGTGAACAGTGATGAAGGGGATTTGTATATAAAAGATAGGAAAAAAATATGCAACCCAGCAACTGAACACATTTCTATGTTTTGCAAGAAGGTGATGGGATCCTAAATACCAATCCCAGAGAGAGAAGGTAGTATGCATACCTTCTCCCGCAGTACAGGGTGCCAATACCCAACTCTCATAGGGACATTTCTCCCAGTTGCGTTCACGGTCACTCATACGACTATTGCAGACAGCAGTATAAGCTAGCATCCATGGCTGAAACCAAGATTTTCTCCATCTAACCTGTTCACTTAGATTTCAAGCGCTTTTCACTATGGTCCTTATCAACACTCAGCCCTGGATTTTAGAAACATGATTTAACCTGGGATAATTGCTTTTGAGCTGAGATATAGATAGATAGATTCTTTTCAGATATTCTTCCCCTAATAGTTTATTGCAAAATATTGAATATAATTCTCTATGCTATATACAATAGGTTTGTTGGTTATTCATTTTAGTCAAGCAGAAAGCAAATCGTTTTAGCTCATCTATAAGACTAGTTTTATTTTAATAAGCATGTAGTTTTTGAAAGGAAATAAATTTCTAATTTGCATCAAAGCCAGCTCGGCTTTATAGCAGTCACTTAAATTGTTTTTCTCACGCCAGGCTCTATTACAGAGCTGGAAAACATTCCAGGGTTTCCACCCAAACAGACACCCAGATGACCATGGTGATGGTGATGGTGATGGTGATGATGGTGATTGCTGAGAGCCTCACGGCAGGCCTGGCAGAGGAGACGACTGGGGTCAGACCACGCGGCATATGCGTGGAGGCCTGTAGTCACAAGGGCACTCTCAACGACAGCGAGGAGGACAAGACCCTTGGCCAAAGCGGCCCCAAATGTCCCTCTCGTCCCTGGCACAGAACTTGGTATTTAAGTGCCAAAACTCATGGAGGATGCATTCCGTTAGTTTTGAATCCATCTGCCACCCTTCATCATCTCCAATTTTTTATTATAAGGACAGATTTATATTGTAGTATTATCTATTTTTGTTCCAACATCAGGCTAAGCAATCTGGTGTGAAAACAAGGTCACCTCAGACTATTGCAAGTGTGTGCTTTCTTTGACGGCAGAAGATATACATGTATGTGTGTGTATGTAAAACAGGGATTCGGTGACTGAATATGGAGAGACTCTAGTTAAAGACTATATGGACTTCAGGAAGGGCACATTTCCTGCTGCTTTCTGAAAACAAAATTCCTAACAAAGATAGGAAATAATCTCATTTGGCAACTTCCACTTGAGTTGTAAGATATTACAGGATATTTGGTTCATTTTTACCTTTTTCTCCAAATTTAGCTTTTTCTTCCTTTGACTCCCGTAAGTGTGCTTAGGGCTTCTCATCCACTGAATCAAGCTGTAGTTTCAGGGGAAAGAAAACTCTTAATCTCCAATCTCTACAAAGAGAGTGGTTGAATCTTGTCACTAAATGTTACTGATGTTTAATCCTACAAGAGTCACTTCAAGAGCAATTTTAACCCTGCAGCTGGTTCTGTTGAGATAAAGAGACTTTTGAACTCTTAGGTCTAAAGCAATATTGAGAAATGAATACGCTTTATGTGATTTCTTGTAATTGGAGTGGAGGAAGGATTTTATTTTTTACTGATTTCCAAAACATATGCTAGCTGAAAGTCATACAAAGCAAAACTGAGAGGCTTCACAGCAAGTGAAAATGTTTAACTGTCGATTATTATGCCGATGGTCTCCCACTTTCCGAGTACAGAATTCCAGAGTTTGTAAGTCTACGGTATACTAAGGAACTTCTGCAAAGTCTTATGACTGCCGCTGTCTGACAGCTGCATACATCCTACCTTTCTTCTGCTCTTTATAGATAAACCCTCCTTCAGCTCAGTTCAGTTCAGCCGCTCAGTCGTGTCCGACTCTCTGTGACCGCATGAATCGCAGCACGCCAGGCCTCCCTGTCCATCACCATCTCCCGGAGTTCACTCAGACTCACGTCCATCGAGTCCATGATGCCATCCAGCCATCTCATCCTCAGTCGTCCCCTTCTCCTCCTGCCCCCAATCCCTCCCAGCATCAGAGTCTTTTCCAATGAGTCAGCTCTTCACATCAGGAGGCCAAAGTACTGGAGTTTCAGCTTTAGCATCATTCCCTCCAAAGAAATCCCAGGATTGATCTCCTTCAGACTGGTTGGATCTCCTTGCATTCCAAGGGACTCTCAAGAGTCTTCTCCAACACCGCAGTTCAAAAGCATCAATTTTTCAGCACTCAGCATTCTTCACAGTCCAACTCTCACATCCAAACATGACCACTGGAAAAACCATAGCCTTGACTAGACGGACCATCCATGCATGAATAAGGAATCTCTCTCTCTCTCTCTCTCTCTCTCTCTCTCTCTCTCTCACACACACACACACACACACACACACACACACACACACACAGGAATATTATTCAGCCATGAGAAAAAAGGAAACCCCGCCATTGACAACACAGATGGATTTCTGGGCTTCCCAGGTGGTGCTAGTGGTACAGAGTCCACCTGCCAATGCAGACGTAAGAGTCACAGGTTCCATCCCCTGGTTGGGAAGATCCCCTGGAGGAGGGCATGGCAATGCAATCCAGTATTCTTGCCTGGAGAATCCCATGAACAGAGACACTGGCGGGCTGCAGTCCAGGGGATCACACAGATTCGGACAGGACTGAAGCAACTTCAGTTCAGTTCAGTTCAGTTGCCCAGTCATGTCCGACTCTTTGTGACCCCATGAATCGCAGCACACCAGGCCTCCCTGTCCATCACCATCTCCCGGAGCTCACTTAGACTCACGTCCATTGAGTCCGTGATGCCATCCAGCCATCTCATCCTGGGTCGGCCCCTTCTCCTCCTGCCCCCAATCCCTCCCAACATCAGAATCTTTTCCAATGAGGCAACTCTTCACATGAGGTGTCCAAGTACTGGAGTTTCAGCTTTTGCATCATTCCTTCCAAAGAAATCCCAGGGTTGATCTCCTTCAGAATGGACTGGTTGAAACTCCTTGCAGTCCAAGGGACTCTCAAGAGTCTTCTCCAACACCACAGTTCAAAAGCATCAATTCTTTGGTGCTCAACCTTCTTCACAGTCCAATTCTCACATCCATACATGACCACAGGAAAAACCATAGCATTGACTAGGCGGACCTTAGTCGGCAAAGTAATGTCTCTGCTTTTGAATATACTATCTAGGTTGCTCATAACTTTTCTTCCAAGGAGTAAGCGTCTTTTAATTTCATGGCTGCAGTCACCATCTGCAGTGATTTTGGAGCCCAAAAACATAAAGTCGGACACTGTTTCCATTCTTTCCCCATCTAGTTCCCATGAAGTGATGGGACCAGATGCCACGATCCTCGTTTTCTGAATGTTGAGCTTTAAGCCAACTTTTTCACTCTCCTCTTTCACTTTCATCAAGAGGCTTTTAGCTCCTCTTCACTTTCTGCCATAAGGGTGGTGTCATCTGCATATCTGAGGTTATTGATATTTCTCCCGGCACTCTTGATTCCAGCTTGTGTTTCTTCCAGTCCAGCATTTCTCATGATGTACTCTGCATAGAAGTTAAATAAGCAGGATGACAATATACAGCCTTGATGTACTCCTTTTCCTATTTGGAATCAGTCCGTTGTTCCATGTCCAGTTCTAACTGTTGCTTCCTGACCTGCATACAGATTTCTCAAGAGGCAGGTCAGGTGGTCTGATATTCCCATCTCTTTCAGAATTTTCCACAGTTTATTGTGATCCACACAGTCAAAGGCTTTGGCCTAGCCAATAAAGCAGAAATAGATGTTTTTCTGGAACTCTCTTGCTTTTTCCATGATCCAGCGGATGTTGGTAATTTGATCTCTGGTTCCTCTGCCTTTTCTAAAACCATCTTGAACATGAGGGAGTTCACAGTTCACGTATTGCTGAAGCCTGGCTTGGAGAATTTTGAGCATTACTTTACTAGCATGTGAGATGAGTGCAATTGTGTGGTAGTTTGAGCATTCTTTGGCATTGCCTTTCTTTGGAATTGGAATGAAAACTGACCTTTTCCAGTCCTATGGCCACTGCTGAGTTTTCCAAATTTGTTGGCATATTGAGTGCAGCACTTTCACAGCATCATCTTTCAGGATTTGAAACAGCTCAATTGGAATTCCATCACCTCCACTAGCTTTGTTCATAGTGATGCTTTCTAAGGCCCACTTGACTTCACATTCCAAGATGTCTGGCTCTAGATTAGTGATCACATCATCATGATTATCTGGGTCGTGAAGATCTTTTTTGTACAGTTCTTCTGTGTATTCTTGCCACCTCTTCTTAATATCTTCTGCTTCTGTTAGGTCCAGACCATTTCTGTCCTTTATTGAGCCCATCTTTGCATGAAATGTTCCCTTGGTATCTCTAATTTTCTTGAAGAGATCTCTAGACTTTCCCATTCTGTTGTTTTCCTCTATTTCTTTGCATTGATCGCTGAAGAAGGCTTTCTTATCTCTTCTTGCTATTCTATGGAACTCTGCATTCAGATGCTTATATCTTTCCTTTTCTCCTTTGCTTTTCCCCTCTCTTCTTTTCACAGCTATTTGTAAGGCCTCCCCAGACAGCCATTTTGCTTTTTTGCATTTCTTTTCCATGGGGATGGTCTTGATCCCTGTCTCCTGTACAGTGTCATGAACCTCAATTCCATAGTTCATCAGGCACTCTATCTATTAGATCTAGGCCCTAAATCTATTTCTCACTTCCACTGTATAATCATAAGGGATATGATTTAGATCATGCCTGAATGGTCTAGCAGTTTTCCTTACTTTCTTCAATTTAAGTCTGAATTTGGCAATAAGGAGTTCATGATCTGAGCCACAGTCAGCTCCCGTCTTGTTTTTGTTGACTGTATAGAGCTTCTCTGTCTTTGGCTGCAAAGAATATAATCAATCTGATTTTGGTGTTGACCATCTGGTGATGTCCATGTGTAGAGTCTTCTCTTGTGTTGTTGGAAGAGGGTGTTTGCTATTACCAGTGCATTTTCTTGGCAAAACTCTATTAGTCTTTGCCCTGCTTCATTCCACACTCCAAGGCCAAATTTGCCTGTTACTCCAGGTGTTTCTTGACTTCCTACTTTTGCATTGCAGTCCCCTATAATGAAAAGGACATCTTTTTTGGGTGTTAGTTCTAAAAGATCTTGTAGGTCTTCATAAAACCATTCAACTTCAGTTTCTTCAGTGTTACTGGTTGGGGCATAGACTTGGATAACTGTGATATTGAATGGTTTGCCTTGGAGATGAACAGAGATCATTCTGTCATTTTTGAGATTGCATCCAAGTACTGCGTTTCAGACTCTTTTGTTGACCATGATGGCTACTCCATTTCTTCTGAGGGATTTCTGCCCGCAGTAGTAGATGTAATGGTCATCTGAGTTAAATTCACCCATTCCAGTCCATTTTAGTTAGCTGACTCCTAGAATGTCGACATTCACCCTTGCCATCTCTTGTCTGACCACTTCCAATTTGCCTTGATTCATGGACCTGACATTCCAGGGTCCTATGCAATATTTCTCTTTATAGCATCGGGTCTTGCTTCTATCACCAGTCACATCCACAACTGGGTATTGTTTTTGCTTTGGCTCCATCCCTTTATTCTTTCTGGAGTTATTTCTCCACTGATCTCCAGTAGCATATTGGGCACTTAATGACCTGGGGAGTTCCTCTTCTGGTATCCTATCATTTGGTCTTTTCATACTGTTCATGGGGTTCTCAAGGCAAGAATACTAAAGTGGCTTGCCATTATCTCTTCACGGCTGCTCCAGCAAAGCATAGCCGCTGCTCCTTACCTTGGACGAGGGGTATCTCCTTACCGCCACCGTTCCTGACCTTCAACATGGATAGCTCCTCTAGGCCCTCCTGTGCTGTGCAGCCACCACTCCTCGGGTTGCCTGAAGCAACTTAGTATGCGCAAACAGAGAGATGGGTCTCCATGGCACTGTGCTAAGTGAAGTAAGTCAGACAGGGGAAGGAAAATACTGTGCGATATCTCTCTTGTGTGGAAAAATCAACAGCAACAAGAAAATCCACACATACAGAGAGAGAGAGAAGAATGGTGGTTACCAGGAGCTGGGGTGGGGCAAATGGGAAGATGTTGGTCAAAGTACACAAACTTCCAGTTATAAAATGACGTTAAGTTTTAGGGAACAAATGTAAACGATGGTGATCATAGTTAATCATTCTGTATTATTACCTGAAAGATGCTGAGAGAGTAAGCCTTGAATATTGTCATCATAAAAAAGAAAGGCAATGATGTAACATGAGAGAGGTGTGAGCTAACGCTCGGTGAAATCACTTGGCGTACACAGACGTATCAGATCAACACGCTGGACACCTTAAACTAAAACTTCAGCAGTGGGATCTGTAAGCTATATTTCATTAAAGCTGGGGAAATGGCCTTTATAGCTACTTGGGACCTTATCCTAGTTCTATAACCCAGCTCCAGGAACTTGGGGACAGTTTCATAAAAAGTCTTTAAGATACAGTTTCCTTATCTGATGGAACACCACCGAGGATCAGTGTGAAAGTTAATTGTTCTCAGGACTTATTTGCTTTACAACGTTATGTTTGTTTCTACTGTACAGCAAAATGAATCAGTTATGCATGCACACATGTCTGACCTTCTCTGGGTTCTTTTCCAGTATCTGTCACTGCAGAGTATTGAATAGAGTTTCCTGCGCGCTACACTAGGTTCTCTTTAGTTTCCTGTTACATGTGGGCTCCCCTGGTGGCTCAGAGGTTAAAGCGTCTGCCTGGAATGCGGGAGACCAGGGTTCGATCCCTGGGTCAGGAAGATCCCCTGGAGAAGGAAAATGGCAACCCACTCCAGTACTCTTGCCTGGAGAATCCCACGGAGGGAGGAGCCTGGTAGGCTACAGTCCATGGGGTCGCAAAGAGTCGGGCACGACTGAGCGACTTCACTTCACTTCGTTGATAGTATATATGTGTGTGTATATATATACTATACTCTATATGTGTCTGTATATATTGATAGTATATATGTGTGTGTATATATACTATATATATATACTATAGTATATATGTGTGTATATATTGATAGTATATATGTGTGTATATATATACTATATATATATACTATAGTATATATTTGTGTGTATATATTGATAGTATATATGTGTGCATGTACATATACTATATATATACTATAGTATATATGTGTGTGTATATATTAATAGTATATATGTGTGTATATATACTATATATATACTATAGTATATATGTGTGTATATATTGATAGTATATATGTGTGTATATATATACTATATATATATACTATAGTATATATTTGTGTGTATATATTGATAGTATATATGTGTGTATATATTGATAGTATATATGTGTGTATATATTGATAGTATATATATGTGTGCATATATATACTATATATATACTGTAGTATATATGTGTGTATATATTGATAGTATATATGTGTGTATATATTGATAGTATATATTTGTGTGTATATATACTATATATATACTATAGTATATATGTGTGTGTATATATTGATAGTATATGTGTGTGTATATATACTATATATATACTATAGTATATATGTGTGTGTACATATTGATAGTATATATTGATAGTATATGTGTGTGTGTGTATACGCCAACCCTAATCCCCCGATCCTTCCATCCCCCCTTTCTTCTCTTGGTGTCCATACATTTGTTCTCTACATCTGTGTCTTTTTTATGTTTTGCAAATAAGATTATCTGTAGTGTTTCTCTAGATTCCACATATATTCCATATGCATATATGCATTAAAATATGGTATTTGTTTCTCTCTTTCTGACTCACTTTGCTTTGTATGTCACTCTCTAGGTCCACCCATGTCTGTACAAATGACCCAATTTCTTTATTTTTTATGGCTGAATAGCATTCCATTGAGAATTAAATAAAACAATTCATATTACGTTCTTAGTACATTGAATGACATTTTGTGTCTTAGTCATTCAGGCTGCTGTAACAAAATATTTTATCTCAGAGTGGGTGGCTTATAAAGAGCGGGAATGTATTGCTCCCAGTTCTAGAAGCTGGATGGCTGGGATCAGAGTGCAAGTCTCACTGGTGGGGCCCTTTTCCGGGTCACGTTCTCCTCATTGTGTCCTTACACGCGGACGGGGCGAGGGAGCACCGTTTCTATGTAAGAACATCAATCCCGTTCATGAAGACTCAACTCTCAGGCCCTAGTCCCCCCACGAAAGCCCCACTTACTTATACTATTATTTTGGGAATTAGGGTGTCAACATCCTAATGAGTTTGGGGGGGCACATCAACATTTAGACCATAGCATACAAAGAAGATTCAATTAATTAGCTCAATATTTGTTATTTAAATGATTCTGTGATTTCTTGACATCAATTTCTCTGAGAATTAGTTTCTTCCTTCAAGTTTTATTTCACTTTCTCTTTCTATGTTCCAAAATCATTAAATCTCAATATAAAAAATCTTGCAAGGCACTAAAATGAACCCTTATTTGGTATATGTATTTCAATTTAGTGATGCTGAAGAAGACTCTTAAAAGTCCCTTGGATCGCAAGGAGATCAAACCTGTCAATCCTAAAGGAAATCAACCCAGAATATTCATTGGAAGGTCTGGTGCTGAAGCTGAAGCTCCAAAACTCTGGCCACCTGATGCAAAGAACTGACTCATTAGAAAAGACCCTGATGCTGGGAAAGATTGAAGGTGGGAAGAGAAGGGGACAACAGAGGATGAGATGGTTGGATGGCATCACTGACTCAGTGGACTGAATTGGAGCAAACTCAGAGAGATAGTGAAGGACAGGGAAGCCTGGCATGCTGCAGTTCATGGGGTCACAAAGAGACACAACTTAGCAATTGAACAACAATTTCAATTTAAAATACATGTAATTGAGGTAATTGAGCTACCATCAGTACCCTTTTGAGAAATAGCTACCTTTTTGAAAGGGCTCAACATTTTAAGCTAATGTGATAATCTTTAATGAAGTAATTTAAGGCCTAGAATAGGTAAGTGGGATGTAATGTACATTAGATTCTTTAAAAGTATAGCATGTAGGTACACTGTGATGTGTTTAGCTTAACATTTTCTCTGGAAAAATATGTGCATGGATGTACACATACATACTCATATATGTATTATAAATTCACTGATAAAAAGATGTGTAACACACTAATAGCAAATAATATAAAAATCTTCATTTTTGAATTCACATAGCCAACTGATTCTCACAACAGGTTTTCATTGATTTTGGTGCAATGCTTTTATCCATAAACAGACAGTGACGGACAAGTGTAATTCCTACATGAATGTTGATTGATATTTTTGTTTATGCCAATTAGTTGGATAAAAGTAAAACAGTAAAGATGTATGTTGAAAACTACACTATCACCCCTAGTTTTTCAATGCCTAGATCCCATGGATGGAGGAGCCTGGTAGGCTGCAGTCCATGGGGTCGCTAAGAGTCGGACACGACTGAGCAACTTCCGTTTCACTTTTCACTTTCATGCATTGGAGAAGGAAATGGCAGCCCACTCCAGTGTTCTTGCCTGGAGAATCCCAGGGACGGTGGAGCCTGATGGGCTGCCATCTATGGGGTCGCACAGAGCCAGACACGACTGAAGCAACACAGCAGCAGCAGCAGCAGTCATTTCTTTGCTGAAATGTATAGTATTTTCAGATCAGGGAAGAATATTCCTCCAGTTTATAATAACTTGCAAATTGTTACATTTTGTAGCAACTTATAGATACTACACAATGTTTTATCAAAGAGTCTATTTTTAGAGCAGTTCTAGGTTTGCAAAGACCCTGAGAGGAAGATCCAGAGATGCCTCACGCACTCGTTGCTGCACACGGGCAGAGCCTCCCCCAGTACCCCAGTATCAACATCTTCCACGTGAGAGGTGCATTTATCACACACGAGGGAATGACCCTGACGCATCACATCACCAAAGTCCATCGTTTACATTAAAGCTCACCCTCGGTCCTGTACATCCTATGGGTTTGGACAACGGTATAATAACATATATCCATCATTATAATATCGTACAGAGACTTTTCACACCCTAAACATCGGTTGTGCTTTACTTATCCTTTCCCCCTCTAACCCCTGGCAACAACTAATTTTTATCGTGTCTGAAGTTCCAGCTTTTCCAGAATGCCATATAGTTGGAATCATGCAGATATGTAGCCTTTTCAGGCTGGTTTCTTACACTTGGTAAAATGTGTTTAAGGTTCCTCCGTGCCTTTTCATGGCCTAACAGCTCATTTTTTTTTTAGCTCTGAGTACTGGTTCGCTCTCTGGATGAACCACAGTTTATCTGTACATTCACCTACTGAAGGACACCTTGGTTGTTTTAGAGTTTAGTAATTATGAATAAAGCTACTATAAACATCTGTATAAGAGATTCTGTGTGAAAATAAGTTTTCAGATCCTTTGAGAACTTACCAAGGAGCATGATTGTGGGTCATATGGTAAACAGACTATGTTAGTTTTGTAGGAAATCACCAAGCTGTCTTCCAAAGTGTCTGTATCATCTTGTGGCCCCACCAGCATTGAATGAGCGCTCCTGCCACCCTACATTCAGGCCAGCATTTCATGCTGTCAGTATTTAGGGTTCCATCCATGCTGATGGGCATTTAGTGGCGTCTCGCTGCTGTCTGGGTCTGCATCTCTCTGATGACATACGATGTGGACTCTCTTCATAGTCTGACTTGCCACCTGTATATCGTTTCTGATAAAGTGTCTTTTAAGTTCTTTGGCTCATGTTTTAATCAATACTATATATGTTTAAGTTTAATCTGATTTTTTAATATTCTCCATTACTTTCTGTGTGTGGATCATCAATAAGATAATAAATCCAACCTCAATTTGTAGCATTTGCCAAAGTCTAATATCTGTAGTGTAAATACTGCCTCCACAGCTAGTTGTGGATGCTCCCTCTCTAGCTGTTTTTAAGCTACCAAGACGTCATCAACACAGTTTTGGGAAGAAATGTGCGGTGGTACACCATTACAAGATATTTCCATTATTCTGATAAAATAGACATGAATTTACCTCAAGAACACAGATAAGAGTAAAATGTGGTTAAATAATTAGCAATTGCTGAGTTTGAATGTTTATTACTTTTCTCTTTAATATAGTTTAATTCTATGTTTATATTTATTTTTTCATATCATGCTTTTGTTGAACAGCTGATTTGCAAAATCCATGAGAACTGATAGCTGCGTCTCTTGCACTGGTGCTGCTGGCTGTGGTGCTCCACGGTGGTGGTGCTCCAGGCGGTAGTGCTCCTCAGCGGGGTATTCCAGGCTGCGGTGCTCCATGGCCATAGTGCTGCCAGCTGAGGTGCTCCATAGCTGAGGTGCTCCACAGCTGAGATGCTCCACAGCTGAGATGCTCCACGGCTGCAGTGCTGCCAGCTGAGGTGCTCCACAGCTGAGGTGCTCCACGGCCACAGTGCTGCCAGCTGAGGTGCTCCACAGCTGAGGTACTCCATAGCTGAGATGCTCCACAGCTGAGGTGCTCCATAGCTGAGATGCTCTACGGCCGCAGTGCTCACTGCGGTGGTGCTCCACAGCGGGCTCACATGCACCGTCCTCACCTTAGGGTCTGCTCCAACCACTCCGAGAGAGGCAGCAGGCATCCAGAAATCTTTCTTGCCTCTCTTGACCTTAATTTTACGATTTTTCTCAATCAAAACAGGACAAAATAGGTAAAATATTTTAGATGCTTTGTAATTAAGTAAGCTAATTGGGATTGACTAGGTTTTTACAAATGTTCTTATTTCAGGGACTTTCCCTGTAGCTCAGCTGGTAAAGAATCTGCCTGCAATGCTGGAGACCTGGGTTTGATTCCTGGGTCAGGAAGGTCTCCTGAAGAAAGAAATGGCAACCCACTTCAGTATTCTTGCCTGAAGAATCCCATGGCTTCACAGAGAGTCAGACAGGTCTTAGTGCTATCTTTCTTTCTTATTTCAAGGATGATGTTAATTGCTCTGGGTTTTCAATAAACTTCTCTGTCTCACATCATTTGAGAATCAAAATAAGTCAGAAAGTTCATTTTAGCCTTTCTCTAGTTTCCAAGCAGGACATCATTTAAGAAATGTTACAGAGGTGGCTCACTAATCTGCTTTAACAACTCAACATTTCCCAGAGTTTTTGCATGCTTTTTTAAAAAAAAAAAAAATCAGTGTTTCCTTTTTGTTGCTTTTTTTTCTTTTCAATTTCTAAATAAAACAGCATTAACAAGTTCAAATGGAAGTTTCTGTTGCGCAGCTTCCCCAAGACAGTGACTCTCAGATGTGATAATAGTAGCATAATAAACGCTCCTTTTTTCTCTACTATTTCAAGGTTCAGGTCTCCACTTTCCCTTCCATAACATTAACAGAAATGACAGAACAGAAGTATCTGTTATATCAGACGTTTTCATAGGCATTACATTGACCCGGATGGTCCTTCACAGAACAGGCGCTGAATGGAACCATTATGCTTTTTCTCAGAATGGATTGTCAGTGTAATTGCCATTGTATAAAACAGAGTTATGAGCATTTACTGCTTCTCTGCTTTGACACAGATACTTTTCAAACATGAATATCTCAGCAATTAAAATCACAAACATAATCATTGCAACAAAGGCCCTGTCTTCAACTCTCATTTTAAAAAATACAGCGCTAGATTTTCTTCCACTTAAATGGAATAAAATGGTTCCACATATTAGATTTGGCATTGATGTGAATTGAATAACACAATTAATGGGGATCTTTAGTCACATAATTATCTTTCATACAAATGACTCATTTTATGCATCAGTTTACATTCACTGAATTAAATAATTCAAAATAAACAGTTACAAAGAGCATGCTCATGGCTCCACTTTAAGAGCAAATCAATCCGATTTATATAGGCTAATTGAGAAAGGAACATATATACACAGATGCACAGTTAAACACTGCACACTTCAGCACTCACAAGCTCAAGAAAATCCCAGGTATTTTGATTTCCTTTCCTGCTTTGGGAATGTATTATTCCAAAAGAACAGCCTGATATATTTAAGCCAAATTTTAATTGAGTTAAACTTGTGTGAGTGATAGGAATGTTCAGCCTGATTTGAATCAAAATAGCTGAATTATAAATCCTTCCCAGACTGATTTTTAAAAGAGCCCAAAGCCCATTGCCTTCAAGAGTGTGGGGGCTTCAGGGCCGTAATTCTGCACTCAGGCATTAGAGGGATTGCTGGACCTTTTGTATTTGTTTGATGGCAATGTTACATTCTCAGCAAGTCAGATGTCATTGCAAGAGATACTCCAAGGAAAGAGCGAGACTGCGGGGCTGGGAGGAGCTTTGAGCCGAAGGCGGGACGTGCGCCCTCCCTGACCGACTCACAGGAAGAGCCAGTCAAGAGCACGGAGGTTATAGACGCCTCTCTGATCTTGTCTGTTGAAGCGAGAAAATCTTTGCAATTGATTCTCTCCAAAGAAAAGGGTGCTGCACTGTGAAAGTGTTCTCAGACCCGAGGCTGCAAATCAATAAAGTCACCTGAACTGGACGGGCATCCGACTGAAGGTCCGCTTTTCCTGTGATCTCAAGGCTGGACAGACACGATTGCCAATTAGAATCAAGCTTCAGATACAACCGTAACACTTTTTTTCTTAAAACGTTTTTAAAGGTTTTTAATATTCAGGGAAGAAATTACAGGGGCGTCCAGGACAATGCATTTTCAAGCTGCGCAAGTGTGCTCAGAGAACGTCTAATTGTGCGATTTCCAGCTCAGGAGCCGAAAGTAAGAGCAACAGAAGCCCAGGTAACTGATTCTCGCAGACCTGTGATTTTATTTCCATTTTATAAATACCACTTTCCATTTAGCTTTGTAGGGGAAAAAGCTTTTTTATCACGATGGCCCCCCTTCTATCAGCTCACCGTGGCCTCCTCTCTGTCCCTGGAGGTGGGGTATCTGCTTTTGTGGGCTCCAGCACCCCTTGGTGACAGCTATCCGGCTGTCAGTTCTGACTTTGCTGCCCTTGCAGGAGGCGCTGAGTGCATGAGCTTCTGCTCCACCATCTTGAACCAGTCTCTACATTGACTTTACTTGCAGACAGTGGGGAGAAAAGTTTATATCGTGTGGTTTTTGCAAGTCTTCATACTATTGTCTAATTCCAACTCTGGAAGTTTCTGGCAAACTATAAGACTGGATAAAGTTTTTAGATTTCCGAATTATTATGATACTATGAATATAGGAAATTTCTCTAACTTTGATCCCTAAGCAAAACCTTAGACCAAATTCAGCTTCCTTGCTGTAAAAGCATGCTTCAGCCATAGCATGCTTCCAAGCTTCCGTGGAAATGGTGAGTAGGAAAGAGCTGGAGCACATCTTCCACCTTCCCCTCCATCTCAGTCCTGTCTCTGAGCCCAAGACAGCTTCTCCTCGCGGCCTGTGTAGAGCATCCCATAACATACAGTCCTTTGACTCGCTTGCTGCTTGTTTCACTTATTTTCGTCTATTCCCGTCTGGAAGGAGCCCTTTACCAGTGAAGACAGCGCTAGCAGAGCTGAGGGCTTTCCAAACAGCTTCGAAGAGAGGCAGCACCCTTTAGAGTCAGTGCATTGTTGTGTCAGAGTTTGAGTTTGAACTCCAGTTCTGACATGCACGCTTGGTGACTTTGCACTAATGTTCTGTATACTCTGTGCTTTCATTTAAAAATCTGTAAAATGGGTTATGAGGATTATCTCGCTCTAAGGGTTATTATGATTGTAAAAGGATACATTAAAATTAATTATGGGGCTGCCCTGATGGCCCAGTTGTTACGAATCTGCCTTCAGTGAAGAGGACACCAGACGGATCCCTGGTCTGGGACGATCCCACGTGCCGCGGAGCAGCTAGGCCTGTGCACCACCGCCACTAAGGCCGTGCTCTCGAGCACGCACGCCGCGGGCACTGTGCTGAGGCCTGCACGCCCAGAGCCGGGGCTCAGTAACCAGGGACGCCCGGGCGGTGAGACGCCCCCGCGGCGAGACGCCGTGCAGCCAGCTGGAGAGCAGCCCCCTCTCACCACAGCTAGAGAAAGGCTGTGCATGGCAGGGATGGCCCGGCACAGCCACAAATAAACAGGCGATTGAAAAATAATCGTGACACGAGTATGCAGCGAAGGATGGCAGAATACGCCATCTCTAAACAAGCCGCTTTAGCCTGAGTTGCTTTGATGTAGAGCACCCGGGGCTTCCCAGGTGGCGCTAGTGGGAAAGACCCCGCCTGCCCAGGCGGGAGACTAGAGACATGGATTCGATCCCTGGGTCGGGAAGATCCCCTGGAGGAGAGCATGGCAACCCACGCCAGTGTTCTTCCCTGGAGAATCCACGGGCAGAGGAGCCTCGCGGGTTACCGTCCATGGGGTCACAGAGAGTCGGACACGGCTGAAGCGACTTACCACGCGTTCACAGAGCGCTTGAAAACAGCAAATGCCAAAACAAAGAAAAGCACCCTGAATTCCTCTCTTTCTGTTAAAAGCAGGGGATGCGGTGCCCTGTGAAAGATGTCCTCCCTCCAGCTGAAGGAAAGGGACGCTTTCATCATCAGGGGTAGGAAGTGGAAAAGAATTCCACACAAACAAACCTTATTGAAATAATTATTATATTCCTTTAGCCTCCCCGCATGGTTTACTCTCCCACCACTGCCTCTGTTTGTCTAACCTGCCATAAAAGAGCGTCCTTTCTGCTGTTTCTTTGGGTCTTCATTCCTTATGAAGGTTTCCATGTCACCTAAAACTTATTGAACCTGTGCATGCTTTTCTCCTGGTAATCTATCTTAAGTCCGTTTAAGTTATGAATGACCAAAAAATCACCTTTACTAGTTAGCTAAGGTACCAAGAATGCTGTTGCTGCTGCTAAGACACTTCAGTCATGTCCGACTCTGTGCGACCCCAGAGACGGCAGCCCACCAGGCTCCCCCGTCTCTGGGATTCTCCAGGCAAGAACACTGGAGTGGGTTGCCATTCCCTTCTCCAATGCATGAAAGTGAAAAGCGAAAGGGAAGTCGTTCAGTCATGTCCGACTCTAGCGACCCCATGGACTGCAGCCTACCAGGCTCCTCTGTCCATGAGATTTTCCAGGCAAAAGTACTGGAATGGGGTGCCATTGCCTTCTGAATGCTAAATATGTATAAAAAGCAAAAACAAAGAACATCCTTACATGTGCAACCCATTATAGAAGAAGAGATTTAAAAACACAATTACACACTAATGCCTCTTTTCAAATTTCTCTGGAGCCTATGCCATATCTACTAACACAGAATCTTCAGCTCTGAGAGTTACTATTTGTGAACTGCTTAGAACTTGTTACCTGTTATATCAAGTTATTTGTTGCTCAGTCATGTCTGACTCTGCAGCCCCATGAACTGCGGCACGCCAGGCTCCTCTGTCCTCTACTATCTCCTGGAGCTGCTCAGATTCCTGTCCATTCAGTTAGTGATGCTAACTAACTTTCTCATCCCCTTCTCCTCTTGCCCTCCATCTTTCTCAGCATCAGGGTCTTTTCTAATGAGTCAGCTCTTTGCATCAGGTGGCCAAAGTATTGGAGTTTCAGCTTCAGCATCAGTCCTTCCAGTGAATATTCAGGGTTGATTTCCTTTAGGATGGACTGGTTGAATCTCCTTGCAGTCCAAGGGACTCTCAAGAGTCTTCTCCAGCACCCCAATTTGAAAGCAACAATTCTTCAGCGTTCAGCCTTCTTTATGGTCCAACTCACTCATCTGTACATGGCTAATGGAAAAACCATAGCTTTGACTACATGGACTTTTGTTGGCAAAGTGATGTCTTTGGTTTTTACTAGACTGTCTAGGTCTATCATAGCCTTCCTTCCAAAGAGCAAGCATCTTTTAATTTCGTCAAGTTATAGGTACTTATCTGACTTCCTGAGGGCAGCCCTATATATTGCACCCCTGGCAGTGGTTCATGTTGCCTGTTTATGTGGATAAGCTGGGAGGGGAGAAGGGCATGTGACTAGATATGCACCGTTTCTGGCCAAGGAGAGCATCTACAGGGGCATGAATGTTATTCAAGTTGTGTTTTGTTAACATGGCCGCCCAAGCAGGAGCAGCTCCAGTGTTGGGCCTAGAACTTAGTTTCCATAATTCCCCTCAGTTGACCATCCTGCTCACCATCCAGGAATTCTTTTTTAATTAATATTCAGGATTATATTTTGATTAAAAACATCAGCCTTAGGATGACTCCCAGTCACAATTGTGTCTTTGGCTCTCAGTGTGAAATTCATAGAAGGTCGCTTCAAATGCCTCGTCAGCTCTCAGCCACGACAAACAGCAAGTACTCCTGGAAGCACTGACTGACCCCTTGGGCGCAAGATGTGTCCCAGATGAGAGGGCAGAAGCTGCTGCCCTTCCCAAGTCTCAGTCCCAGAGATGCCACAGGAAGAAGAGGCCTAGATGATTCTCGTGACAGCCACAGTCCGGAGGCCTCCGGCCACAATGAAGTGTAACCCATGTTTTTTTTTGGCCATATAGAGCCCCAAATGGAGAGACCCACATGTCTTTCTGGCCTGATTCTGGGGACTCGCAAGCTGATAGCTGCCCAGTTAAGACTGCAGAACACAGCACAAGACAACAAGCAAGCAATAGGTGTCCCTGGGGCGTGGAAGATCAGAAACCAGCAGGTGCCCCAAACAAGACCCACAGGTCTGAATTTGCATAAGGAATGGACAGTGTGAAATGTTCTTTTCCTCTCTTGACTGGGCACTTTAGAAATCTCAGAAAGCTAACTTTGTCAGGAATTCTTACCCTTTTGACAGCTTCTGCCAGTTTTCCCCAGATTCCACCTGCAGAATCTGGAGCTGGGTGGGTGGAGGGGGGTTAAAATAAAGGGTCTAGTCTATCATGAGGGCCAGGGAGGCGTGATGCGCTGCAGTCCATGGGATCGCAAAGAGTAAGTCACAACTTGGCGACTGAACAACGAACAATATAGTCCTGGTTGTTATTGTTGTTCACTTGCCCAGTCGTGTCTGACTCTTTGCGACCCCCTGGACTGCAGCACGCCAGGCCTCCCTGTCCCTCACCATCTCCTGAAGTTTGCCCAAGTTCATGTCCATTGCATTGGTGATGCCGTCCAGCCATCTCATCCTCTGAAGCCCTCTTCTCCTCCTGCCCTCAATCTTTTTCAGCATCAGGGACTTTTCCAGTGAGTCATCTGTGTGCATCAGATGACCAAAATACTGGAGCTTAAGCTTCAGCATCAGTCCTTCCAGTGAATATTCAGGGTTGATCTCCCTTAAGATTGGCTGGTTTGATCTCCTTGCTCTCCAAGGGAATCTCAGGAGTCTCCTCCAGCACCACAGTTCAAAAGCATCAGTTCTTCGGCGCTCTGTCTTCTTTATAGTCCAGCTCTCACATCCATACATGACCACTGGGAAGACGGAAGCCTTGACTGCATGGACCTTTGTCGGCAGAGTAGTGTCTCTGCTTTTCAACACACTCTCTAGGTTTGTCATAGTTTTCCTGCCAAGAAGCAGTCATCTGATTCCATGGCTGCCGTCACCATCCTCTGTGATTCTGAGCCCAAGAAAAGGAGCTCTGTCACTGCTTCCACCTCTTCCCCTTCTATTTGTCGTGAAGTGATGGGGCTGATGCCATGGTCTTAGATTTTTTTTTTTTAATATTTAGTTTTAAGCTGGCTCTTTCAGTCTCCTCCTTCGCCCTCATCAAGAGGCTCTTTAGTTCCTCTTCGCTTTCTGTCATTATAGTGGTATCATCTGCATGTCTGAGTTTGTTGATGCTTCTCCCGCCTATCTTGATTCTGGCTTGTCACTCATCCAGCCCAGCATTTCTCATGATGTGCTCAGCATATAGGTTAAACAGATGGGGTGACAGCAGACAGCCCTGTCTTACTCCTTTCTCTATCCTGCACCAATCAGTTATTCTATACAGGGTTCTAACTGTTGCTTCTTGACCCACACAGAGGTTTCTCAGGAGACAGTAAGATGGTCTGGTATTCCCTTCTCAAGAGCTTTCCACAGTTTGTCATGATCCACACAGTCAAAGGCTTTAGTGTAGTTGTTGAAACAGAGGTAGATGCTTTTCTGAAATTCCCTTGCTTTCTCTATCATCCAGCGAATGTCAGCAATTTGATCTCTAGTTCCTCTTCCTTTTTTAAACCCAGCTTGGACATCTGGGAGCTCTTGGCTCACATAAGCATAGCATGCAATATTGTGAGCATGACCTAACTAACATGGGGCTTCCCTGGTGGCTCAGCTGGGAAAGAACCCACCTGCAGTGCAGGAGACCTGGGTTCAGTCCCCGGGTTGGGAAGATCCACTGGAGAAGGGAAAGGCTCCCCACTCCAGTATTCTGGCCTAGAGAATTCCATGGACTATATAGTCCATGGGGTCACAAAGAGTCAGACATGACTGAGCAACTTCAACTTACGAGTGCGGGAGATGAGCGCAATTGTCCGATGGTTAGCACATTCCGTGGTATCTCCTTCCTGGGAAATGGGACGAGGGTTGACCTTTTCTAGTCCCGTGGCCACAACTGGGTCTTCTAGTGATCATGAAGGGGATAGTCCTGGTAGCTACCCAAATTTCACAAGTTTTTCCATTAATTTTAATTTTATTTTCCCTTGGCTATTTAAGGGACTCAGTTGAGTTCAGCTCAGTTCAGTTGCTCAGTCGTGTCCGACTCTTTGCGACCCCATGAATCGCAGCACGCCAGGCCTCCCTGTCCATCACCAACTCCTGGAGCTCACTGAGACTCACGTCCATCGAGTCTGTGATGCCATCCAGCCATCTCATCCTGGATCGTCCCCTTCTCCTCCTGCCCCCAATCCCTCCCAGCATCAGAGTCTTTTCCAATGAGTCAACTCATCACATGAGGTGGCCAAAGTACTGGAGCTTCAGCTTTAGCATCATTCCTTCCAAAGAAATCCCAGGGTTGATCTCCTTCAAAATGGACTGGTTGGATCGCCTTGAAGTCCCAGGGACTCTCAAGAGTCTTCTCCAACACCACAGTTCAAACGCATCAATTCTTCAGCACTCAGCCTTCTTCACAGTCCAACTCTCACATCCATACATGACTACTGGAAAAAACATAGCCTTGACTAGACGGATCTTAGTTGGCAAAGTAATGTCTCTGCTTTTGAATATGCTATCTAGATTAGTCATAACTTTTCTTCCAAGGAGTAAACGTCTTTTAATTTCATGGCTACAGTCACCATCTGCAGTGATTTTGGAGCCCCCCACAATTAAAGTCTGACACTGTTTCCACTGTTTCCCCATCTATTTCCCATGAAGTGATGGGACTGGATGCCATGATCTTCATTTTCTGAATGTTGAGCTTTAAGCCAACTTTTTCACTCTCCTCTTTCACTTTCATCAAGAGGCTTTTTAGCTCCTCTTCACTTTCTGCCATAAGGGCGGTGTCATCTGCATATCTGAGGTTATTGATATTTCTCCTGGCAATCTTGATTCCAGCTTGTGTTTCTTCCAGTCCAGCGTTTCTCATGATGTACTCTGCATATAAGCTAAATAAACAGGGTGACAATATACAGCCTTGACGTACTCCTTTTCCTATTTGGAATCAGTCCGTTGTTCCATGTTCAGTTCTAACTGTTGCTTCCTGACCTGCATACAGATTTCTCAAGAGGCAGGTCAGGTGGTCAGAATTTTCCACAGTTTATTGTGATCCACACAGTCAAAGGCTTTGGCATAGTCAATACAGCAGAAATAGATGTTTTTCTGGAACTCTCTTGCTTTTTCCATGATCCAGCGGATGTTGGTAATTTGATCTCTGGTTCCTCTGCCTTTTCTAAAACCAGCTTGAACATCAGGGAGTTCACGGTTTACATATTGCTGAAGTCTGGCTTGGAGAATTTTGAGCATTACTTTACTAGCATGTGAGATGAGTGCAATTGTGTGGTAGTCTGAGTATTTTTTGGCATTGCCTTTCTTTGGAATTGGAATGAAAACTGACCCTTTCCAGTCCTGTGGCCACTGCTGAGTTTTCAAAATTTGCTGGCATATTGAGTGCAGCACTTTCAGGATTTGAAACAGCTCAACTGGAATTCCATCACCTCCACTAGCTTTGTTCATAGTGATGCTTTCTAAAGCCCACTTGACTTCACATTCCAAGATGTCTGGCTCTAGATGAGTGATCACATCATCATGATTATCTGGGTTGTGAAGATCTTTCTTGTACAGTTCTTCCATGTATTCTTGACACCTCTTCTTAATATCTTCTGCTTCTGTTAGGTCCACAACATTTCTGTCCTTTATTGAGCCCATCTTTGCATGAAATGTTCCCTTGGTATCTCTAATTTTCTTGAAGAGATCTCTAGTCTTTTTCTTTGCATTGATTGCTGAAGAAGGCTTTCTTATCTCTTCTTGCTATTCTATGGAACTCTGCATTCAGATGCTTATATCTTTCCTTTTCTCTTTGCTGTTTGCCTCTCTTCTTTTCACAGCTATTTGTAAGGCCTCCCCAGAGAGCCATTTTGCTTTTTTGCATTTCTTTTCCATGGGGATGGTCTTGATCCCTGTCTCCTGTACAATGTCACGAACCTTATTCCATAGTTCATCAGGCACTCTATCTATCAGATCTAGACCCTTAAATCTATTTCTCACTTCCACTGTATAATCATAAGGGATATGATTTAGGTCATATCTGAATAGTCTAGCAGTTTTCCCTACTTTCTTCAATTTAAGTCTGAATTTGGCAATAAGGAATTCATGATCTGAGCCACAGTCAGCTCCATGTCTTGTTTTTGTTGACTGTATAGAGCTTCTCATCTTTGGCTGCAAAAAATATAATCAATCTGATTTTGGTGTTGACCATCTGGTGATGTCCATGTGTAGAGTCTTCGCTTGTGTTGTTGGAAGAGGGTGTTTGCTATTACCAGTGCATTTTCTTGGCAAAACTCTATTAGTCTTTGCCTTGCTTCATTCTGCATTCCAAGGCCAAATTTGCCTGTTACTCCAGGTGTTTCTTGACTTCCTACTTTTCATTGCAGTCCCCTATAATGAAAAGGACATCTTTTTTAGGTGTTAGTTCTAAAAGATCTTGTAGATCTTCATAAAACCATTCAACTTCAGTTTCTTCAGTGTTACTGGTTGGGGCATAGACTTGGATAACTGTGATATTGAATGGTTTGCCTTGGAGATGAACAGAGATCATTCTGTCGTTTTTGAGACTGCATTCAAGTACTGCATTTCTGACTCTTTTGTTGACCACGATGGCTACTCCATTTCTTCTGAGGTATTCCTGCCCGCAGTAGTAGATGTAATGGTCATCTGAGTTAAATTCACCCATTCCAGTCCATCTTAGTTCGCTGAATGTCGACATTCACCCTTGCCATCTCTTGTTTGACCACTTCCAATTTGCCTGGATTCATGGACCTGACATTCCAGGTTCCTATGCAATATTGCTCTTTACAGCATCAGATCTTGCTTCTATCACCAGTCACATCCACAGCTGGGTATTGTTTTTGCTTTGGCTCCATCCCTTTATTCTTTCTGGAGTTATTTCTCCACTGATCTCCAGTAGCATATTGGGCACCTACTGACCTGGGGAGTTTCTCTTTTGATATCCTATCATTTTGCCTTTTCATACTGTTCATGGGGTTCTCAAGGCAGGAATACTGAAGTGGCTTGCCATTCCCTTCTCCAGTGGACCACATTCTGTCAGGCCTCTCCACCATTACCCGCCCGTCTTGGGTTGGCCCGTAGGCATGGCTTGGTTTCATTGAGTTAGAGAAGGCTCTGGTCCTAGTGTGATAAGATTGACTAGTTTTCTGTGAGTATGGTTTCAGTGTGTCTGCCCTCTGATGCCCTCTTGCAACACTTAGCATCTTACTTGGGTTTCTCTTACCTTGGCGTGGGGTATCTCTTCACGGCTGCTCCGGCAAAGCATAGCTGCTGCTCCTTACTTTGGTCGAGGGGTATCTCCTTACTGCCGCCGTTGCTGACCTTCAAGGTGGGATGGCTCCTCTAGGCCCTCCTGCGCCTGCGCAGCCACTGCTCCTCGGGTTGCTCCTCCCAGCCGCCAGCCCTGGCCTAGGGCTTGGGTGGCTCCTCAAGGTCACCACCCCTGTCATCAAGCAAGAGGTGGCTTCTCCTGGCTGCCCCTGATCTCAGACATGGGGTAGCTCCTCCCAGCCGCCCCCCTGACCTCGGACACGGGGTGTCTCCTCCCGGCCACCACTGACCTTGGACTAGGGGTGTCTCCTCCTGGCCGCTCCCCCGACCTCGGATGCAGGATAGCTCCTCTCGGCCACCACCCCTGACCTCGGACCAAGGTTAGCTCCTCTCGGCCGTTCCTGCGCTATCACAGCCTGGCACTCTAGGCTGCTGCCCCTGACTAACTGGTAGCAATTAACCAAAGGACCCTTCAGAATCTTGTGAACCCTGAATGGGTCTCTTATGGGAGTCTTCCTTTGAAGGTAGATATTAGAATAGTAGAGTTCCGTTCAGTTCAGTTCAGTCACTCAGTCGTGTCCGACTCTTTGCGGAGTTGGTATGAAGTAATTTGCCAAAACCTTCAAGGGCAATCTTTTTTTCTCCAATGTTCCAGTTGATTACAAAAGAGACACCAATGTTTTGATGGTGGAGTTCAAAAGTGGAGACACAAAATTTGTAGGTTTAATGCTTTGAAGCTGTTACAGTTGTAAGGCCACTACCTTGGCAGAATTTTGTTTATGGTCTTGCAGTCTCTTCAAAGTGGAAAGGCGTTTTAAATAGAGGATGAGTAAACTGAAGACATAGGTAAAAGAGGATAGAGGTGAACAGCAGAGATCACATCACCTGATGGGAAAACAGCCCGTCTGAGCACCTGTCTAGCATTGTGCTGTATGGCAGCCCTGCTCCCACCAGAGTCTGGACGTTCCGATAAAGCCTGGAGTTTAGGGTTCCCACTGTGGGCTCCGACTTGGTGTTCCCAGGACTGCTTTTTTAACCTGAAGTGTATTTTTCACCTACTTGATTTCTGTTGAAGTGTAGTTGATTTACAAAGGGCTGCTAGTTTCTGCTACAGCAAAGTGAGTCAGGCATGCATATATGTATGTCTGCTCTTTGTGAAATTGTTTTCCTACGTAGGCCACTACAGAATATTGACTGGAGTTCCCTGTGATACACAGCAGGTCCTTGTTGATTACCTATCTTGTATATAGCACTGTGGATTTGTTGCTCCCAGTCTCCCAATTTATCCTTTCTCTCTTGGAAATGATAAGTTTAATTCCTACATTTGTGACTCTATTTTTGTTTTATACATAGGTTCATTTGTACCATGTTTTTTATCACTCAAGTATGTGATATATGATATTTTTCTTTCTCTGTCCAACTTACTTCACTTGATATGACAACCTCTGGGTCTGTCTGTGCATGTGTGCACACTTAATTGCTCAGTCGTGTCTGACTCTTTGTGACCCTGTGGACTGTAGCCTGCAGGCTCCTCTGTCCAGGGGATTCTCCAGGCAAGAATTCTAGAGTAGGTGGCCATTCCCTTCTCCAGGGCGTCTTCCCCACCCAGGGATCAAACCGTGGCTCGTAGGTCTCCTGCATTGACAAGTGAGTTCTTTACCACTAGCATTACCTGGGAAGCCCTCTATATCCATGCATGTTGCTGCAAATGGCATCATTTCATTCTTTCTCATGCCTGAGTAATATCCCACTGTATATACGTACCACATCTTCTTGAGGAATGGGTAAAGAATGACTGCTTTTAAAATAACCACTTAGAGTTGAGCCAGAGAAAAGTTAGTCCTTCCAGTCACTTCAGTTGCTCAGTTGTGTCCAGCTCTTTGCCACCCCATGGGCTGCAGCACGCCAGGCTTCCCTGTCCATCACCAACTCCCAGAGCTTACTCAAACTCATGTCCATCGAGTTGGCGATACCATTCAACCATCTCATCCTCTGTTGTCCCCTTCTCTTCCTGCCTTCAATCTTTCCTAGCATCAGGGTCTTTTCCAATGAGTCGGTTCTTCACAACAGGTGGCCAGAGTATTGCAGTTTCAGCTTCAACATCAGTCCTTGCAATGTATATTCAGGACTGATTTCTTTTAGGATGGACTGGTTGGATCTCCTTGTAGTCCAAGGGACTCTAAAGAGTCTTCTCCAACACCACAGTTCAAAACCATCAATTCTTTGGTGCTCAGCTTTCTTTATACTCCAACTCTCACATCCATATATGACTACTGGAAAAAACAGAGCTTTGACTAAATGGACCTTTCATGCTGACCACCTAATAATTCATATGAGCTTCCTATTGCCTTCCACTTGCCTGCTCACTCTTGCCTTGGTGCAGAGGGCTTCCCTTCTCCCAGCTTATAGTGCATCTGACCCCCTGCTTCTGAGATCTGTGCATAATAACTCTTGTGGCTTCTCTTCCTTTGTGTGAGTATGCTGAAACTGCATCTTCAGTCAAAACAACCCAGG
Organism: Capra hircus; assembly: GCF_001704415.2. Taxonomy (NCBI): domain Eukaryota; kingdom Metazoa; phylum Chordata; class Mammalia; order Artiodactyla; family Bovidae; genus Capra; species Capra hircus. The sequence goes on along the minus strand of NC_030834.1, from coordinate 743,372 downwards.
GTTTTCATTACCCCCAAATAGGAGCTTGGATGCTGAGGTAGCTCCCTGCTAACCCTGTGCCTCCTCTTTCAGCAGGACATTATTTGCACATTTTTAATTCAATACACTATCTACCCTCCCCACCACAACACGTTAGTCTTAAAGTCTTTTGTCCTATATACCTCTTTGTCTTTAATTTTCAGACTGGGTTTGTGCAATGACTCTTTTAATTAAGCTATTTTGGGAACTTAAAGCCATTTGGAGGTTTCAGCATGCCAGTCAAAACAGATATCCCCTTTCCCTTCTGTTTGTTTTATTTGGGCACCCTCACCTTAAAGTGCACTTAAATAAATGAGCTTGTTTAACTGGAATATTCCCCATTATGACTGTGTTAATTCTATGTTGCCTTAGTAAGATCTTTACCGCTTTTGTAGATATGTAGCTTCCAGGCCCTTTCATAGCTCACAGCCTAGTTGTGATGCTGTAAGCAGCAGCACTTCACTGGAACCTGCAAAGTTAGGTCTGTGAATCAAGATAAATTGGACACGGTCAAGAAGGAGATGGCAAGACTGAACATCAACTTCTTAGAAATCAGTGAATTAAAATGGGTGGGAAAGGGTGAATTTAATTCAAATGACCATTATATCTACCAGATGTTAAAAATCTGCCTGCAATGCAGGAGACCGGGGTTTGATGCCTGGTTTGGCAAGATCCTCTGGAGAAGGGAATTGCTACTCACCCCAGTACTCTTGCCTGGAAAATTCCATAGTCAGAGGAGCCTGGCAAGCTATAGTCCATGGGACTGCAAAGAGTCAGACATGACTAAGCAACTAATACATGCACAGTGGGCAAGAATTCCTTAGAAGAAATGGAATAACCCTCAGTCAACAAAATAATCCAAAACGCACTACTTGGGTGCAATCTCAAAAACAACGGTATGATCTCTACTCATTTCCAAGGCAAACCACTCACAGTAATCCAAGACTGTGCCCCAACCACGCATACCAAGAAAGCTGAAATTGGCCAGTTCTCTGAAGATCTACAACACCTTTTAGAATTAACAACAACAAAGAGATATCCTTTTCATCATAGGAGATTTGAATGCAAAAGTAAGAAGTCAAGAGATACCTCGATTAACAGACAAGTTTGGCCTTGGAGCACAAAATGAAGCAGGGCAAAGGCTAACAGACGTTTGTCAAGAGAATGTGCTGGTCATAGCAAACAACCATTTCCAACAACCTAAGAAATGACTTAACACATGGTTATCACTAGATGGTCAATACTGAAATCAGATTGATTATGCTCTTTGCAACCAAAAATGGAAAAACTCTATGCAATCTGTTTTTACAGACTGTGGCGCTGACTGTGGCTCATATCATGAGCTCCTTATGGCAAAATTTGGGCTTAAATTGAAGAAAATAGAGAAAACCACTAGGCCACTAAGGTATGATCTAAAGCTAACCCTATGATTATATAGTGCAGGTGATGAATAGATCAGAGGGATTAGATGTGACAGACAGAGTTCCTGAAGAACTATGGATGGAGATTCATAACATTGCATAGGAGTCAGTGACCAAAACCATCCCAAAGAAAAAGAAATACAAGGAGGCAAAGTGGTTGTCTGAAAAGGCTTTACAAATAGCTGAAGGAAAAATAGAAGCAAAAGGCAAGGGAGAAAGGGAAAGATATACTCAACTGAATACAGAATTAAGATAACAGCAAGGAGAGATAAGAAGGCCTTCATAAATGAACAATGCAAAGAAATAGAGGAAAAACAACAGAATGGGAAAGATTAGAGAGATCTTTAAGAAAACTGGAGATATCAAGGGAACATTTCATATAACAATGGACATGGTAAAGGAAAAAATTGTAAAGACCTAACAGAGGCAGAGGACATTAAGAAAAGGTGTGAAGAATATTCAGAAAAACTATACAACAAAAGATCTTAATGGTCCCAGATTACCATGATGGTGTGGTCACTCACCTGGAGCCAGACATCCCTGGGTATTAAGTCAAGAGGGCCCTAAGAATCATTACTACAAACAAAGCTAGTGGAGAAGATGGAAATTCAGCTGAGATATTTAAAAATCCCAAAAGATGATGCTGTTAAAGTGTTGCACTCAATATGTCAGCAAATTTGGAAAATTCAGCAGTGGTCCCAGGATTGGAAAAATCAGGTTTTCATTCCAATCCCAAAGAAGGGCAATGCCAAAAGTGTTCACTGTAAAACTGCTCATTTAATATGCTAGGAAGGTTATGCTCAAAATCCTTCAAGCTAGGCCTCAGCAATACGTGGAACAAGAACTTCCAGATGTACAAGCTGGATTTAGAAAAAAAAGACAGAGGAACCAGAGAACAAAGTGCTAACATTCTTTGGATCATGGGGAAAGCAAGGGAGTTCCAGAAAAACATCCATTTCTGCTTCATTGACTGGGGTAAACCTTTGACTGTGTGAATCACAACAAACTGTGGAAAATTCTTAAAGTAATGGGAGTTCCAGATCACCTTACCTGTCTCCTGAGAAACCTATATGCACGTCAAGAAGTAACATTTGGAACCAGATATGGAACAACTGACTAGTTCCAAATTGGAAAGGGAGTACGTCAAGGCTGTATATTGTCACCCTGCTTATTTCACATCTATGCAGGATACACCAGGCAAAATGCAGGGCTGGATGAAGCACAAGCTGGGATCAGATTGCTGGGAGAAATATCAGTTACCTCAGATATGCAGATGACCCACCCTAATAGAAGAAAGTGAAGGGGAACTAAAGACCCTTTTGATGGGAGTGAAAGAGGAGAGTGAGAAAGATGGTTTGAAAGTCAGCATTAAGAAAACGAAGATGATGGCATTTGGTTCCACACTTCCTGGCAAATAGAAGAGGAAAAGGTAGAAGCGGTGGCAGATTTTCTTTTCTTGGGATCCGAAACAGTGTGGATTGCATCAAGGAAACTGAAAGACACTTGCTCCTTCAAAGGGGATGTATGACAAAACCTAGACAGCATACTAAAAAAAGAGGCATCACTTTGCCGACAAAGGTCCATAGAGTCAAAGTCATGGTTTTTTCCTAGTATTCATGTACAGATGTGAGAGTTAGACTATAAATTAAACTGAGCTTTGCATAATTGATGCTTTTGAACTGTGGCTTTGGAGAAGACTCTTGAGAGTCACTTGGACTTCAAGGAGATTAAACCAGTCAATCCGAAAGGAAATCAACCAGGAATATTTATTGGAAGGACTGATTCTGAAGCTGAAGCTCCAATAATCTGGCCACCAGATGTGAAGAGCCAACTCATTGGAAAAGACTCTGATCTGGGAAAGACTGAAGGCAGGAGAAAAAGGGACGACAGAGGATGAGATGGTGGATGACATCACTGACTCAATGGACATGAGTTTTACCAAACTCTGTGAGACGGTGGAGGAGAGAGGAGCCTGATGTGCTGTAGCCCATGGGGTTATAAAGAGTCAGACATGATTCTGTGAGTGAACAACAACAGTTTTCAGGACCACGGTTTTTAGACATAAAATTAAGAAGTTGTGCAGGATCGTGGCCGTCTCAATTATTTGAAACTGGAGGATGCCGTTTCTTTAGCTAAGCCTTGATTGGTTCTCTCAGAGCTGAATTCAGTCCAATTCATTCTGTAATTAGCTTATTCTAGCACTGAAATTAGATGACAAGCACTTGCTCAATAGATTTTAAGTGTTCAATCACTTTGTGGCCCTGGCTCCTGAGATTCTCATTAGCAATAGAGCTATTAGGCCTTTTATAACAGATGTCTTTATCATGATGGACATCCTAATTTCTTTTAATAGCCCAATTTATAGGTACTTAGATATTTATTTTTCTGGTCTAAACAGTCTGTGCTCCTTGACTTTGTTTATTTTCCCCTGTTCTCCAGCACTTTATCTCATGAGCTTACCTTGAGCCTCTGTGAGCTCCCTAGTGGCCACTATACATTGTGACTCCCAAGACTGCTATCCTGGAATCTATCTGTGATCTCAAAACATTTCTGGGAACTTTTACAAAGCCTAGAACCTTTCAAAGGACCTCAGAACTTTTCTAAGTACTATACTTATATATATATATACACACTATATATAGTACTATACTTATATATACATACATATATACATACATATATATACATATATATACGTATACTTATGTATACGTATATATACATATATATAATCATATATACATATATTTATATAAAATCTTTTTCTTCCTCTGAAGTGTAATTGCTTTACAATATTGGGCTAGCTTTTGCTATACAGGGCTTCCCTGATAGCTCAGATGGTAAATAATCCACCTGCAATGCAGGAGACCTGGATTTGATCCCCAGGTTGGGAAGATCCCCTGGAGAAGGGAAAGGCTACCTGCTCCAGTATTCTGGCCTGGGGAATTCCATGGACTGTGTAGCCCATGGGGTCACAAACTGCTGGACATGACTGAGTGACTTTCACTTGCACACTTTCACTTTTGCTGCACAACCAGGTGAATCAGCAATGTGTATACTCATACCCCTTCTCTCTGGCCTTTTTCCCCCTCCCCGTCCGTCCCCCCTCGGTCATCACAGACCAGCTGAGCTCCTGTGCTGTCCAACAGCCTCCCACCAGCCGTCTGGTTTACACGTGGTACATGCTGGTGACACTCTCCCAGTTTGTCCCACCCTCCCCTCCTCTGCTCTGTCTAGAAGTCCATTCTCTGCATATAAGCCTCTATTCCTGCCCTGAAAATAAGTTCATCTGTAGCACTTTTCTAGATTCTACATGTTTGCATTAATACACAATATTTGTTTTTCTATCTTTCTGCAATATATGTAACTATTTTATATATGCAGATACATAGCATTAATTATTATGTACCTGGAGTCTCTCAGGTTGTGCTGGTGACTGAGAACCCTCTTACCCATGCAAGGTCAATCCCTGAGTTGGGAAGCTTACTGGAGGAAGGCATGGAAACCCACTCCAGAATTCTTGCTGAGACAATCCCTCTGGGCAGAGGAGCCTGCTGGCCTACAGCTCATAGGGTCACAAAGAGTTGGACATGACTGGAGTGACTTAACACACACACATGCATATGCATGGTCAAGTTTTTTGGTAATTATTTTAAAAATAATGTTTGTTTGGATCAGAGAGCTGCACACAAGGGAGTGAAACTCAGGTCTAAGAGTGACTTACCCAGGATTCTCCATAAGAAGGAGAGGACAGATGAACCCATAAGGTCAGTGGGTGCCTGACCTTAGCATCTATTTGTCTCATGAGCCATTATTAATCAGGTCCCATCATTGAAAAAACTTGTTAGAAAACAAAAAATACAATTTGGGTTCTACTAACAAGCTTTATTTAACATTCATGAAGTGGACAGTCTCCTTTTGGAGAACCGAAAAATGGAGTGAAATTAAGAAATTTTAACAGGATAAAGGACAAGAAAGAGGCAAATAGAAACTATCTGATGGGCCGGTTGCACAGTGGCCCTTATTTGGATTGAGAAGGAACAGGACATGTCTAAAGCCCAGACTGGTCTGACATTTGGGAACCGGCTGATTGGATATTCTGCATTTCTAGTCAAGCAGGGCATTTTACAGGGAAACAAAAGTCATTTCTGTTTTTATTTGTTGACCTGGTGCCCCAGGCAGGACTGACTCAGTCTTGGACTTAAGAGTTTAATTTAACAGGAGGAAAATTATTTTTCCTCCCTTACAATTCTGATTTAGTAATTCAAAAGGAAATTCAGGGATCTCTATTAAAAATAAACAACCTATAAAGATGAATTTGATCTCTGGTAGATTTGGAAAACAATGACTTGACACCAAAAGCTCCTTCAACGAGAACCAGTAAGATGACGGCTCTCATAGACTCAGGATGCTGAAGAAGGGGGGGAAAAAAAAAACAACCTTAGAGATCACGTAAAGGTTCGTCTTCCCACATTTTCAGTGGTGGAACGTTTCCGACAGAATAACTGCCAAAGAGCTAAACACACAGCCACTCTGGTGACTATCACTGTGAACAGACCCCCAAGCACCGCGTGGAGCCTCTGAGACCCCCAAGAACGTCAGGAAACCAAGTCCCAGAAAGTCAAAGCTACTTTTTAAGGTTAACAGCCAGCTGACTCCTGAGACATGATCAGACCTTTTCTTCACATACACCAGCTTAGCTCTAAAATTCAGCAGGGCCCTAAATAGAGCGTTAAGAAATAAAAGTTAACTGAAGAAGCTATTTGTCATGGTGAATCACTATATATAACAAATGTTTCTCTTTCCTTCTTTCCTCCGAGCCTGTGGACTGTAGCCTGCCAGGCTTGTCTGTCCATGGGATTCTCCAGGCAAGAATACTGCAGTGGGTTGCCATTTCCTTCTTCATCTTTTCTGTTATTTCTCCCATTTTCTACCTTTTTCTTCTCTCCTTAAAAAAATGCTAGGCAAAAATAAGATAATAATATATGACATATAATATTAAAATAATACTCTGATATTCTATATATATGTGTGTGTATATATATATATATACATATACATATATATATATATAAAATAAACGGAGAGTCACTCAGTTGTGTCCATCTCTTTGCAACCCGGTGGACTGTAGCCCACCTGGCTCCTCTGTCCATGGTATTTCCCAGGCAAGAATACTGGAGTGGGTTGCATTTCCTCCTCCAGGGGATCTTCTTGACCCAGGGATTAAGCTCAGATCTCATGCGTCCCCTGTATTGCAGATGAATTCTTTACAGGTAAGACACTGGGGAAGCCCATTCATATATTGTGCACATATATATATATATATATATATATAGAGAGAGAGAGAGAGAGAGAGAGAGAGAGTTGACTATTGAACAACACAGGTATGAAATGCGAGGGTTCAGTCATATGTGGGTTTCTTTCAATAAATACAATGTGGACCTTCCTTATGCATGGGTTCATTAATAACCTTGATATTATGTTTATGATCAACTATGGGTTGAATCTGCCCGTGTGGAACCTGCTGATACAGGGTACCAAACATAAAACTTAAGCATTTGCGGATTTTGGTATCCATGATGGGTCTTGGAACCAGTCCCCTAAAGATACTGAGGAACAATTGTCATATATACACATTATTGTATATAACGTTATAATACATACAATAATTCCATCTTTGTAAACCATAAAGATGTGTTGGTATTTCTTCGTATAGATCTGCATCTTATAAGAAAGGAGTTATATAAGAAAGAACTTGGTGGCCTTGAGGTAAATTATTTTACTTCTTACTCATTACAATTTTAAAAATGTGATTACTCTGAAAGTGATTGATTTTTAACTTTTTGTATAGTTAAGTTCAAAATGTATATAAAAGGCACATGAACTCTTCTGCATAAACTGTTAAGTAAGAATCCAGGTCAGAGCTCAAGGATCAGGTTCTGGGTTAATTCCTATGGAAAATGGCAACTCATTGAATCATTGAATGATTTCAAGGAAGGAGTCTTTATGATTTGACTCATTTCCTAGAAAAAAAAAGCTTCACACTCAACAAGTATGTCTGACACCAATTATGATTGTTCTCTTTCTGTCTTACCAATTTTAGATTTTAGCTTATATTAGAGCTTAGAGTTGGCTCATATATCTATATGATATATATAAATGAACTGAATGAGGTCAGAGATTCTTAGTTGTTCTCTCAAATATGTGTATTACTAACACAGCCCTAGAGTCACTTTTTTACAGTCCTTCAGGTCTTTTTCAGCACTTCCCATCTTTAAACACCGCAAGCACTTTAGGCAAGGCCAGTGAAGCAGAAGCAAAATAAAGCACCCTAAAGAATAAGGCCTGCTTTGATTCGTTTTCATGCTTTCTTCCTTTGAGTTGACATAGCCCACTCTAGTATTTGCTTTTGCTCCCTCTTCCGTTTTTAATGGGGGCTGTGTACTGGACTCACAGCACTGGGGTTTTCCCACAGCCCCTTAAATCTCTTTTTAGTCATTACCGTATATGACTCACTACACTGCCCGTTCTCATTTCTCTTCCCTGCTCCCAGGCTCACTGCTTTCCTGAGGTTTATGTTTTCCCTGGGCCTGCTTTCTCACCTGAGGATACAGAATAGATGTGCTAGGGCTGCTGATTGTGATACATTATAGTTCCTGTTCTTTTTAAATTATTTACTTTTACAAAAAGGAAGAGGTATTTTAAAAGTGACCCCTGGAATGGTACGGGGAGGGAGGAGGGAGGGAGGTTTAGGATGGGGAACACGTGTATACCTGTGGTGGATTCATGTTGATGTATGGCAAAACCAATACAATATTGTAAAGTAATTAACCTCCAATTAAAATAAATAAATTTATTTAAAAAAAAACAATTGAGACAATGCCAGTCAGACCACCAAAGACCAATTTCAAGATGACCCCCAGGGCTGACCATGCTGTGTCTGCATGTAGCCCCTCCTTCTGTCTATAAAACTCTCCCCCGTGATTGCTGAGCCTTTGGAGAGAAGTCCATCCTCCCCCTCCCTGCCCTGGTTGCCAGCATTCAAAATAAAGCAAACTTTCTTTTCCACCAATGTTGTCTTTTTATTGGCTTTTGAGCAGCAAGCTGCTGGACCCCACTCTTGGTTACACTTCGGGGAGAGCTCAGACTCCTCAAATCCATTCCAGTTTTCGACATTGACAAGCTGTGGGTCAGAGCATCAGAGGAGAGAAAATCTCTAACAAGGGTTGTATTTTCCAGAAACCATCTTGCTTGCCCCACTCTATTCTCCTAGGGCAACGTTAGCCTATGTGGAAGGGTAATTACTAACCCTCCTTTTGCTGGCATCTAAACTGACTAGCTTTGATGTAATTATAAAAACATGAATTTGAAGTGAAACAACAACTGCAAGAAGTGGTTTTTTTTTTTTTTTTCTGGGTTGTTTCTCTTGCTAGTGATGTGTTTGAGCTTGCAAAATATAAAGTGGTAAACTTCTATCTCTCTATTTAGTTATCTATCAAGGTGGAAGTATTAAGGACAATAGAGCTTAAGGAGGCTCTAGTTTAAGAGTAGCAAAGGTTTATTTTGTAGAAGAATGTGGAATAACCCCAAGATGGCAGGGGATGAAATACGTCGATAGAGAGCTGACTACAGTGGTGGAAGGCATTTGACTAGTTTAAGGAATGTGGTTCAGGATAAGGAAGATAAAACTTATCTAGAACTTTTAAATAATATTGAAAGATGATGGCACATTTGAGGATTTTACGTGATGATGACAAGCTTGTGGAAAAGTGAGGGCTAAGGCAAATCTTATTGAGAGAAAAGAATCCATCATTCTTCCCACCCACTGCCATTCCACAAAGCTCAGGTCAGGCGCAAGGTGGGGGGAGGTTAATACGCCATCAGATCTTACTGTCTAAATAGCAGTAACAGCAACAAATAGAGCAGGCACTTAGAAAATGAAAGGAGAGAAGGAGTAACACGTGAGGAGAGGGGAGCCGTGATGGGAGACTGAGTAGGGAGGGAAAGGATAAAAAGTGAGGGAAGGGGGGGACACACTTCCAAAATATTTCTAGACAGTAATGATTTCTTTTCATGGGGTCCAAGAAAAGCAAATAACATATATGAACTGCAGTTAAAGATGTTAGATGCACGGATCCATTCTCTTGAAAACAAACATCACAGAAGTGACCCAAATATGTTCTTTGTTTTTTTTTTCCAAATATGTTCTGATTGATGTTTTTCAGCTTAAATTTTAGGCTTTTACTTTAATTTTTACTTTTTCATAAGAACTAGACTACATAAAAATCTTAATCTTGTATAAAATTACATATATGTGCATATTAACTATTATATACGATCATATTTATATATGTACATTACAATTTTATGTGTGCACTTATTTATCTATGTCTATAATGCTGTCTATGTCTATGCTAATATGTCAGTGTTCTCATTCAGTACTACATGGGTCTGACTCTCGTTACCCCGTGGACTGCAGCCCCCCAGGCTCCTCTGCCCATGGCGTTTCCCAGGCAAGAAGACTGGAGCAGCTCGCATTTCCTTCTCCACAGAATCTCCCTCCCAGGGACTGAACCTGCTTCTGCACTGGCAGCCAGGCTCTTTGCCTCTGAGCCCCTGGAAAGCCCTATCTATGCTACTTTTGGCTCTACAGCAGCTTCCCTTTGGCTCACATGGTGAAGAATCCGCCTGCAACCCAGGAGACCTGGGTTCGATTCCTGGGCTGGGAAGATCCCCTGGAGGAGGAAATGCAACCCACTCCAGTATTCTTGCCTGGAGAATCTCGTGGACGAGGGGCCTGGAGGGTTTCAGTTCATGGGGTCGCAAACAGCCGGATACGACTGAGCGACTAACACACACACACACACACACACACACACACACATACACACACACACACACACAAAGCTGTATACAGCTTTCCAAGTGGCTCAGTGCTAAAGAATCCTCAGGCAAAATGATGAAATAACCTAGGAGGACAAGGTAATGACATGGGCATCAGAGTTTTCCAAATAATTATATTAAATGTGTTTATGCACATATACACACCAGATACTTGTATGTGGATTTAGACATATTAAAATTAGAATTTTTTCAAGTTTTTGATGTTTATATGTGACCTCATATTTTTATTCTGACATGCTTTTAAGATTTATTAATATATATATATTTGTAGCTATAGTTTACTCATTCTTACGGATATTCTACTATATGATTATATTCTGAATCCTTTAATCATCCAGGCAGAGGATATCTGGGTTATTCCTAGATTTTCACAATTGAAAATATTGCTCTGCATACTTTTGTGTGTGTCACACACTCAAACGTTTTACTAGAAATACAAGTGTTTGATCAAAAGATACTATCTTCCAATTATTTTACCAAGAAATTGCAGTAATTTACATTCCCAGGAACAGTATAAGGGGTTTCTCTGGTCATTTTTCCATTGGTCTCTTATTCTTTACTCATTTTACAAATATTAGTTTTTGTTTTTATTTGCTTAAAAAAGGTATTTTATTTTCTCTAACTGGTAACTCCAAAACGTGAAGTCCTTGACTATCTAATCAGAGGCAGGCTGATTTTCTGTTAAGGGACATGAGTAGACACTTTAGCTGTGGGCAACACAGTCTCTTCTGCAGTTACTCAACTCTGCTGTTTCAGAGCAGAAGTAGTGACAGACGATGAATAAAGAGCAAAGCACAGCTGAGCTCCAGTAAGGGCCTTGCGGGTGGTCCTAGTGTGAAGAACCCGCCTGCCAGCGCCGGAGACCTAAGAGACTCGGGTTCCATCTCGGGTCTGGAGGATCCTCTGGAGGTTATGGCAACCCGCTCCAGTAATCTTGCCTGGGAAACGCCATGGACAGAGGAACCTGGAGGGCTACAGTCCACAGGGTTGTAAAACGTTACACACAACTGAAGTGCCTTAGCAGGCATGCACACAGAAGTTCCAATAAAGCTTTATTTATAAGACAAGCAGCAGCATGAACTTGGCCCATGAGTGGTAGTTTGCCAACCACGGGGTAGATCAGGTGAAGTCTTTGTTTTCTGTTTGTTTGTTCATTTTATTGTTCATGGTGAATTTTCTGTGTGCATGTGTTAATTTTTTATAGTGAATTCATTGTTTGGCTGAGCTTAATCATGGGAGTCTTAAGAACTAGATATTTTCCTCCAGACAATATTTGTTTCCACTAGGCATGAAGGAGAGCTAGCAAAATGGAAGAACTTTATTTATGTTCTGCTAATTTAAAAAATACATATATATTTATTTGTTTATTCGGAAGCAGTTTAATGTCTGCACTGATTTCCCAGATTTTTTAAATTGTTTAAATGAAGAGCCAAGAAAAGGTCAGTAACAAATCATGGCTAAACATTCAATAGAAGAATATTTTTATTACCAGTTGTTTTTCCACTCAGAACCATGGCAGAGACTAACAGATTTCCTTATGGACTTTGCTGGCAGACATTATTTTTTTCCAACCTATATTTCAAGGATGCTCTTGGCCATTCAAAACTTCCAGCTAACCTGTGACTCTCAGATCCCAGTCCTCCAACTCAGCATGTTCCCAAGATCTCCTCTTCCAAACCCAGAGGGTAAGAATTCCAACACTTCACCCTCCTAAAATCACGGAGCAGTCAGGCTCACATCCTGAGTCAGCCTCTCTGTCATCTCTGGTGGACGCCTTGAGGCACCTTTCACAAACCCTTGGCACCTCGTCTTCCTCTTCTATCATTTATTCTCTCATTTTTCTTATCATTGTTAGTTTATAGCTTGTAAAATACTTCAGTTAACTTGAGTTATATTTAAACTAAAATTATAATTGCTGTAAAACTTGGGGAAAGTTTATAATTAGGCACAATTGTTTAAGGTGCCACATTTACCTGGAAATCATGAGTATAAATATTTTATTTAATCAAATCTGCTTCTGATAGTAACTGCCATTCATTGACCTACAACTGTCAAGATGCTTTACATACATGATTAAGCAATAACACTGTGAAGAAGGCACTGCTTTTCTGGGATAGTCATTCGTTTTGTTAAAAAAAAACACTCAAGTTCTCCTCTCCTTCTAGAAATAAGGTGGGGTTTCTTCCTTGCACTCCCTTCAAAGTTTGTCTTCACAATGGGACTAATTGACCCATGTCTGGTTACCGACGGCGACAGTGTTGTTTCTGAAAGGAAGCCGTGAGATCTAGCGCACAATACGCACTGAATTTCCACCTTTTCCACTGGTTTTGTGGAAGCACCTTTCCACCAGCCTAGGTCCTCAAGTATCTTCAGGCAGAGCCCCATCAACTCAGGCTGAACAGGTGTCATAAGCAAAAATAAACGTTCTTGGTGTGAAGCCATCGGGGTCTTCCCAGGTGCTGCTAGTGGTAAAGAATCTGCCTGCTGAGGCAGGATATGAAGGAGATGAGTGTTCAGTCCCTGGGTCGGGATGATCCCCTGGAAGAGGGCACGGTGACCGGCTCCAGTGTTGTTGCCTGGAGAATCCCATGGACAGAGGAGCCAGGTGGGCTACAGTCCATGGGGTCACAGAGTGGGACACGACTGAGTGGCTGAGCGCACACACAGCCTGAAGTCTGGGGTTTATCTGTTGCAGCTGTATAGTCTAGCCTCTGCAGAATAATACAACGTCCACTAACATGGGAGAGAAAATAATGATTGCCTGTGTACCATGACTAGTGATCGTTGAAAGTACAATTCAAATCCAAGTCTATGTTAGCAAAGCTTTATGTGGCTTTTGCTTTACCATGCTGCCTTGAAAGCTGAGGAGGTGCTCAGCCTTCTGAATGTCTGAAGTCAGTGGATAAATTTGAAGCCAGTAGACACACAGTGGTACCAGAATTCTGGAGCTGTCTCTTACAAGTGAACATTTGTACTTCTTGATATAGCTTTTAAAGCAATTAGAGAGCGAACATATGCTAACCACTGTCAACTGTTTCTCCCCTGCATTCTGATGACGGCAGAATTTCTCTGGTAGAAAGTCTTCATCAGGTACCATGATACCTAAGGAAGGAAAAGGTTTTAGTAAAAACACAAGCATGGCAAGAACAGTTCAGAAAAGCTGATGACCAGTAATTAGACTTTAAAAAACTGGAGTCCTTCTATGTCACACAAGTGAAATAACATCTGTAACGGGCTTAAATATTCTCCTTCTACTTGTTCCTTGATGTTGCTGCCCATAGACCCAACTGCACGCCTCACCAGGAAGCAAGTGTATCCATTATGACAGAAGGCAGTCCTGATCTCAGGTAGTTTGCAATTGAGCAATAGGCAGTTTTGGGGCCCCTATATGCCTTTTCATGGTCAAATTTCAACCAGCTGTAAGGCTGAGGGGAACTTTTCATTTGAATGCCAAAACATCCTATGTCAAGCAATATTTCTTTGCACGCTAATTCAAATTGTCTACAAGACCATCTGTTTCTATAACAGAGTCCAAGCCAGCTTTATAGACATATATTTATTTTAAATCTGCTTCTCCCCGTGTAAAAGACCTAGCTTATCCATTTTCTTACAAAGCTTCACAAATTCCCAATTTTTCCATCTTTACTCATGAAGTCTTTTCTAAGCAAACTTACGCATATTGACATTACTCAAGATTTCTCTAAGGAAAAAGCTCAAACTAGACCTTTTTCCTTCTAATTTTCACAAAATGTAATAGAAATGCAAAGTTGGATTCCTATTTTTCTCAGGGCCTCTCCTTGACTTCCTTTGAGCCCTAAACAGATCTAGTTCATAGAAATTTTAAAATCAGAGAAATTTTAACAAAGATACATGTTTCCAAGACTATCCCTGGCAGAAGAAAGTCTCCATATCAACTTTCTTTCCCACTTCCAAGAGTCCAGCTCTTTCCCAGGACCTCTGTCCCCATTGGCTCCAGGCCCCCTTGACCCTCCCTTTTGGTCTCCACTTTCAGTATTAGGGTGCGCGTCTGGGAACACAAGCATGGCCGTCTTCTCTTCTCCACACGTGCCCTAGGTGTTCAGTTGATTCCAGGGGGGTGTTCAAGGCAAGAGTTTCTCTGGCCCAGAGATCCTTCAGACCCCAGTTCCAGGACTGCTTTCCAGCTCATGGACTCCCAGTGCCGCCCAGGGTGGCCTCACTTCTCACCATCAGTATTGCTGCAGGGTGCAGGGGGCTACCTTTCCCTTGTTAGGCTTTGTACAATTTCTGTCATATAAGTTAACTTCTCAAGATGTCAGATTTTATGTGTTCTTAGCATGACCCCAGAATGTTTCTCCCTTTTATCTGTTTGTTGTCTGGGAGCAAGACAGACTATCATTGGATTTTTCTTGGCGTGAGAAGGAAGATCAGCTCTATGATTTGTGGTCCCCATTGCAAGATACAGCTTTGGTGGTTCAATGGTAAAATTCTCTCCTGTCACACAGGAGGCCTGGGTTCAATTTTTGGCTAACACAGTCTCATATTTTTGGGCTTCCCAAGTGGCACTAGTGGTAAAGAACACGCCTGCAGGTGGGCGTGAGAGATGTAGGTTTGATTCCTGACCCAGGAAGATCCCCTGGAGAAGGAAGTGGCTACCCACTCCAGTATTCTGGCCTGGAGAGTCCCATGGACAGAGGAGCCTGGCAGGCTACAGTCCATAGGTCACAAAGAGTCAGACATGGCTGAAGCGACTTGGCACAGCACAGCACAATGCAAGATACAAATGCGAGGTCTCTTGTTAAAAAAAAAAAATAAGAAGAAATTCGAGACAACAGCCAGCTGGACATTACAGTAGTGTGGGGCCCAGTCTGCAAGCCCTGGAAACCCCACTGTTGAAGGCAGATTTTGACAAGATGTTCTAAAGAACAGTGTTTCAGGTGTTGATTACCTGCGTGGGAATATTTGTGAACCCTGTGAAGATTCCCAGCTGAGCTAGCGGTAAAGAAAGCGCCTGCCAATGCAGGAGACAAAAGAGACAAGGGTTCTACCCCTGGGTCAGGGGAGAGCCCCTGGAGGAGGGCACGGCAGCCCACTCAGGTATGCTTGCCTGGAGAGTCCCGTGGACAGAGGAGCCTGGCGGGCTGCAGTCCACAGGGTTGAGCTGAGCCCAGTGGAGCTCTCATTGAAAATAAGACCCTCGGTAGCCTACCTTTAGTGAATCCCAGGGACATGTGTAAATCTGATCCCGTTTTTGAAGCTTGAACACCATCCAAACAAATGCTGCCGATGGTAGAGCAAGACTCAGGTGAGCAGCGGGAAAAAAAGACAATGGCAGAAAGCCAGCATGATTTTCCTTTTTAGGAAAATGATCAGAACAAAAAAAAACTGGTATTAAGGCTGAGTGCTGACATGAGCCATCCAGTTTTTCACCCCTTGGGTCTCATTGTTGTATACAAAGGATGGTTTCTCCTTTCTTAAACGCAAGAGCTTATACTATGTCTAAGAATTCTGTGTTGATGGGTGATGGATTGCTAAGTAACATTTTTTTGCTGATAAATCTCAAGTCTTAGAGCTCTTCAGGTAGTAGACAATAGGTAAATCACCTTCCAGAGGCAGTCCTGAAAACACGTATTGACGTGTTTTTAGCAAATAGGAGACTGTACATGTAAGACGCACTGAATAGCAGCTCCTGGCACTGGTGAGAATGGAACGTCTTCATTTTCCTGCATTCACACCTGTGAAAGCCGTCCGAAGACAAAGTCATTCACACTCTCTTCCTTGTGGTTTATTTCTTGGATTCTAAAAGCTTGGGCATAATGGAAAGAAACCTAATACCTTCTTGACCCTTAGGCTAATTGTCCTCTAATTACTGTTTTCTCCCCTGTTTCTCTCTGAACCATGTTCTCAATAGGAATAATAGAAGATTAAGAGGTAATATTAGAAAAACAGCCTATATGGGTGCGTGTAACTCAGAAATAAGTTTTATTTAAAAAGTGATGAAAGAATCAGGAAAAAATGTTAAATTATCAATATCAGATTTTCGTAACTGGTGCTAATTTTTTAGAGATGCTCTTCATGCTATTTTTGGGGGGGCTCTCCCATAAACACTTTCAAACATTGAGTTAGGATCATCACATTAGAGTTGGATTTGTCTCCATTGGTAAGTATAAATGTGCTCCATACTTTTAAATTCTTGAAAATATTTTCAAATATGTACTCATTCATATTTGAACACCTATTAAATATAAAGATGAACATGACTGCATTTCAACCATCAAGGGTTTTAAGTCTAGTGAAAGGGAGATAAAGAAGTCAATGGGTAATATATGAAATGTCAAGTATTATGATTATGGTAGGAATCTGAAAATCTGTTCTTTGGCTCTAGACTCAAACTGTAATACCTAGTCAGAGAAAAAGTGTTAATCTCAAGTCATCAGGAGAAGCTTCCTTTCAAAACCTATGCCTCAAAAATTCAGGAGCCTGGCGGGCTATGGTCCATGGTGTCGAAAAGATTCAGACACTGAGTGACTAACACTTTCACTTTCACTTTCAACCTTATCCAAGGTTGGCTCCTGCTTTGTTCAGAGAGTCTGTGTCCTAGGGAGCAGTTCTCTCTTCCTTAGCAAGTAGTGAGTTCAGCTTGTTTTGGGTAAATGTAAGTGTGTGTGTGGGGGGGGTGGGGGGAAGCAGGGTATGTGGGGCCTTCTTTCTCAATAAAGATCTACAAAGTTACATGCATGCTCTGAAAAATGGGCCAGAAGGGGCTCTAACTCTACATAGGAGTCGGGAGGAGGGTGGCTAAGCAGGAGGGATGCAGAAAGTCAAATCACTGTTCAGAGACAAGAAAACTTTGAGCTGAAGTTTGAAGCTAATTCAGTAAGTTGTGCATGAATTTCTCAGGCAGAAAGAACAGATGAGCCACGTTAGGGGGACACTGGACTTTCTGGTGCATTTGAGGAACACTAGTGCTCAACGGGTCAAAGGACTTCAGGTGAATGTGTAATTGCAGAATGCATGTGTGGTACATTGGGATAAAGGGAAGTCAGTCGAAGATTTGACCTCAGGAGGAGTTAAATTAGTTTGACGTTTTAGAAAAATAACTCTCATGTGTTAAAGAGATAAAGTGCAGATACTCTAGGTGAGAGGCAACTTGATATTGCTGTAATAAATTTTAGATATTCTCCAGGAAAATGTTTTTATTCTCAAGATAATAAAAATCAGGCCCAGTGTATTATTATTATTATTATTTTTATACATGAGAATAAATTTAAAACAGTACTGTTTACAATCAGATACAGGATTTATTTTTAAGTGGCTCATTCATGGAACGAGGACTGGAATGCTAAATGGTTAGCTCTGATTTCTGTTGACAAATCAACACAAGCTACACAGTCATTTATTTCTCCTACGACCAAATCCCCACTCAGCAAAGACTCTCTAGGCGTAAGGGAGGAAGAGTGCAGCTTCACACTTGGGCACACGTTAGTTTCGTTTCATCACAGATTCAGCTCAGGGCTAAAACAACAAATGTCTGGAAGACAAGTGATATGCAGAAGTAAGATATCTGGAAACTTGGCTGAGTGCCGTGTGACCGAAGGAGACTGAACTTGCAACATGTGCCTGAAAATCATTTCAGGAATCAGAGCATTTCATCGAGTTTCTCCACTTTACAGGTTAAGGCTCAGAAAGGTTAAGATATTGGCCCAAAGTCACATAGCCAGAAGGCTGAAGAGAAATTGCAGTTCAACCTGCCTACAGGAGCTTCCCTGGTGGCTCAGTGATAATCTGCCTGTCAATGCTGGAGACATGCGTTCAATCCCTGGCCCAGGAAGATTCCACACACCACAGAGCAACTAAGCCTGCATGCCACAACTATTAAATCTGTGCTCTGGAGTCCAGGAGCCGCAATTTTCGAGCCCACATGCCAACTGCTGAAGCCCAGGAGCCCTAGAGCCCATGGTCCATGGCAAGAGACGCCACTGCAGTGAGAGGCCTGCACACTGCAACCAGAAAGTAGCTCCCACACGTGGCAGCTAGAGGAAAGCTTGCACAGCAACAAAGGCCCGGCACAGCTGAAAGGCACATGAAATTATAGCTTATATATTTTATATGAAAACTTGCCTGCAGTTGAGGCCAAATCTTCCAAGCCAATGGAAAGTTTGAATTCCAAATGGATTGAAAGATCGTGATCTTTACTGAGGCTCTCTTGATTGTTTTTTCCTCCAAATCCTACTTTCATTTTTCAAATCTTATCTCTTGTTTCTTTTTGGTTTGCTTTTAATTTAAAGATACTTTACAAACAATGACACATACCTATATAACCATGTTTAAGACAGGGAACATTTTTATCACCCCAGGAAATTTCCTTGTGATTCTCCCTACTCAGCCCCACCCTCCAGGCAAGCACTTTCTGATTTCTCTGATTATAAATTAATTTTTTCTGCTGCTTAGCTTTTATAAATAGAATAATGGTATGAGGTTTTTGTGTCCAGCTTTTTCTGCTTAACATATATTTTTAAACCCATCTGTGTATTTGCACGTATCAGTGGTTAATTTTTATTGCTGAGGAGTACCAGTATGTGTGAGTACTCCACAATTTATGCATTCAGCCATTAATAGACAATTGGGTATCTCAGTTTTGTTTTTATGAATAAAGCTACTCTATGATCATTCAAAAAGAAGGTGAATATCTGCCATTCTGTATCCTTGAGTAAATATCTAGGAGGGGAATTTCTGTATTATAGAGCTGATGAGTCTTGAATTATATGAGAAATTGTGAAAACAGTTTCCGTAAATGACCTTACAGTGTTACGCTCACACCAGCAATGTGTGAGGGTTCTGGTGTCACCACACTTGCCGGCATTGATGTTTTCAGCCCTTTCAATGTCAGCCCTTCCAGTGTGCACGCAGCAGTACGCCACTGTGGGCGTATTTCTGCATCTCACTAGTGACTAGTGATACCATGTGCTTTTCGACCATTTACATGTCTTATTTTAAAGAGTCAGATATTGCCCTTGAAGATGCCGCCAGGAAGCTGCTGGAGCTCATAATAAACTTGGTGAAGTTGCAGGAAACAAAATTAACACACAGAAACCTCTCGTATTCCTTTACACTAACAACAGAAAAATCAGAAAAAGAAATCATGGAAACGATTCCAATTTACCACTGCAACAAAAAGGATTAGATGCCTAAGGATAAATCTACATAGGGAGACAAAAGACCTGTACTCACTTAAGACACTGATGAAAGAAATCAAAGATGATACAAACAGATGGAGAGATATACCATGTTCTTGGATTGGAAGAATCAATATTGTGAAAATGACTATCCTCCCCAAAGCAATCTAAATATTCAGTGCAATCCCTATTAAATTACCAACTGCATTTTTCACACTAATATATTCGTCAGTCTTCATAGTCATTGGAATGCATTCGCCAGTCTACAAAGGGCTGACATTTAAACAACGTCTTGTTTTTTAATCCTGTACGAGTCGTTCTGTCTGCAGAGAACTTTCATCTCTCTCAGCAATGTGCTTAGTTAGCAGTTTGCATGTTTGTGTATGTCATATTGAATTGACTCTTAACTATGTTATGCTTTTGATGTGATTGTAAATGGAATCTTTTTTGGATTTTATTTTTCAATTGTTTCCTGCTCTTATATAGAAATACAATTAATTATATCAATGTTGCATCATGCAACTACGATAAATCCACTTACTAGCTTTAATATTTATGCTGAAGATATCTTAGAATATTCAAAATAAAAAGATATATGGCCTGCACATTTTCTAACATCTTACTTTTTCCTTAATTCTTATGTGCTTTATTTATTTTTCTTATTTTATACACAAGTTGAGACTTCCAGAACAATATTGTATAAAAGTGGTGGGATTCAACATTCTCGTTTGTTTTGCTTGCCACCTTGAGTATTTCACTATTTAGGAAAATTTTAATTATAGTTTCATCAGACACCGTTTCCCAAAAGGAAAAAAATTCCATTGTATTTAGTTTCCTGAGAATTTTTATTTATCATAAATGAGTGCTGAATAAAGTTGGCTGCATTTTCTTTAAAATTTTATGTTTATTATTTTTGTTATATAAAGAATATAAATTAGTTTTCTCTTTTTTATTATTAAGCCAAACAACTTCTGAAATAAAGGCTATTTGTCCATTTCTTTATATTTTTACTTTTCACATGCCAATATTTTTGTAAAGGTCTTTTGTATATGTATCCATATGTGATACTGCTGTACCACTTATCATTTTTCTTAAAATACCTTTGTTATTTTTTATCAGTGTTATTCTTAATTTATAAAAGAAGTCATTATTTTTCCTTCTATTTTCTGAAAGAACTTTTATAAAATTTGTGCTTTTTTTCTTAAAATTTTGATATCATTTATAACCAGTCTGATACTTTTTTGTAAGAATTTTATAGATTAATTCATTTCTAAAAATTTATAGCTATTGATATTTTTTATTTATTCAATTTTGGTAATTTTAGCCTCTCAGGGTCCATGGGGTTTATGGTAATATCTACTCCCACTTATATTTTCAATATATATTTTTTCTCTCTCTTTATTATTTATTTTGCTGAATTTTATTAACAGATGATTTAATTTTGTGAACTTTGTCAAAGTTTCACATTTTTCTGTTATTCCACATTCTCTCTGTAGAAGGCAATGGCACCCCACTCCAGTACTCCTGCCTGGAAAATCCCATGGATGGAGGAGCCTGGAAGGCTGCAGTCCATGGGGTCACTGAGGGTCGGACATGACTGAGCGACTTCACTTTCACTTTTCACTTTTATGAGTTGGAGAAGGAAATGGCACCCCACTCCAGTGTTCTTGCCTGGAGAATCCCAGGGATGAGGAAGCCTGGTGGGCTGCCATCTATGGGGTCGCACAGAGATGGACACGACTGAAGTGACTTAGCAGCAGCAGCAGCAGTGAATAACTACTAATTATATTAAATGCCTTTTTATATGTTTATTTGAAATTCATATATCTTCTTTGGTAAAAGTTTCAAATCATTTGTCTTTAAACCAATACAGTATTGTAAAGTAAAAGAAAAAAAAAAACTGGTTTACTGTTAAGTTGTAAATGTTCTCTGTACATTTTAGATATGAGGGCTCTCATTCATTCTAAGATAAAAAGGTTTAAGGATCACATACACAGTAGCTGTTGGAGCCATCTTTCCTGACAAATAATAAGATATAGAAGAAAAAAAAAAGAGAGCTGGAAGATGAACACTGATTTATAGCTATGTATAAACACCCTATTCCAACCATTCATGGGCCTATGTACTTCAAAATTGTTCAATGAAACATCATCTGTTCTCTTTTTCTTACACTAAAATGAGTTGTAGTTCTATCTAGCAATCAAAAGTGCTAACATAACAGCTCTATTTACATCCCTTTGCACATGGCAAAAAACAGCTATAGCAGCCTAAAAAATTCCCAATCCAAAGGTCCCCCAGGAAGCAATTAAAGTCTCTGATTCTCAATTGTAAGAGATAGGGAGAGAGAATCTGGTTTCTAGGATCAAGGGACTATCGGCAGGTAGGTGATTTGTAGGACCAACTGTTCAAGCATCATGATTATGGAAGAATATGTGGGAACTCTCCACAATAAAGGCCAAAGAGATAAGGAAAAAATGTCACCTCTTTACAGGAGGCAATGGCTACTATCACTTTGTAGCAAGTGACCTCAATTGTATAAAAGGAACAGTGTAGGGAATATGAAGGTAATGAAGAAAACAAGCTTGAGTAAATAAATTGATGATAGATTGACTTTTGGAAGAAGCTGCTTGAAAAAAAAGAATCATGAAAATGGAGGCGTGATTAAACACGTTCATGTAAGCACCCGGTCTTTGAAGATGGATTTAACTATAATGATTGAAGTTAATCCTTGACTAAGCATGTTAGCACATGTGTCTTTGCCCTTAGAGATCCTAAATTAGCTGTGGGCACTTAGTATCAGTTGCCAGTTGCCTGGTGAGAATCTTCCCTGCAGACACTGGCGTCTTTAAGCCAGGGGAAAAGCCGGTGAGCATTGCCAAGCACACAGACTCAAACCACACTCTGCACTCAGTCCTGCTGTGACCCTGTTTCTAGATGCTCAGCCCAAATTTCATCCAGTTATTCCACGTCTCAATCCTAAACCTGAGCTTTCCTGGCCATGTCCTACTAGATACTCTAACGAGGCTGCAGTTTACACCTGGTCCACCTTTTAGAAGTCTCATTCTCAGTCCACATCCATCTTGACCTTCAGGACTCATGTGCCAGTGCATTTGCTCATTCTAAACGTTGATGACCCCCAGGTATTTGACATAATGCCCTAACTCTAATTCTTGTGCTATCTTCCTATTCACGACAATCACATGTCCTTTTTAATGGAAAAGGTACATTTGTCATAATCTCTCACTACCCTTAAAACTGTGCTGCTCATCTTTTTTTTTTTAATTTTTTAATTTTAATTTTTTTTTTTTTGCTGCTCATCTTAAGTTAGTGTTTTAAACATGGATTTCTAACTGTTCAAGCCATAAGCCATGGTGCTTGACCAAGCAGAGAAACCTATTGCTTTTTTGTCTCACTAAAGATGCGCCAAAATTACCCAGGTTATTAGGAGAAAATTACAGTTCATTAGTTATAGAAAGTGAAGTCGCTAAGTCGTGTCTGACTCTTTGCGACCCCATGGCCTGTAGCCTACCAGGCTTCTCGACCATGGGATTTTCCCAGCAAGAATACTGGAGTGGGTTATAATTTCCTTCTCCAGCAGATCTTCCTGACCCAGGGGTTGAACCCGGGTCTCCCACATTGCAGGCAGATGCTTTAACCTCTGAGCCACCAGGGAAGCTCAAGTAAACATTATTGAGAATTTAGCATATGTCAATAAAGCAGAAATAGATGTTTTTCTGGAACTCTCCTGTTTTTTCCTTGATCCAGCAGATGGTGGTAATTTGATCTCTGGTTCCTCTGCCTTTTCTAAAACCAACTTGAACATCTGAAAGTTCACAGTTCACATATTGCTGAAGCCTGACTTGGAGAATTTTGAGCATTACTTCACTAGTGTGTGAGATGAGTGCAATTGTGAGGTAGTTTGAGCATTCTTTGGCATTGCCTTTCTTTGGAATTGGAATGAAAACTGACCTTTTCCAGTCCTGTGGCCACTGCTGAGTTTTCCAAATTTGCTGGCATATTGAGTGTAGCACTTTCACAGCATCACCTTTCAGGATTTGAAATAGCTCTACTGGAATTCCATCACCTCCACTAGCTTTGTTTGTAGTAATGGTTTCTAAGGCCCACTTGACTTCACATTCCAGGATGTCTGGCTCTAGGTGAGTGATCATACCATCATGATTATCTTGGTCGTGAAGATCTTTTTTGTATAGTTATCCTGTGTATTCTTGCCACCTCTTCTTAATATCTTCTGCTTCTGTTTGGTCCATACCATTTCTTTCCTTTATTGAGCCCATCTTTGCATGAAATGTTCCCGTGGTATCTCTATTTTCTTGATGAGATCTCTAGTCTTTCCCATTCTGTTGTTTTCCTCTATTTCTTTGCATTGATCATTGAGGAAGGCTTTCTTATCTCTTCTTGCTATTCTTTGGAACTCTGCATTCAGATGCTTATATCTTTCCTGTTTTCTTTTGCTTTCCACTTATCTTCTTTTCACAGCTATATGTAAGGCCACCCCAGACAACCATTTTGCTTTTTTGCATTTCTTTTCCATGGGGATGGTCTTGATCCCTGTCTCCTGTATAATGTCACGAACCTCCATCCATAGGTCATCAGGCACTCTATCAGATCTAGTCCTTTAAATCTATTTCTCACTTCCACTGTATAATCATAAGGGATTTGATTTAGGTCAGGAAGCAACAGTTAGAACTGGACATGGAGCAACAGACTGGTTCCAAATAGGAAATGGAGTATGTCAAGGCTGTATATTGTCACCCTGCTTATTTAACTTATATGCAGAGTACATCATGAGAAACGCTGGTCTGGAAGAAGCATAAGCTGGAATCAAGATTGCCAGGAGAAATACCAGTAACCTCAAATATTCAGATGACACCACCCTTATGGCAGAAAGTGAAGAGGAACTAAAAAGCCTCTTGATGAAAGTGAAAGAGGAGAGTGAAAAAGTTGGCTTAAAGCTCAACATTCAGAAAATGAAGATCATGGCATCTGGCCCCATTAGTTCATGGGAAATAGATGGGGAAACAGTGGAAACAGTGTCAGACTGTATTTTTGGGGCTCCAAAATCACTGCAGATGGTGACTGCAGCCATGAAACTAAAAGATGCTTACTCCTTGGAAGGAAACTTAGGAGCAACCTAGATAGAAGATTCAAAAGCAGAGACATTACTTTTCCAATAAAGGTCCATCTAGTCAAGGCTATGGTTTTTCCAGTAGACAGGTATGGATGTTAGAGTTGGACTGTGAAGAAAGCTGAGCGCCGAAGAATTGATGCTTTTGAACTGTGGTGTTGGAGAAGACTCTTGAGAGTCCCTTGGACTGCAAGAAGATCCAACCAGTCCGTTCTAAAGGAGATCATCCCTGGGTGTTCTTTGGAAGGAATGATACTAAAGCTGAAATGCCAGTACTTTGGCCTCCTGATGTGAAGAGTTGATTCATTGGAAAAGACTTTATTGCTGGGAGGGACTGGGGGAAGGAGGAAAAGGGGACGACAGAGGGTGAGATGGCTGGATGGCATCACCGACTCGATGAACATGAGTCTGAGTGAACTCTGGGAGTGGGTGATGGACAGGGAGGCCTGGGGGCTGCGGTTCATGGGGTCGAGAGAGTCGGACACAACTGAGCTACTGAACTGACTGAGCATATGTCAGTAAAGTGTGATAACCTGGAAGTCCTCAAAGAAAATCATGAGAATAGCAATAGCTGAATCTGCTGCGTGCTGACCGCCCATCTGGCCCCCCTGATGGCTCAGCAGCACCGAGTGCACTTGTCAGTGCAGGAGGCCTGGCTCCAGTTCCTGGTCATAAGGACTCCCTGGAGAAGGGAGTGCAAGCCCGCTTCAGCATTCTTGCCTGGGGAATCCCACGGGCAGAGGACCCTTGTGCACTACAGTCCATGGAGTTGTGAAAGAATTTGACATGGCTCAGCGACTAAACAACAACAACTAGCTCCCTGGCACTTTGGAAGAATTGTGATGGCTTTAGTCCACCGTGTCCGGCTGATGAGCCGTATGTGGCCTTGTCATCCCCATGTCATACCTGACGGTGCTGAGGCACTGAAAGATTCACAAGGTGTTTGTCTCATATTATCCAGCTAAGATGTAGCCAGATCAGGATTTTAACTCTGAGCTCAGTGCCACAGGTTATCTTTTAGACTCATGGAGGTAATATGTAAGTAAAACAAAAATAATAAAGACAATACTATCTAAGCATTAACAAGTTTTTGAAGGAATCCCAGAAAGTACAATTAATTGCTTGAGGAGAAAAGGGTTGAGGTTGGCTTTGTAGGGGAAAGGAGATGATTGAGCTAGGGTTTGAAAGGTCGGGGTAATATGAACAGAGGAAGGAAGGCAGTGCCATTCCAGGCAGAGAGAATGGGCTGAACAAGATCAGGAATGACTGTGTGGAGGTAAGCTAAAGCAGCAGTGTCCTCTCATTCTCCAGAAAATTCTACAGTGGATCGTAGATCTCTGGACAGGGCCTTCCAATATCAGCCAGGAAAAAAAATGGATGCAGATAAAGCATCGTGCATGTTCTCTTTTCCTCTGGCTCCTCACGCATTGTGGGGAAGGACGCAAAGAAACATCAGATCTCAGGGTACAAGGACGGATGGGGTGACGTTACACCTGGGATCCTGAAACCGCAGTAATTTGACCATCTCAAATCTAAATAACTTCCTATAGAGTAAAATGATATCAGATAACGAATTCTGTTTTATCTTTTTCTTCAGAACCCTTTGCCAGTGAGACGAGATACCACACACTACAAGCCGTAGCGCCGCTCCACCCAGCGCCCCCTGCTGACCCTGTCAAAGCTGAGAGGCTCGACTTTTCCCTCGTCATGTCTTCCCATCTCCAGGGCCTGACAGCTTTGTCAGGCGCTCCTGCAACATCTTGTAACTTTCCAGGCTATTCATGTGCAGAGCCACGCAGAGAAGGCCCTGCTGTTCATTTCTGGGAAACGGCCTATCCGGCTCCATTTCTCTAAGTGGTCTATTTCAGTAAATTGCTGTCTGGGATGTGAGATGATGCCTCTGACAGCCATCCTGCACCGCAGGACCGGTTCTGGGCTGCGGCCCCGCCCAGCCGAAATCCAGCTAGCGCAGGGCGGTCTGGGAAACCGGCCCCTTGTTTTCTCTCTCCGCGGGGCTGCAGAGCGCTGGAGCTACTTTGTGGGTCTTTCACTCACGAAATCATCTCCCTTCCTTGCTCTGAAATTGCTCATTGAACCAAATTCCTTGCTGTGGGATATTTGAGATCTCCTCACTTATCTTTTCATTAAGGTCTGCTTTAGTATTTTGCCACTTCAGCCTGGAAAGCACAATTCACTTGATTGTTATCTTTTGCTAATACAGTAAGATCAATATGCTTATAAACAGGGTGGTTCCTAACCCACAGCGACTAGAATTCTCAAAGGAGAATGATCAGAGCACAAACAGTCCTCATAAAACCTTCTTGGAAATGTGATGTCACAGACTCTGAGACCCTTTGGTCACATATTTCTTGCATGAGGAACAAGTGGAATTTCACCCCACAGCAGACTTCTCTTTAGGATCCTGGCTGTCTCTTACTGGAACCCTTTACAGCATTTTGTGGCTTCATCTGAGCCTTTCAGTTGTTTTCTTCTCTCTGTACTTTCAAACTGGCCAATTTACTAGAGGCTGAGAAGCTATGGCTTACAGTACCCTGCATTTTTTGCAGCGTTACAAAATGCTTTGGTGTTCATCTCTCTTTCTTCTCAATATGAAACTGATGAAAAAACAGGCTAATGATCACACAGCTAACATTATGACAGACAAAAAGCTTT
Source organism: Capra hircus (assembly GCF_001704415.2). Lineage (NCBI taxonomy): Eukaryota > Metazoa > Chordata > Mammalia > Artiodactyla > Bovidae > Capra > Capra hircus. Next base: position 716,055 of record NC_030834.1, on the reverse strand, counting down.
GTGCTCCAACTTTTGACCTCTAGTCTAAATCTTAATAATAAGGGATATAAAGATTCAAGAGGCAAATGTTGAAATGAGAAATAGAAAAAATCTTTTTCCTTTCTCCACCAATTCCTATTTCCCTCCACTTTCCAGTGAATAAATCTGATGATAAAGATTCTCAAATAACACGTTTCACATGGTCTTTGGCAGAATTTCTCATTATGTTGTGGAAATTTAAAATCTAGACTTGTGGAATTTCCTGGAATAGTTCACCTGTCTCCAGATGTAGCCAAAAACAAAGCAAAGTTTATCTTTGGAAGAAAATATAAAACCACAGTCAAACTGAGGCAAGCATTTGCTTGAAAGCCTGGAGAAAACTGGGCTTCCCTGGTGACTCCGTAAAGAATTTGCCTGCAAAGCAAGGTGCCGGGAGCCAGTGTGAGGAATCCCACCCGTGACAAGGTCATGAGGAAGGAAGCTGACATACGCAAGGCGTGCTCAGACTTCAGGGACCCCTCTGGAAATTCCTAAGCATGTACCCCAACAAAAATCTGCCGGCTTTTGTGCTCTGCTTTTCCACTCTTCTGACATTTTCTGGAAAAAGTCAATTCAGGGCTTTAGTCTTCTGCATTTGAAAGAGTGTTTCAATCCAAAAACCCTCTGATGGCTTTCTAGCCTGCCTGCAGGACTCGTACAGCTGCGCATGTGATTGTTTGAGGCCTCCTGACCGCAGGAGGCACAGGAAGCTTAAAACATCCTAGGAATGTAGGAGCTTCCCAGGAGTCAAAATCTTTAGAATAGGACTGATTAAAAGTTTCATTTTTTGGGTCAATGCTTGCTGCCAAATTTTCATATCCTTTATTTTTAGATATAGTTGGTATATAGAAATACAAGTAGTAGACCTGGTATTAGCAACATTAGATCTTCGAGTTAAGTACCTTCTTTGTTATATCCCACTGCACCTTTGTTCTATAGAGATGTAACTTTAATGCTTTAAGGAGATGCAGATTAAAGAAAAACACTTCAGGGGAAACAAAATTAACATTCATTAAGGAAGAGAGCCAAAAAGTGTTAACAAGCCTCTTGGCCAGAAGATAATGTAAATCACCTGAGACCTTTTGTATACAAAATGATGTATAGAAAGAGTCTGGGCTGTGAACGCTACATAATTCTGTGTTACCCATTGATCTCCATGTTTTATCAAAAGTATAAAAGGCCTTCTGAACAATAAAGGAGGGGGCCAGGGGCCGGGGGCCAGTTTCTCGGACCAGTTTCTCGAACTAGTCTCTCGGCCTGGTTTCTTGGGACTCTGGCTCCCCCCATGTCTTTCTCTCTCTTTCTTCTTCTCTCCCTTTCCTTCTCTCTGCTCTTTACTTTAACTTCAGGCTGAATCTCCACCTGGGGCGCGGAGGCTCGCCAGGTCTACTTACTTGCCCTGGCTGTTAAGACCCACACGAAAGGGAGCTTAAGGCGAGGCACCCTTAGATATTCAAGCGGGCGCCGGTGGCCCAATGTAGATGGTGCAAATTCCTTGTCTGGAATTTTATTGGCCTTCCGCGTAAACCAAGCTATTCAGCCCTCTTCCTCCACTTAATCTTCTTACTACACTATAGTTTCTTAATCTAATCTTACATTAATGAACAAACAAGTCTTTCCACGCCAACGCCGTCCACCCTTCGAATTCCCTGGATCCACCGGGGCTGGACCCCGGCAGCAAGGGACCTGGGTTCGATCCCTGAGTTGGGAAGATCCCCTGGAGGAAGGAATCGTGACCCACCCCAGTATTTTTGCCTGGAGAATCCCAAAGACAGAGGAGCCTGGTGGGCCACAGTTCATGGGGTCGCAGAGTTGGACACGACTGAGTGACTGACACTAACTATGGGGAAAATTGGTATTTAATATAAAACTAACAAACGTAGTCTAAAATAATTTAAAATTTAATCAAATAGAGCCACGTGCTTTATGTAGAACATTTTATAAAGATAGACTTTCCATCAGATGTCAACTGTGAATAAATGAAAATAGTAGTAATTTATGGAATACCTCCCACATATGAAAATCTTTCTGTATGTAATCCCATTCTATCATAGTCATATAAGACAGACATGCTTTTATCACTTATACTTTACAGTTGAGGAAACTGAGAAATATAAAGAAGTGGTTTAACTAAAGTCACATACTTAATGGAAGACCAGATATGACATACAAGCTTGATTTTAACACTACAATATGGCCTCAACTTGCTCTATAGAAAAACTTAATAGAGTTACTTAATATCATATTAAGTATGAGAGCATATTTACAAAATGTAATGATTTTAATTTAGTGTAACCAATAATAAATTGTTTTTGATAGTTTAAAAAATGGAAATAAAGGTCAGTAAAATTTAGCAATAACCTTGATATCCTACAAAGGACTTCCTTAATGTACGTCTCTGGTCATATCCTCAGCCTGAGACACCAAGATTTGCAAGCTAGCCCACGACTCATTTTGAGTTAATTGCTATGTAAAGGATAAGGTACAGGTGGAGAGTCATTTTGGCCAATGAAGGTCCACTTCCTTTGGCACTATTTATTGACTTGGCTCCTCTGCCAGTAGTTAAGCGCCGCGTGTATGTGGGTCTATGTCCCCAGTGTGCCTTGTTACATTGATCTACGTGTCTCCCCTTCTCCCAGGAAACACTGTGGGGATCACTGCAGTTATGTTATAAGCTTTAATATTTGGAAAACGATCATTTCTTTTACTTTTCTATTTCTCTCCTTTCTCCAAATTATTTTTGGCTAATCTAGGGGATTTAGCTTTCCATATACATTTTAGAATAAACTTATCTATGCTTTCAAAGAACATTTCTGTGATTTAGACTGAAATTACATCAAGCCTATAGATGCATTTAGGAAGAATTCACCTACTGTTGCAATATGGAGTTTTCTAAATCCAAAATATGGTGTGTGTTGCTCAAAGATTTAAGGTCCGTTTTTATTCCCTTTATCAGCATTTTATAATTCTCAGCATAGATATCCTGACATGCACTGTTAGATTTATAACTAAGTATTTTATTTTCTTTGGAGAAACCATAAGTGGCATTACTGCATTTTAATATTCGGTTTCCATTTGTTCAGCGCTAGTATATATAAATGCAATCAGTTTTTATGTGTTACTCTCTTATCCTGTGTTTTTATGACAGCTGCTTTGAGTCTTGTCAGATCATCCTAACATCTGATTCAATTCAGTATTGATTGTTTTCTTCATACAGATTAGGGATTTCCTGGTCTTGGGTGTGACATGATTTTCTGTTTTATCCTGGACATTTTCATTTTATATTAAGAGACTCTTATTCTTTCTCAAATCTTCTGTTTTAGCTGACAAATGCCCTTAGAGTGTAGATTTAATGGGTAGATTTCTGGCTTGCTTTGTGAGATGTAGTTTCAGTGACAGTTTAGTTTTCAGAGCCTTTGCAATACTACTTTTTTCTTTGTCACTTTTCTGCGCTGCTGGGGTTCCTGCTCAGTCCTGTCTGGTGTCGTCTATCGAGGCAGGCAGTACCCATCTTGGTAGCTTCTGTTGCTGGGCTACGTCTGTGGAGGCAGGAGGGCAGAATCCGCTGGGCTGAGTCTTCTCATCCATTGGGTGGAAGGCAGGGGAGGGCAGGCCTCTGGGACGCTGGCCCTGCAGGAAGGCCAGCCTGACTGCTGGTGCCCTTGTGAAGTGAGGACTGAGATCGCCTGAAGTGTTGCTAAGTCCAGCAGATCAAACCGCTGCCAGGACCGGGTGAGACTGGACTGCTACTGCCACATTTCGTAAACACAAAAAAGGCCTGAGGACAGCGAGACCACTGGTCCTAAAAGTGTGGTCTGTGAACAGTGGCGTCAGCATCAACCAGAAACTGGTGGGAAATGTAGAACATTGTTGTACAGCACAAACCAACACGACCTTGTAAAGCAAACATCCTCCAACTAAACATAAATTTAAAAAAGATGGAATGCATGTAAGAATTAAAGATTTTAAAATTTAAAAAAAAAATAAAAAATTAAAATTAAAAAAAAAAAAAGATGGAATGCAAACTAGTACAGCCACTATGGAGAACAGTGTGGAGATTCCTTAAAAAATTGCAAATAGAACTGCCATATGACCCAGCAATCCCACTGCTGGGCATACACACTGAGGAAACCAGAATTGAAAGAGACGCATGTAGCCCAACGTTCACCGCAGCACTGTTTATAATAGCCAGGACATGGAAGCAACCTAGATGTCCATCAGCAGATGAATGGATAAGAAAGCTGTGGTACATACACACCATGGAGTATTACTCAGCCATTAAAATGAATACATTTGAATCAGTTCTAACGAGGTGGATGAAACTGGAGCCTCTTATACAGAGTGAAGTAAGCCAGAAAGAATAACACCAATACAGTATACTAACACATATATATGGAATTTAGAAAGATGGTAATGATAACCCTGTATGCGAGACAGCAAAAGAGACACAGATGTAAAGAACGGATTTTGGAGAGGGTGGGATGATTTGGGAGAATGGCACTGAAACATGCATACTATCATGTAAGAATCGAATCGCCACTCTATGTCTGATACAGGATACAGGATGCTTGGGGCTGGTGCACAGGGATGATCCAGAGAGATAGTATGGGGTGGGAAGTGGGAGGGGGGGTTCAGGATTAGAAACTCATGTACACCCGTGGTGGATTCATGTCAATGTATGGCAAAACCAATACAGTATTGTAAAGTAAAATAAAGTAAAAAAAAAAAAAAAAAGAATAATGACAGGTAGACAAAATCCTACTGTACCGTACAGGAAATTGTATTCAACATCATGTAATAACTATAATGGAGAAAACATAAAAAGCATATATACAATGTATAATGGATCACTTTGCTATACAGCAGAACTTAAGGCAATATTTTGAATCAATAATACTTCAGTAATTACAAAAAAGAAAAAAAAAAGAAAAAATAATCTGACTCAGACCTGCTCCATCAGAAATTCTAGGGTGGGGCCCAGAAGAATGTGTTTTAAGCCCTCCAGGTGCTTCTGATGAGCAGCTTTTAGGGCACCATTCTGTTCCTCACGGGTGTGTCCCCGGAATGGTCTTAAAAACAATAATCTGCCAAGCACCAGGATTCCGACAGCAAAGCAGTTCCTGCATCTGTATTCCATGCATGTTCTTCTCCACCCAAACTAGAAGGAGCTCAGCAGCAACCTGACACAACCATGAGATACGCTACCAAGACACTCGTTCCCCATCCAGAAAGCCACGTCAGCTTCTGCGCATGACTGTTCCTTCTTCACCTAGACCCTTCATCCTAAGCAACATTTTACAGCATGCTGTCTTCCATGATATTTGAGAGGAAATGCAGTCCAGAGCCAAAGGGCCTGGGTTTAAATCCAGCTTCCATTACGCATCACTTGCAACACTGTGCAATGAACCGCATAGTTATATAAGGCTGTAAACAAAAAAATGAGGAGATACGTGTCGAAACCGCAGAACAGCACTCCATTAACGATGGCTATTAGCTCACCAACTAACATCAGTTCAGTTCAGTCGCTCAGTCGTGTCCGACTCTGTGACCCTATGGACTGCAGTACACCAGGCCTCCCTATCCATCACCAACTCCCTGAGTTTACCCAAACTCATGTCCATCGAGTCAGTGATGCCATCCAACCATCTCATCCTCTGCGTCACCTTCTCCTCCCACCCTTTATCTTTCCCAGCTTCACAGTCTTTTCCAATGAGTCAGCTCTTCACATCAGATGGCAAAGTATTAGCATTTCATCTTCAGCATCAGTCCTTCCAATGAATATTCAGAACTGATTTCCTTTAGGATGGACTGGTTGGATATCCTTGCAGTCCCAGGGACTCTCAAGAGTCTTCTCCAACACCATAGTTCAGCAGCAACTAATATCATCATCCATTATATTCCAGCCATGTGATATTTGCTGTACATTGCTTTCATTCATGGAATAATGGAGACAGGTATGTGTGATCTTACTGACTGCTCCATCACACATTCCATCCTTTCCCACAGGTGACATAAGGATGTGAGTTCGGATGGTAAAAATGAACTCTGGTCAGGAGACACAGTCAAGCTGATTTATCAGCATTTGTGATGCCCATGCTTACAACTTAACTAGTATACTGCACTAACTGAACTGGTCAATCCCTTGGAGTTTCTATATCTCTTTTCTATATATGTTACCACTGAGGACATTTTAGTGGAACTATTTACAGATCTGATAACCAAAGTCGGACATAAGTGTCTTAAGAAGAAGTACACGTCCTTAACACAAGTTTATTCCCCTGGCATCACAGTTGGCACTTTCTGACAAACATTAGGCACTCAGAAAAATGTCTGTGGGGCTGAACCTTTGAAGATGCTTTTATGGTGTTCATCTATTTAAAGCCAGCGAATCCTTTTTGGTTTCAATTCTCTGAGACTCTTTTTGGCCCCTCTGATTAAAGAATCTCAGAGTGCGATAAACCTGTCCCTGCAGGTTGCTTGAGACTCCCTCTGTGATCCGGGTTAGACTCAAGGTTCTCTGTCCTAGCTGGCCTCTGGAACCCCTTCCTGCATCCGCCCCCCAGGCTTTACCCCTTGTTCCAGGCACATGTCTCCACATGCCTATTTCCCCATATTTCTCTATTTTTTTAATGCGCAAGCCTGTCATCTGTTGAAGGTTGCTCAGATTCTACACTCTCTCTCCCTTTCCACAGCAGAGTGTACGTGCAGATCTCACTGCTTCGTGGAGCGGCTGTAACCGGTGGTGGTCATCTTGTTACAAAACTCCGCATTTTGGAGCGCACGCTGCCCCGGAGGGTCCTCCTGTGCGGCACCCCCAGTGCGCCTCCCTGAGGCGCCTCCTGCACACCTCCTCCTGGCCCTGGGCAGCACCTGCTCCGTCCGACACTGCCCATCAAGTGTCGCGTGATCCCTCATCCAGAGAGGTCCTCCACTCCACGGCCTGTAGGCCTTCTTTCAGTGCTCAGATCGCAGACTGCCCACTTCAGGATCCCTCTCCTGAACGCACGGGTGAGATGAATTGCTCTTGCCCTGCCTCCCAGGTGACTTCTTTGGGCCTCTATTTCCTCATCTGTCACCCTGCCATTTATTTGTTTACGTGGCTTTTTCTCCTGGTGGGAGACAGTCCCCATGTCTTATTCATTTCTGGATCCCTACAACTCAACACAGCTCAATGCAAATTTTTAAAAATTTAATTAAATGATCTCTTCAAGTATCGCCTTTATAAAATAATATATTTCAGAATCGTCTTGAAAGGATATTTCAGACTGCTTACTTTTATTTACCCTTTCCCTGTGTACCCTGCTTTGCATGTAAATGGTGAATTTAAAAAACTTAATAAATCAAAATTAAGATTGTTAAAATACACAAAAGGAGGAAGTTATGACTATTTACAAATGAACATATTTTCTTAGAATTATCTGCCAACAGAAAGCATCAGGACCCCTGATTCAACGACTCTGTTAGTGCTATTGGTACCACCGTACCTGGAAGGTTTGGTATTTCCTTCACGTTAGAAAATTTCATTCAAGGTGATTTCACCAGCCACATTCCAAGCATGGATTTATTCTTCTTCCGATTGGCTTCATAAGCACCAGTAAACGCTATATGGCTAACTTTTATTTCTCTTCCAATAAAGTTTCCAATATTGCTTTGCTTATTACAAAAGTAATAAGGATTTATTTCAGAAAAACAAAAGATAAAATCAAAAGAATATAAAAAAGGCAAACAAGCCTATCCCCGCTGATTGAGACACCTGCCGCCAGCACCTTGGCATGTTCACCAAGGTGGCCGGCCAGTGTGTTCTGCCGCGGGAAGCGCTGGGGTGACTCAGCACTGGCTCTGCGCTCTGCACTCTCCTCAGCTCCCATTCTCAAGCCAGGAGCAATCCTTTACCATCTTCTTGATTTTTGTAAAGTTTAGAGAAATTAGTCCTGTCCTCTTGCACACTGTTCTACTTTCCATCAGGGGTGTGTGTGTGTGTGTGTGTGCGCGCGCACACACGTGTTCAGTCGTGTCCAGTCTTTGCTATCCCATGGACTGTAGCCTACCAGGCTTTTGTGTCCAGCAAGAATACTGGAGTGGGTTGCCATTTCCTCCTCCGGGGGGTCTTCCCAACCCAAGGATTGAACCTGCAAGTCCAATGCCTCCTGCACTGGGAGACAGACTCTTTACCAGGGAGCCACCCGGAAGCCAGCTCTCGTCTGTCAGTTCAGTGCTACATATTAAAGCTGCATCCACTTGCAGTTCTCTCTTAGACGTTTGCCCCAAGTCCTGCTCAGCCATAGCCCACCGAGCCCTCTGCAGGCCCTCCTCCAGCCCACGAGCTCATCTTCTATCCACTGATTTTTATTTTGGGCTTCTTTATTTTGGGCTTCATTTTTATTTCTGAACTTCCAAAGTCCTTCTGAGAGAGCTCACATTTTCCTCCTCTTCTTAAGCCTGCAGCGTGAAGATGATCTTTTGTCAAGTAAGCCTGACTCCTGGGTTTTACCGGCTGCCACAAAGTATCATTCTCCCAAATAAGCAGAATGACGAGCTAAATAATTCTAGAGGGATCACTTTTTCACATCCTGATGGAAGCATAATACTGTTTAAATCTCATAGCAACACATGATGAAGTACAGTTAGCCCGACTTTATAAGTGAACAAATAGAGCATAAACAGAATAAGCAAGTTATAATAGTATTCTATAATCTCTTCTAACTATCTGCATCTGTACTGATACGTAGGATTATAAAAGGTTCTTAAGAGTGTAAATGAGGCCTGGTTCTCATTTCTATCTGTAGGATCTAATAAGTGGCCATAGTACAGTAGGTGAGTGTGTGCTTAGATTCTTAGCTGTGTCCCCATGGACTGTAGCCACCAGGCTCCAGGCAAGGACACTGGAGTGGGGTGCCGTTTCCTCCTCCAGGGGGTCTTCCTGATGCAGGGATGGAACCTGGGTCTCCTGCGCCTCCTGCATTGGCAGGTGCGTTCCTGGGAAGCCCATGATACAGTAGGTGGACTGTGAGCAATTCTGAAATAAACAATGACAAGAGTGCGTGAGTCACCCTATTCTGTACCACAGTTCCCATCTCAGTGGGTGTAACACGGCTCCGGGCTCTCTCAATGCTCCTGCTGCAGGCACAGCCCCCCACGTGACTCTCAGGGCTCACGGCCCGCCCCCGTGACTCCCAGGGCGCACATCCCCCCCACCACCGTGACTCCCAGGACGTTTGCCCCCGGGTTGCCCCTCAGTGTCCTTTGCCACTTTTCCCTCTTATCTGAGCTTCGGACTCAAGGCCTGCAGCCTCGGTCACCCTCTCCCTTCAGTCAACACTGGTGACTCCATCCAGTCTCATATCTCTGTTCATCACTAACGCGCTGGTGACCCTGAGTCTGGTGGAGCTGTTCAATTGCTATCTTAACCACACATATTTTTTAACTCTTTATTTCCCACAAACACCTTAATCATGTTTGTCTCCTTAATCCAAACCCTGGTGTCTCTCCCTCACACACACTGCATGGTCCCATATCTTTGGAAAACCTACTGGTTCTAATTTTAAAACAGTTTCAGAAGCCAAAAACGTGTCACCACTTGCACGGGGGCCATTCTGGTCTGTGCCGCCGTGCATCTCTGAGCAGCTACAAGCTTCCAGCAAGCTTCTCCTGCCTGCCTCCTTGCTGCCCCACAGGCTACTCCCAGTACATCCCCCCCACTGGGCCCATCACTCCTGTGCTCAAAATAATCCAAACGGCCTAATTCTGGGAAGGCCCTGGTCGTCCAGTGGGTAAGACCTGTGCTCTCACAGTGGGCACCTGAATTCAACCCCTCATTCGAAAACAAAGATCACACAGGCCGCGTGGAGTGGCCAAATTAAAAACAATGTTTAATGTCTAATTTCACTAATAATAAGAAAAAACAGTCTCTAAAATAAATGGAGAAAATATGAACATTGATTGGACATCTGAAAACATCAAAGTCTTTATTTTTAGGTGTAAATATGGTTTTTCGGTTGTGTTTGAGACAATGAAGGTCTTTCTCTTGAAGATGTAACTAAAGAATTTACAAGTCATTGTCTGGAATCTGCTTTATTTTTTATTTTTTTTAATTTCTATTTTTACTTAATTTTACTTTATAATACTGTATTGGTTTTGCCATACATTGACATGAATCCACCATGGGTGTACATGAGTTCCCAATCCTGAACCCCCCTCCTGCCTCCAACCCCCTATCATCCCTCTGGGTCATCCCCATGCACCAGCCCCAAGCATCCTGTATCCTGCATCGAACACAGACTGGTGATTCATTTCTTACATGATAGTATACATGTTTCAGTGCCATTCTCCCAAATCATCCCACCCTCTCCCTCTCCCTCTCCCTCAGGGTCCAAAAATCTGTTCTATACACCTGTGTCTCTTTTGCTGTCGGAATCTGCTTTAAAATAACCAGGGTTTGAGGGACTGGGCAGAGAAATAGATGGAATAACACTGGCCTTATATCAATAGTTTTTTTGCTGGATGATGGGTTGAAATTGTACTAGTCTCTCCACTTTTCTATGCCTTTGAAAATTTCTATAATGAAGAGAAAAGAAAAATAATCCTCTAATCACTCTCCTTTTCACTCAGGATGAAAGCTAAACTCCCGACCTGGTGGGTCTCCAGGTTTTCTCTCTGACTTCACTCCCTGCGACTCTGCAAATGGCTCGCTGCTCTCCAGCCTCCCTGCCGTTCAAGCAAACACTCGAGACGCGTGTCCGCCTTAGGCCCAGAGCACTGGAACTTTTATGTGCTTTTGTTCCTTCTGTCTAACTCTCTTAACTTTTTGGCTTTTTGTTCAGATATCAGCATTTCAATGAGATCCACCTTGACCTCCATGTTCAATAATGAAATCTGCCCCCCACTCCCCAAACTCAATCCTTCTTAGACACCTCTCCTTTTCTGCATGCCATCCATAATTTCCTATTACTCTTTGAGATATATTCGTTATTATGTTTATTATTTGCTGAGGATCTGAGTCCATTAAGATGTAAACTCCCCAGGGACTTGTGGACAAGCAGGGGAAGGAGAGGGTGAGGTGAGTTGAGAGGCAGCATTAACAGACATCCACTGTCGTGGGTAGGGCAGATAACAGTGGGAAGCTACTGTATACCTCAGGGAGCCCAGCTTCATGCCCTGTGATGACCCAGAGGGTGGAGGGGGCGTACAGTGGAGAGAGACTCAAGAGGGAGGGGATAAATGCATCTTCAGGGCTCATTCACTTTGTTGTACAACAGAAACCAACACAAAACTGTAAAGCAATTATCCTCCAATTGAAAATAATTCTTAAAAAGTTGCTGTTGTTATATCTGATGCTGGTACACAGTGGATAATTTAATTCTTCAAGTCTATCGTATTTTAATAGAATAAATATATGTTACTATTACTCTCCATGAACAATATAAATATTTTAAGAAGATATAAATTCTCGAAAGCACTGGTCTTTGCTTTTTTTTTTTCTCACATACAGAGTATGGTAGGGATGCAGCAATTATTTGTTAAATGAATGAATCAGTAGGCAGGAACTGGCAGACCATGGATTCAAACCAGAAGAGCCTGACTCCAAAGCCAGTGTTCCCACCTGCCCTGCTCCTGTACCACGTCTACAGCTTTCAGTTCAGTTCAGTCGCTCAGTCGTGTCCGACTCTTTGCGACCCCATGAATCGCAGCACGCTAGGCCTCCCTGTCCATCATCAACTCCTGGAGTCTACCCAAATCCATGTCCATTGAGTCGATGATGCCATCCAGCCATCTCATCCTTTGTCGTCCCCTTCTCCTCCTGCCCCCAATCCCTCCCAGCATCAGGGTCTTTTCCAATGAGTCAGCTCTTCGCATGAGGTGGACAAACTACAGGTTTCAAATGATCACGTAAAATGTGTCAGGTGACTTGCCAGTAAAGTAAACCTCCACAAAATTCTTTATCATTGAGTAACCAGCTTGGAACATTGCGTTTTCAGATTTAAATACAAAACTAATTTTAAAGTTTCTTTTCTATGGTGCAGTATGTGAATTACAATGTCCCCCACAGTTAGAGGGTCCCCCAGAGCAGTCTACACAGCCAAACCAATTTTCTCTTAGTCTTGAAGAGGTTGCTGATGTTTCTGGCAATAGAATTTCAATAAACATCAAACTCTCAACCTAATATTCTTCACTTCAAGCAGGAGACTATTGACTGCTCCTCTCTGGAGCTTGACATATAATATGTGAGTAATTCTTTCCACCTTGGCATGAAAGACATTCTCCATTTAAAGGTATTTGACAATCAGGAAAGAGGAGCCTGGGGCCTCATCTTTTGTGGCAGTTCTCAAATTTCTGCCTACAGTAAGTCCCCTGAATATGAACAAGTTCTGTTCTGGAGCACAGCCATCAGTCCAATTTATTCCTACGTCCAGCAAAGCTAGCCTAGGTGCCCAACTAACCTAACCGGCTCTGTTGTACTGCACTGGAATAGGTTTAAAATAATTTTCACAGAAATAATACATAAAAACAAACAATGAAAATAAAGAAAATACTTTTAGTTTTACAGTACAGTACCTTGAAAAGTGCAGTAGTACCAGCTACATCACCAGCTTTACACTGCTCTGGACATCCTGGACTTGAAATAAAGACACTGTACTGGTGACTCTATGCAGGACACAAATCACACCACTCACAGAGGCTGGGTGTGAGCGGCAGTGTAGGCCAGACCTGTGCCCTGGCATGAGTGGACATAGGAGCACACGCTCACATCTCTGAAGTTCAAAGCTGGAAGGTCCGTATGTAGAGTTACTGCATGCTCCAAACTCAACATGTCAAAAATAAAACTCATTACCTCTCCACCATTCAAACCATCTGCTTATCCTCATTTCTTCATTTCTGCAACTGACCTCACTAGGCTTACGTTACTTGTCTCAAAGGCTCAGGACACTTTTTTTTTTAAATTATGCATTAATTTGTCTGCCTCAGGTGATAGGTGCAGCACATGGGCGCTTCGATTTTCATTGCAGGTATGTGGAATATTTAGCTGCTGTCTTGCAGGATCTGGTTCCCTGACCAGGAATCAAACCGGGCTCCTTGCATCAGTAGCACAGGCTCTTGGCCACTGAACCAACAAGGAAGTCCCTCCAGTCGCTTTTAACTTTCTTACCCTCTTTATCCGGTAGCTGTCGCCTCCACAGCAACTGAGCAGAGCCTCTCGCATGCATGTTTGTTTTGCCATTTCTTTTCTACTTCCCTCCAAGTTAACTCTTTTCTATCAACTCGGCATTGGCAGTACTCTTCACCCTGACCCCTCAACACTGTTTCTACCCTACACACTCAGCCAAATGACGGTTTCTACAGCCAGGCTTTAGCTATGTTACTCTCTTGCTCAAGACACATTGGGATAATGATTCTTATCACTAGGGGATGGCTCAGGAAAATTTTATGTCTAGGTTCAAATGTACATTTTTCCATTTATGGGACCTAGAGCCCATCAGTTGGCTTAACTGTCAGGGAACTGCTTGCAAAGACTGCTGTTATAAAGGCCCTTTCATGATCATTAAACTGGAAAGGAGCACATCCTAGAATTTAAGATTTTCTGCAATCTACCACCACTAGATATTACCAGCTAGATTAGTCAAGTGTTTTTGCATAATATTAATACATCATATCAAAGTGAGATGACTTAGAAAAATAAGCATTTCCTTTTCTCATTTACAAGTCTATAAGTCAGGTGAGGGAGCTTTTGCTTTAGGGGAGGGTTTGGTTGAATTCCTGCTTTGAACTGGCTCCAGGCCTGGTCAACAAGTCTCCCATTCTTAGAACAGAAGCTCCCCTTGGACTCTTTCTCTTTTGGTGAGAAGCAAGACAAACCGTGTAAGCATTTTAAAGCCTCCACTTCAGTCACATCTGATCACATCCTATTTGGCAAGGAAACCCATGGCTGAATCCGAAGTCCAGGATCTGGATAGAGAAGGATATTCTGACCCAGAGAAAGGAGGCTCCAGTGCACTACGGCAGCCTCGTTCACTCGCCTCCCCTTTCCTGTCTGATGACTGCTGGTGATGAGAACAATCGCAGCCGGGGCTCAGTAACTGTTGTCGCTGCTTATGCTAAAGACAGTGATGCTTGGGGGTGACTCTGGCGTGCGTCTGGCTGGCACTCTGCCGTTCACCTGTTCTCAAGCATAAGTCCCTGTCCCTAGCTGTGCCCCATGATCTTGCTTGCTTGTTCGTTTCGCTTTGTGGGTTTAGTAAACTCTCCATTTTTATTACTTTCAAGGTTTCCATTTTCTGTGATCTATGGGAAATGCCTTCTCTATAAAGTCTATTTTGATGTAACTAATGAGATCTACCCACATCGAAACTTTAGACAAGTGTTAACAAATTGATGACATTTCAACTGTGTTCTGTCTTAGCCATTCATGTTTCTCTTCTCCTTCTGAAACCGAAGCTCAACGAGGACAGCACACCCGTCCTCACCCCTGTGTCTGTGCACCCCCGGGGTCCTGAGTCATAACATGGAGTCAGCGTTCTCTGCTGAGGCTGGGTCCAGGCAGGGAGCAGCCAGGTGCCCAGCCCCTTTCCATAGCACCATCGTGGATCCATTGTGACTTTGAGAAAGTCACTTGACCTCTCAGTGCCTCATTTGTTCCAGCTGTAAAAACCAGGAGAACAGTGCTTATCATCAGGCTGTCTAATGATTCAGAGGTGCTGTTAAGGATTAATGAGACAGAATAAAGCTGAGTCCTCTAAGGAAAGGTGTGATAGAGGAACAAATGAGTTATTATTATCTATTAGTGACACCTTGCATAAAATTCTCCCCAACCCTGAAAATAAATTAGACAATTTTGGAAGAACAATTAACTCTTTCGGTCCATTAGGCAATGAATTAGTACATTAAATTCAATAATAAAGTCCTACATATTCCATTTACAAAGTGCTCTCATAAATACATTATCTAATTTCACCTTCCAAAAAATTTATGGAATGAGGAGAGCAAGCACTGTTATCTAAAATCTACACGTGATGAAATTCAGGCTCAGAAAGATGAAGTGCTGTGCAAACTTAAACAATTAGTAAATGATAAAACCAAAACTTGAACTCATTGTTTTGACTAGAAGGCCCAATCCCATCTGACTTTACCACACAAGAGTAAACAGAAGCTTTAGTATGATATGTAAACATATTTTCCATGGTCAATCATCCCAGAAAAGCAAATAAAAATAACCGTCTGTAAACATGAGCCTTTTTTTTTTAATGTTGAACTTTCAAAAGGTAGAATGCATGGCTTCCTACAATGTTGGCAATAAGTTCAAACAAGATAATAAATTTCAAAGCCCACTCATTCATTCAGCAGATACCCACAGTCTTACTGTGATGAGCTAAGGTGCTGAGTATCTTGTGGATCCTGCTCTTGGGTATGACATTCTAGTGGAAGAAAAGGAATAGCAAACATGCAGTAAGCTAGTGATTTCAGACCGGGAAAAACTACTTAAGCCAATGGAAGTCAAAGGGCTTTGGGACAGAGAATTACAGAGGTGGGTATACCCACCTTTTAGGGAAAATCCCTGAGGAGGTCAGATTTCAACTGAGAGGTGAGCAATGAGACGTTTGCCATGGGAGGATTTAGGAGGAAAGTATTACAAGTTAAGCGGAGGCAATGACTCAGGGATGAGAAAGGAAATGGCCCACTGAAGAGTCAGTGTGAGAATTAAGGCTGGGAAACCTGAAAACCGTGGTCATTCCTTAAGAAAAAAGATGCATAATTCTGCTGATCTGAACCTCCACCGACAAAGAATAACAAGTCCCAACGACTCCCTTGTATCTCCCTTGCTTCCACAATGTTCAATGTGAAAAAATATGAAAATTAGTAACTCCAGGGGGGTTCATGTTTGGGAACGCATGTAAGAATTAAAGATTTTAAAATTAAAAAAAAAAAAAGTAACTCCAATATAAATAAAATTACTAAGGATTTCAAATTTTTTACATTAAAATTTTTTTACGGTTTAAAATGTAAACTGCTCAACAGATAATATATAAAAGACTAGAACTGAACTTCATGAAAGAAGATACAAATTAAATATATGAAGAGGCAATCAAAATCCTTAGTCGTAAAGAAAAAATAGAAATTGAAACCACAATTGAAATATTATAAACGCACTATAATACCTAAAATTCAAAAGATCAATCATATCTAATACAGGTGAGCAAATGAAATTCTCATTCTAGGTGACTGCTCTTTTGGTGATCAATTTGGAAGTGCCATAGAGAATTTCCATCCAAGGAATAAAACATATATCTTCACAAAAAAGTACATAACATTATTTATAGAAGGCTTTTTAAAATGAGAAACAACTTTAATATCCATCAACACAAAAATAAAGAAATCATGATATAGTCTTATAATGGACCACTACTCTACATGAAAAAAAAATGAAACATCAAATCTCAAAAATATGCTAAGCAAGTAAAATGAGATAGACAGGCACACAAAATCCTGTGTGAAATCCATTGTGTGAAATCAAGAACAGACAAAATGAATCTATGGAGACAGACATCAAAAGTGGTTGAGTTGAATGAATGGAAAGAGGCCCCATCTAATATAGTGTGATGGCAATAATCTATGTTTTGTTTCGGATGGTGGTGAAACGATGGTCCTCAAATGTGAAATCTCCAAGAATTGTACTTCTTTACAACTTGCCCTTTAATAATTGCATCTCAGAAAAGTAAATTAATATTATTTTTTTAAAAACTCATCACTTTCTTTCAGCATCCTGACAAAGAGAAGCAGTATCTTTGGGTTCTTCCCTGAGAAGGATGCAGAGGAAGTGACTTAGGTACGTTCAAAGGGCGGACAGTGTGGAATGAGATTGCACAGGCATCTGCTTGTGAACGTAGTGCCAGGAAGCGTTCGAGATGTAGGGAAGGGTTCAGGGTTGAATGTGATTGAAAAATCTGAAGTCGTATTATTTCCATACAAAACTGTCCCTAAGCATGAGCTAGCCAGCTCATAGAGTGTTCACCAAGAAAAGCAAATAATAGTCTGCTTAAATACTGGAAGAGGCGCAGTGACGAACCGAGACGCGCCGCTGCTCCTTGCGCTGGAACATCTGAGGAGCCTCCGAAGGTTAACGTGACCACGCGGAATTTTCACATTCCACACCGCCTCTGAGCCTGCCCTCAGGCTGCAGTTCCGTGGGAGTGAAAAAGGAATTATTTAAAGCCAAATTCTAGACTGTACATGGCATAAAAAAGAAAAGCTGTTCCAAACAGCAACTCCCATCTACACGGTATGCCCCATGTGTCTTCCCCACAAGTATTCGAGTGGAAGCTTATTGCTGATCTTTAATTAATTAATTAAGCTGATATGGCATCTTTACTACTTGTGAGTTAAAAGCCCAGGATCACCCTCAGATCAGATTTTTCTACTCCATGACTAGCTATGATGATCCATTGGATCGTCAAAAAGGCAAGAGAATTCCAGGAAAACATCTACTTCTGCTTTTTCGATTACACCAAAGCCTTTGACTGTGTTCAGTTCAGTTCAGTAGCTCAGTCGTGTCCAACTCTGCGACCCCGTGGACAGCAGCACGCCAGGCCTCCCTGTCCATCACCAACTGCCAGGGCTTGCTCAAACTCATGTCCATTGAGTCAGTGATGCCATCCAACCTTCTCATCCTCTGTTGTCCCCTTTTCCTGCCTTCAATCTTTCCCAGGATCATGGTCTTTTCCAATGAGTCAGCTCTTTGCATCAGGTGGCCAGAGTATTGGAGTTTCAGCTTCAGCATCAGTCCTTCCAATGAGTATTCAGGTCTGATTTCCTTTTGGATGGACTGGTTGGATCTCCTTGCAGTCCGAGGGACTCTCAGGGCTCTTCTCCAACACCACAGTTCAAAAGCATCAATTCTTCAGCACTCAGCTTTCTTTGTAGCCCAACTCTCACATCCATACATGACTACTGGAGAAACCATAGCTTTGACAAAATGAACTTTTGTCGGCAGAGTAATGTCTCTGCTTTTTAATATGCTGCCTAGGTTAGTCATAGCTTTTCTTCCAAGGAGCAAGCATCTTTTAATTTCATGGCTGTAGTCACCATCTGCAGTGATTTTGGAGCCCCCCAAAATAAAGTCCCTCACTGTTTCCATTATTTCCCCATCTATTTTCTATGAAGTGATGGGACCAGTTGCCATGATCTTCATTTTTTGAATGTTGAATTTTAAGCCAGCTTTCTCACTCTGCCCTTTCACTTTCATCCAGCCTTGATTGTGTAGAACAGGAAAATCTGGAAAATTCTTCAAGAGATGGGAATACCAGACCACCTGACCTGCCTCCTGAGAAGTCTGTATGCAGTTCAAGAAGCCACAGTTAGAACCGGACATCGAAAAATAGACTGGTTCCAAATTGGGAAAAGAGTACATCAAGGCTGTATATTGTCACCCTACACCCTATATTTAGCTTCTATGCAGAGGACATCATGCAAAATGCTCATCTGGATGAAGCACAAGCTGGAATCAAGATTGCTGGGAGAAATATCAATAACCTCAGATATGCAGATGACACCACCCTTCTGGCAGAAAGCAAAGAAGAACTAAAGAGACTCTTGATGAAAGTGAAAGAGCAGAGTGAGAAAGCCAGCTTAAAATTCAACATTTAATAAATGAAGATCATGGCATCTGGTTCCATCACTTCATGGCAAATAGATGGGGAAACAATGGAAACAGTGAGGGACTTTATTTTGGGGGGCTCCAAAATCACTGCAGATGGTGACTGCAGCCATGAAATTAAAAGATGCTTGCTCCTTGGAAGAAAAATTATGACAAACTTAGACAGCATATTAAAAAGCAGAGACATTACTTTGCTGACAAAGGTCCGTCTAGTCAAAGCTGTGGTTTTTCCAGTAGTCATGTATGGATGTGAGAGTTGGACTTTAAAGAAAGCCGAGCACCAAAAAATTGATGCTTTTGAACTGTGGTACTGAAGAAGACTCTTGAGAGTCCTTTGGACTGCAAGGAGATCCAACCAGTCCATCCTAAAGGAGATCAGTCCTGGGTGTTCATTGAAGGACTGATGCTGAAGCTGAAACTCCAATGCTTTGGCCACCTGATGCGAAGAAGGGACTCCTTAGAAAAAAAGACCGTGATACTGGGAAAGATTGAAGGTGGGAGAAGAAGGGGACAACAGAGGATGAGATGCTAGGATGGCATCACTGACTCAATGGACATGAATTTGAGTAAGCTCCAGGAATTGGTGATGGATAGGGAGTCTTGGCATGCTGCAGTCCATGAGTCACAAAGAGTTGGATGTCTGTGAGCAGCTGAACTAACTGAGATAGCTACAAAAGTAGTATTGGAGAAAACTGTGTGAACTGCAGCATCTAATTATCCAGTTTCTGGTATTAGCCAGCTTTGATATCACCAGTGGCCTACTCTAATCCCCCAAGTGTCTGTTACAAGTACTCACAGACTTTTTTTTTTAACTTTTTATTTCACATTGCATTGTAGCCAATTAAGGGGCTTCTCTGATGGCTCAGCAGGTAAAGAATCTGCTGAAATGCAGGAAACATAGGAGATGCTGGTTTGATCCCTGAGTAGGGAAGATCCTCCTGAGGAGGAAAATGGCAACCCTCTCAGTATTCATGCTTGAATATTCCCATGGACAGAGGTGCCTGGCAGGCTACATGCAGTCTGCGGGGTCACAAAGAATTGGATGCAACTGAGCGGCTGACCCACACACCCTTAGCCAACTACCAACATTGTGATAGTTCCAGGTGAACAGTGAAGGGACTCAGCTGTATATATCCAGAGATCCTTTCGTGTGCAAGCTCCCCTTGCACCCAGGCTGCCACATAACAATGAACAGAATTTCATGTGCTGTACACTAGGTCCTTTTTGGCCATTCATTTTAAATGTATCGGTGTGTACATGTCCATCCCAACTCCCCACTGGCCCTCAGCTCTCCTCTTCCTCCGAAGCGAGCATGAGCTCATTCTCCAAGTCTGTGAGCCTCTGTTTTATCAATTCACTTGTGCCATTTTTTTCGATTCCACATGTAAGAGGTTCATGCGATATTTCTCCTTCTCGTCTGGCTTACTTCACTTAGCAGGACAGTCACAGTCCCTGGGCTCACCCTTGTTGCTATTTGCAAATGGCATAATTTCATTCTTTTTAAGGCCGAGTATTCTACTGTATGTATGCATCCCATCTTCTTCATCCACTTGTCCGCTGATGGACGTTTAGTTTGCTCCCACGTCCTGGTTACTGTAAACAGTGAACACCAGGGTGCATATATCCTTTCAGATCACAGTGGCTCATCAGGCATGGGGTCTTCCTCTCCACTGTTGCTCCAATAATTTATTCACAGTCTCCTTTCTACAGATTTCATTTTCTTTTCTTTAACAGGTAAAATAGCAACCTTTATGAAGAATGATCCTCACAAACTTTGATGCCTAACAATTAGCTGGGATCTTGTGAAAATCGAGATTCATGTTCAGTAGTTTAAGGGTAGGGACTGAGTTTCTGCATCTTTAGTGAACTCTCAGACGGTGCCAAGGCTGCGGCTCACGGACCAAAATTTGAGTTGAGGCTGTGGATTCCTGCAAAAGCACTCTCTCACACACAAATCACTGCTCATCTTTATTTGTCCTTCACTTCATCCTTCTCGTTTTGGAAGGGTCATCTCAGGTGTGTTCTCACATTTTACATGCCACTCTCTCCAAACAGACTGTGTTTTTTATATCTTGGTATCTTCAATGTCCAGAGTGTAATAGGAACTCAATAAATATTTAAGCAAACCCCCCTAAAGAAATAAAATAGTGAAAGGAAGAACTTATGAGAAATTTTTCCAACATCTTAATAAAGTAAAATGTTTAAAAAATACTAGGATGATTACAAACGCACATACATATTCATGCACAGACACATACAGAGATAGCACTCTGGAATAGGCAAATTTAAAAGTTTCAAGAAGTTAAGTAAAAGGCTACAGTTCTCAAAAAGGACAACTCCCTATATTATAAAATCACCATTTTTGCTGGTATATAAGTCCTCAGACTTGAAAAAGAAGCTTTTTCACAATACCACAAACAAGAAAGTGTTATAACAGACAGTGATGGTAAAAGATTGTCAGAGAAGTAACTGCTTATGCCTCAAAGCCAGCAAACACTCTTATCTTTTGCCTCGTTTTAGTTGGTGCTGGCAGAGTATTTTATTCATTTTTATTACAGATAGTCTTCTACCATCTACAAAAATAGCTAAATCTGGAGATTTGCTCTTTCTGTCTTTGATGTATTTCATGTAAAAATGATTTCTTTCCCTCAGAGGAGAATTTAAAAAAGCAGCTTCTACACATCGACCTCTTATAATGCAGAGATGCATCCATCTTTGCAGAATGATAAGATGAACAGCTAAATCCTCCGGCTTCCAAACCAAAACATCATCACTAGGTTGACAGACATTTATTCCAAGAAAACTTTGTAAGCCCCCATTTAGTCCCTGTGAAAAGGGTTTTTGTGTTTGTATTTTTTTAAAGTACTGAATAGTCTAATATGAAAATAAAGCAGAGGAATTAGGGAAAGATGGCGGAGGAATAGGATGGGAAGACCACTTTCTCCCTCACAAATTCCTCAAAAGAACATTTCAATGCCGAGCAAACTCCACAAAACAACTTCTGTAGGCTGGCAGAGGACATCAGGCAACCAGAAAAGCAGACCATTGTCTTCAAAAACAGGTAGGAAAAAATATAAAAGACGAAAAAGGAGACAAAGGAGGTGGGGAGGGAGCTCCGTCCCGGGAAGGGAATTTTAAGAAGAGAGGTTTCCAAACACCAGGAAACACTCTCCCTGCCGAGTCTGTGGCGAGCCTTGGAAACACAGAGGGCAACATAACAGGAAGGAAAAATAGATAAATAATTAAAACCAGCAGATTACAAGCCCAACAGTAACTCCCCCAGCGGAAAAGCAGCACAGACGCCTGCATCCGCCACTGGGAAGTGGGGGCAGGGCAGGGACGCGCGGGAGGCGCAGGCTGCAGAGCTTTGTAAGAATTGGGCAGGAGCGCCCCACGCGCAACCAGAACGATCTAACTTGGGCTAGCAAACCAGACTGTGGGATAGCTACCACGCGAAAAGCTCGAACATAAGATACCGCCAGGACCGAGCACAGAACAAAGGACGGAACGGAAAAAGCCGGCTGCAGACCATCCCCTGCCGGGGACAGGCAGCCAGAGTCGTAAGGACTGGAAAGGGGCAATTGCAGACCCGGAGAGACTGTACTTACCTAACTGCAAGCAGGCTTATTTGCTAAGACTTCTGGGGGTGCTGGACAGTCACAATCTGCCTCACGGGGTGCGCCAGCAGTCGACCCAGAAAGCTGAGCAGCAGCGGCAGAAAAGGTGACAAGCCGCGGCGATCGCGCTCGCCAAACTCCTGAGCTACTCGGACCTGGGAAGGGCACAAAGCGCAGTCCCAGCCGAATCTGAGCCTCTAAGGGCTGCCTGAGCGCCGAACCTGAGCGGCTTGGACCGGGGAAGTGCACGCAGCCTAGGGCCGGCCCCAGACGGTTCCGGCTGAGCATCGTAGAGCCGGAGCGGTTTGTGCGCCACGAGAAGGGACAGGTCAAGCGGGGCTGAGACACTGTGTGCACACGACAGTGCTATTTGTTTGCAGCATCCCCCCTCCCCACAGCGCGACTGAACTAGTGAGCCTAAAAAACCAGCAAACAGAAGAAGTTAAACAGAGGGAACCACCTTGGAAGTGACCCCACACTGCCCACAACATCAGAGAAGGGCGAGATATATTTTTACAATTTTTAAAATCATTCCTTTTTTTTTTTTTTGCTTTTTTGTTTTTTCTTTTTTTTCTAACTTTTTTTTAATTGTTAAGTCTTCTATTTCTCCTCTAATTTTTATTTCTATAACCTATTATTACTATTTAAAAAAAAAAGACTTTTTTTTTTTTTAAGGCAAACACCATATATAGTCTTTGGATGGTTGTTGGTGGTTTTTTTTTGTTTGTTTGTTTGTTTTTTAATAATTCTTTTTTTTTTCTTTCTTCCTTTTTCCTTCTACTTTTCTTTAATATTGTATCTTTGAAAATCCAACCTCTACTCTAGATTTTTAATCTTTGTTCTTAGGTTTTTGTTGTCAATTTTGTACATTTAAAAACCCAAACTTCACTACCCAAGTTTACCTGAGAGCGAGATTACTGGCTTGACCACTCTCTCCTCCTCTGGACTCTCCTTCTCCACCAGGTGGCCTCTGTCTCTTTCCTCCCCCATCTCTTCTCTATCCAACTCTGTGAATCTCTGTGTGTTCCAGACGGTGGAAAACACCTAAGGAACTGGTTACTGGCAGGACTTGTCTCTCTCATACTCATTCCTCTCTCTTATCCTCCTGGCCACCTCTGTCTACTTCCTCCCTCTCCTCTTCCCTGTATAACTCTGTAAATACCTCTGAGTGGTCCAGACTATACAGCGCACATAAGGAAGTGACTACTGGCTAGCTTGCTCTCTCCTCTTTTGATCTCACTGCATCTCATTCCAGTCACCTCTAACTACCCCCTCCCTCTTCTCTTCTCCTTGTAACTCAGTGAACCTCTCTGAGTGTCCCTCAATGTGGAGAAACTTTTCATCTTTAACCTAGATGTTTTATCATCGGTGCTGTATAGATGGAGAAGTCTAGAGGCTACTGTAAAAATAAAACTGAAAACCAGAAGCAGGAGGCTTAAATCCAAAGCCTGAAAACATTAGAGAACTCTTGAATTCAGGGAACATTAAGCAATAGGAGCTCATCAA
Source organism: Capra hircus (assembly GCF_001704415.2). Classification (NCBI taxonomy): domain Eukaryota; kingdom Metazoa; phylum Chordata; class Mammalia; order Artiodactyla; family Bovidae; genus Capra; species Capra hircus. The sequence continues at coordinate 692,271 of NC_030834.1, read as the reverse complement.
ATGCCTTCATACCTACACTGAAACCAAGCTCCACCCAAGGGCCAACAAGTTCCAAAACAAGACATACCACGCAAATTCTCCAGCAACACAGGAACACTCCCCTGAGCTTCAATATACAGGCAGCTCAAAATTATCCCCAAACCTTTGATGTCTCATAACCCATTACGGGTCATTCCACTGCACTCCAGAGAGAAGAAACCCAGCTCCACCCACCAAAACTCCAACACAAGCCTCCCTAACCAGGAAACCTTGACAAGCCACTGATAGAACCCCACCCAAAGTGAGGAAGCTCCATAATAAAGATAACTCCACAAATTACCAGAATATAAAAAGGCCACCCCAAACGCAGCAATATAACCAAGATGAAGAGACAGAGGAATACTCAGCAGGTAAAGGAACAGGAGAGTTGCCCACCAAACCAAACAAAAGAGGAAGAAGTAGGGAATCTACCTGAGAAGGTATTCCGAATATTGATAGTGAAAATGATCCAAAATCTTGAAATTAAAATGGAATCACAGATAAATAGCCTAGAGACAAAGATTGAGAAGATGCAAGAAAGGTTTAACAAGGACCTAGAAGAAATAAAAAAGAGTCAAAATATAATGAATAACACAATAAATGAGATCAGAAACACTCTGGAGGCAACAAATAGTAGAATAACAGAGGCAGAAGACAGAATTAGTGAAATAGAAGATAGAATGGTAGAAATAAATGAATCAGAGAGGAAACAAGAAAAACGAATTAAAAGAAATGAGGACAATCTCAGAGACCTCCAGGACAATATGAAACGCTCCAACATTTGAATTATAGGAGTCCCAGAAGAAGAAGACAGAAAGAAAGATCATGAGAAAATCCTTGAGGAGATAATAGTTAAAAACTTCCCTAAAATGGGGAAGGAAATAATCAGCCAAGTCCAAGAAACACAGAGAGTTCCAAATAGGATAAACCCAAGGCGAAACATCCCAAGACACATATTAATCAAATTAACAAAGATCAAACACAAAGAACAAATATTAAAAGCAGCAAGGGAAAAACAACAAATAACACACAAGGGGATTCCCATAAGGATAACAGCTGATCTTTCAATAGAAACTCTTCAGGCCAGGAGGGAATGGCAAGACATACTTAAAGTGATGAAAGACAATAACCTACAGCCCAGATTACTGTACCCAGCAAGGATCTCATTCAAATACGAAGGAGAAATCAAAAGCTTTACAGACAAGCAAAAGCTGAGAGAATTCAGCACCACCAAACCAGCTCTCCAACAAATTCTAAAGGATATTCTCTAGACAGGAAACACGAAAAGGGTATATAAACCCGAACCCAAAACAATAAAGTAAATGGTAACGGGATCATACTTATCAATAATTACCTTAAACATAAATGGGTTGAACGCCCCAACCAAAAGACAAAGACTGGCCGAATGGATACAAAAACAAGACCCCTCTATATGCTGCTTACAAGAGACCCACCTCAAAACAAGGGACACATACAGACTGAAAATGAAGGGCTGGAAAAAGATATACCACGCAAATAGAGACCAAAAGAAAGCAGGAGTGGCAATACCCATATCCGATAAAATAGACTTTAAAACAAAGGCTGTGAAAAGAGACAAAGAAGGCCACTACATAATGATCAAAGGAACAATCCAAGAAGAAGATATAACAATTATAAATATATATGCACCCAATATAGGAGCACCACAATATGTAAGACAAATGCTAACAAGTATGAAAGGGGAAATCAACAATAACACAATAATAGTGGGAGACTTTAATACCCCACTCACACCTATGGACAGATAACTAAACAGAAAATTAACAAAGAAACGCAAACTTTAAATGATACATTAGATCAGTTAGACCTAATTGATATCTATAGGACATTTCACCCCAAAACAATGAATTTCAAATTTTTTTCAAGTGCTCATGGAACCTTCTCCAGGATAGATCACATCCTGGGCCATAAATCTAAACTTGATAAATTCAAAAAAATCGAAATCATTCCAAGCATCTTTTCTGACCATAATGCATTAAGATTAGATCTCAATTACAGGAGAAAAACTATTAAAACTTCCAACATATAGAGGTTGAACAACACACTTCTGAATAACCAACAAATCACAGAAGAAATCAAAAAAGAAATCAAAATATGCATAGAAACTAATGAAAATGAAAACACAACAACCCAAAACCTGTGGGACACTATAAAAGCAGTGCTAAGAGGAAAGTTCATAGCAATACAGGCATACCTCAAGAAACAAGAAAAAAGTCAAATAAATAACCTAACTCTACAACTAAAGCAACTAGAAAAGGAAGAGTTGGAGAACCCCAGAGTTAGTAGAAGGAAAGAAATCTTAAAAATTAGGGCAGAAATAAATGCAAAAGAAACAAAAGAGACCATAGCAAAAATCAACAAAGCCAAAAGCTGGTTCTTTGAAAGGATAAATAAAATTGACAAACCATTAGCCAGACTCATCAAGAAGCAAAGAGAGAAAAATCAAATCAATAAAATTAGAAATGAAAATGGAGAGATCACAACAGACAACACAGAAATACAAAGGATCATAAGAGACTACTATCAGCAGTTGTATGCCAATAAAATGGACAACGTGGAAGAAATGGACAAATTCTTAGAAAAGTACAATTTTCCAAAACTGAACCAGGAAGAAATAGAAAATCTTAACAGACCCATCACAAGCACGGAAATTGAAACGGTAATCAGAAATCTTCCAGCAAACAAAAGCCCAGGTCCAGACGGCTTCACAGCTGAATTCTACCAAAAATTTCGAGAGGAGCTAACACCTATCCTCCTCAAACTCTTCCAGAAAATTGCAGAGGAAGGTAAACTTCCAAACTCATTCTATGAGGCCACCATCACCCTAATACCAAAACCTGACAAAGATATCACAAAAAAAGAAAACTACAGGCCAATATCACTGATGAACATAGATGCAAAAATCCTCAACAAAATTCTAGCAATCAGAATCCAACAACACATTAAAAAGATCATACACCATGACCAAGTGGGCTTTATCCCAGGGATGCAAGGATTCTTCAATATCCGCAAATCAATCAATGTAATTCACCACATTAACAAATTGAAAAATAAAAATCATACGATTATCTCAATAGATGCAGAGAAGGCCTTTGACAAAATTCAACATCCATTTATGATAAAAACTCTCCAGAAAGCAGGAATAGAAGGAACATACCTCAACATAATAAAAGCTATATATGACAAACCCACAGCAAACATTATCCTCAATGGTGAAAAATTGAAAGCATTTCCCCTAAAGTCAGGAACAAGACAAGGCTGTCCACTTTCTCCGCTACTATTCAACATAGTTCTGGAAGTTTTGGCCACAGCAATCAGAGCAGAAAAAGAAATCAAAGGAATCCAAATTGGAAAAGAAGAAGTAAAACTCTCACTGTTTGCAGATGACATGATCCTCTACATGGAAAACCCTAAAGACTCCACCAGAAAATTACTAGAGCTCATCAATGAATATAGTAAAGTTGCAGGATATAAAATCAACACACAGAAATCCCTTGCATTCCTATACACGAATAATGAGAAAGTAGAAAAAGAAATTAAGGAAACAATTCCATTCACCATTGCAATGAAAAGAATAAAATACTTAGGAATATATCTACCTGAAGAAACTAAAGACCTATATATAGAAAATTATAAAACACTGATGAAAGAAATCAAAGAGGACACTAATAGATGGAGAAATATACCATGTTCATGGATCGGAAGAATCAATATAGTGAAAATGAGTATACTACCCAAAGCAATTTACAAATTCAATGCAATCCGTATCAAGCTACAAGCAACATTTTTCACAGAACTAGAACAAATAATTTCAAGATTTGTATGGAAATACAAAAAAAACTCGAATAGCCAAAGCAATCTTGAGAAAGAAGAATGGAACTGGAGGAATCAACTTGCCTGACTTCAAGCTCTACTACAAAGCCACAGTCATCAAGACAGTATGGTACTGGCACAAAGACAGACATATAGATCAATGGAACAAAATAGAAAGCCCAGAGATAAATCCACACACATATGGACACCTTATCTTTGACAAAGGAGGCAAGAATATACAATGGAGTAAAGACAATCTCTTTAACAAGTGGTGCTGGGAAAACTGGTCAACCACTTGTAAAAGAATGAAACTAGATCACTTTCTAACACCGCACACAAAAATAAACTCAAAATGGATTAAAGATCTAAATGTAAGATCAGAAACTATAAAACTCCTAGAGGAGAACATAGGCAAAACACTCTCAGACATAAATCACAGCAGGATCCTCTCAGAATTCTGGAATTCCCAGAATTCCCAGAATTCCCAGAATTTCCCAGAATTCTGGAAATAAAAGCAAAAATAAACAAATGGGATCTAATTAAAATTAAAAGCTTCTGCACGACAAAGGAAAATATAAGCAAGGTGAAAAGACAGCCTTCTGAATGGGAGAAAATAATAGCAAATGAAGCAACTGACAAACAACTAATCTCAAAAATAAACAAGCAACTTCTGCAGCTCAATTCCAGAAAAATAAATCACCCAATCAAAAAATGGGCCAAAGAACTAAATAAACATTTCTCCAAGGAAGACATACGGATGGCTAACAAACACATGAAAAGATGCTCAACATCACTCATTATTAGAGAAATGCAAATCAAAACCACAATGAGGTACCACTTCACACCAGTCAGAATGGCTGCGATCCAAAAATCTGCAAGCAATAAATGCTGGAGAGGGTGTGGAGAAAAGGGAACCCTCCTACACTGTTGGTGGGAATGCAAACTAGTACAGCCGCCATGGAGAACAGTGTGGAGATTCCTTAAAAAATTGCAAATAGAACTGCCTTATGACCCAGCAATCCCACTGCTGGGCATACACACCGAGGAAACCAGAATTGAAAGAGACACATGTACCCCAATGTTCATTGCAGCACTGTTTATAATAGCCAGGACATGGAAACAACCTAGATGTCCATCAGCAGATGAATGGATAAGCAAGCTGTGGTACATATACACAATGGAGTATTACTCTGCCATTAAAAAGAATTCATTTGAATCAGTTCTGATGAGATGGATGAAACTGGAGCCAATTATACAGAGTGAAGTAAGCCAGAAAGAAAAACACCAATACAGTATACTAACACATATATATGGAATTTAGGAAGATGGCAATGATGACCCTGTATGCAAGACAGGAAAAAGGACACAGATGTGTATAATGGACTTTTGGACTCAGAGGGAGAGGGAGAGGGTGGGATGACTTGGGAGAATGGCATTCTAACATGTATACTATCATGTAAGAATTGAACCGCCAGTCTATGTCTGACGCAGGGTGCAGCATGCTTGGGGCTGGTGCATGGGGATGAGCCAGAGAGATGTTGTGGGGAGGGAGGTGGGAGGGGGGTTCATGTTTGGGAACGCATGTAAGAATTAAAGATTTTAAAATTAAAAAAATAAATAAATAAAAATAATAATAAAAAAGAAAAGAAAGCATACATTGCTTTAAAAGGATCGTTGTTTCTTACTTAAATTTGGGAGTTTGGAGTTTTCCTCATGAAGATTGGTGGGAGCTATAATTGTTCTCATACACCGCACTTTAGACAATTATGGGAAGTAAGAGTTGGAAGAGTCCATAGAGATAAGCAAAGCCATAATTTTACTCAACAATGAGGGATTGATGTCCAAAAAGAGTGAGAAACCCATGGGAGACCCCCCTTGAGAGCTGACCTGAGGACTCTGGAATGCGATGTCACCACATGATCTGAGTGAATCCATATCTGGCTGCTCACACACTCCTGATGTTATTGCCCTGGTGGCATGCTCCTTACACGATGTCTGAACACAGGCTTTCTCTCTCTGATGGCTTCCTCCCTTAAGTTACAAATATTAACAAGAAGACAAGCAGGTTCCATCTTACTTACGTGCCCTTTATCACTGTGTTCAAACTCTGGTAAACTCCTGACAGGAAGACGGCACTCACACTCTGTGTGAAGCGGGATCCCGGGTCTTGCTAACTCTGTATCTGGGTTGCACAGCATTTTCACACCATATTAGGAACGGTTTCTCCTAGCCCAAGCATTTGGAACTGCACATGCACGGCGTAGCTCAAACCCACACCAAGCCCTTGGGCTGTGAAGGTGTCTCTCTTCCCTGTGTATCTACTCTTATTATCTTCCCTGAGAAGAATTTTTGAGCTTACTTTCAAGGTTCTGGCATCCAACACCCTATTATGAGGTCTTGAACTGGGAGTCATTGAGGAGATTGCAATACTACCCTTTTAAAATTAAGAGGCTCCATGGGAGAAATCAATGTGATACACCAAAGTCATTTCAAAATAATATTTTAATTTACATTTACAGAGATCTCAAAGACCTCCTCACACAAAATGTTAAATGTGGTAGAAATGGATTCTTGCATTAATCTCATAGTTCGTAAACTCTGGCAGTAAACCAAAGTTACAGTGACATGAAAGGATAATTCAAACTTTTTAAGAAAACACACTGACATATCTCAGACATTGAATTATTATGCTGAGGTCGTTCGTGGTTTCAAAGTTAACCACGCTATATTCCTTCCAATGATGCCATATCCTTGTGAAGCTGAGTTCCCAGCAGTCGCTGTGATGTAAAGCCAGTCCTGCATGAAACTCAGTGTGAAGAAAAATGAGGGTGACACCGGTCAATTTCATTTCAAAGTTCAAGAAAACACACGGCATGCAATGGGTGCATTAGTCATTGTGGATATTTAAGAATGGAATGAACGTACCTTTATTTTAATTTATGAGGCTTATTTTATACATTAGGGCATCCCTGGTGGTTCAGAGATAAAGCATCCTCCTGCCGTGCGGGAGCCCCGGGTTCAGGCCCTGGGTGGGAAGATCCCCTGGAGAAGGAAATGGCAACCCACTCCAGCATTCTTGCCTGAAATCCCATGGACAGAGGAGCATGGTGGGCTACAGTCAATGGGGTCACAAAGAGTGAGACATGATTTAGGGACTAAAACAATAAAAAACAACAACACATTTTACACACTGCTGCTAAGTTTTAAGAATACAAATACTTATTAAAGTATTTATCTAGTAAATGGAAACATTAGGTACTTCCTTAGAACTAGGAGTGTCATTAATAAAGGAAATATTATCAAGTCATTAAACATACCATGAACCAAAAAGGAACTTCTGCACCAATTGATTTTAATAAATTGCTGAATTTATTTTTACAATAATACTGTTCGTAATTTGTGAAATTCACATTTGCTATTTAATTTTTAAAAAGCAGTTTTGCAAAAACTTACCAATTACAAATGTTCAATTCGATGAGTTCTGACAAATGTATATAATCCTGGAACCACCACCACAGGAGTGATATGTAATATTTTTATCATCCTCATAAGTCATTTTGTTTCTCTTTGTACTTAATCCCTTCCTGGGCTTTGGCAACCACTGATTGGCTTTCTGTCAAGGTAACTTTGCCCTTTCTTATACTTCATATAAATAGAATCATACTGTATATAGTATTTCAGTTTGGTTTCTAGCATTTAGCTTAATGCTTTTGAGATTCAGCCAAGTTGTTCTGTATCAGTAGGTTTTTAGTTTCCTTTTAATTCTCTATCCCATTGTACAGATTTACCACAATCTGTTTATCCATTCACCTGTCGATGGACATTCAGATTGCTTCCAATTTACGACTATTATAAACATTTGTTTTGTTTCTCTTATATAAATCTCTAGGAGTGGAATTGTTGAATGAAACAGTGTGTGTTTAACTTCAGAAGCAGGGTCAAACTGTTTTCCAAAGTGCCTATTAATAGATTTTTGCTGCATAGAAACCAACACCAAGTCCCATTGACAGGCATATAAACAAAGATTGTTGTTGAGATACAAAGCTGTAGTTTTGGAGGGGTTTGGCTGGACTTGGCTCCAGGCTGCCGGCCAGGTTTGGTTCTGTTCCACCATGCCTCATTCTGGGGTCCAAGGTGAAGGGGTGACCTCTGTCTGAGGCATGATTTTCTTATGGATCCAGGAGCAGAGAAGGCAAACTAAGCCACGAAAACACTTTGAAACCCTGTGCTCAAGTCATGTCTTCACTAAACCAAGTCACATGGCCAAAGGCCAGTACTGACGGAGTGGAGACGTAGACTGCGCCCAGAGCGCACCCAGGCAGAGCGCACCCAGGCAGTGCGCAGGTACATGCCGCGGAGTGAGTAACGGGACCAGGGGTCCCGTCCACCACGCTGCTACGCCATCTGTTGCGACTCTGTATTTTGATGCCCGCTAGACAGAATTCTACCCCACTCCAAGATATTTTGCCCGTTTCAAACTTTATGGCCCTAAGTTGCTTGACTCTAAGAGTCTTCACGTGGAATTAGAGGAGGGAAAAAGAGTGGTCACATTATTATCAGAGACCACATATTCTATAGAAGAGAAGGATATGGAGAGTGTCACAGTCTCCAAATAATACTAACTCAGGCTGAAAGAAATGCAGCTCAAGCAGGAGGAAGGAAACTTTGTCTGCAAGTAACATCTAGTCACTAGCAGTAAATGGAAGATAGATTCTAAACTTTCCTGCGGTCTACAGAATTTACTTCATTATTTTATTATTAAGCACTTATGTTAATACAAGCTAATGTGAATCAGCATTTGCTTAATACTCATTTATCTTCTTAAGAGGCATCCTCATTTTTTTTCAACCTGAAATGCTCTCTACTTCCAGGCTGCCAGGTCAACCTAGTCTCTCAGAAGATGCTGAGATATATATTTAAAGTTATCCAAGAGGAAGCATTCTCTGACATATAGCTGTTCCCTACACACACACACACACACACACACACACACACACACACACACTCTTCTCCTTTCTCTACCACCCTCTACCACCGGCAGTGAGGAGAGTTAGCATCCTCGTCTGTGCAAACTCTGTCTCATATCTATCATATCTTTTCATATCCTTTATCCCATTATACTGCAGTTTATTTACACTGGGTCCCTCATAGCTCAGATGGTAAAGAATCCGCCTGCAATGCAAGAGACCCAGTTCGATTCCTGGGTTGGGAAGATCCACTGGAGATGGGATAGGCTGCCCACTGCAGTATTCTTCGACTTCCCTTGTGGCTCAGCTGGTAAAGAATCTGCCTACAAGACGGGAGACCTGGGTTCGATCCCTGGGTCAGGAAGATCCCCTGGAGGAGGGAAAGGCTACCCACTCCAGTATTCTGGCCTGGAGAATTCCATGGACTATACAGTCCATGGGGTCACAAAGAGTCTGAGCAGACTCTTTATTTACACCTATATCTTTCTAGTAGACTGTTTATTTCTCTTTTTATGGCCACTCCACACAGCATACCAGACCTTAATTTCCTGACCAGTGACTGAACCCAGGTCTCCTGTACTGGGAATGTGGGGTCTCAACCATTGGACCACCAAGGAAGGTTCAGACTGCTTGTCTCCTAAAGTCAGGGATTATGTTGAAATCATCTCCAGATCACAAATGTCTAAAAAATGGAATATAAAGAAAAAATAGTAATAAAATTGATTAAGTTACGGGTTCTCTACATTTTACTACTGACTTCACAGTGTTGTGATAAAGATTAAATAAGGTAGTGGACTGAAAATACTCATCTGGTACACACAGGATGGATATGAATATGATGAATACATATAGTACATTAAAGCACACACAAGCTTCTCATTATCTAATTTGATTCTTGAAACTACCTATTGTATAGACAGGAGAAATAATGCTC